>NC_137456.1:103191192-103542278 GCF_964235325.1 Thermobia domestica
ATAATGCACACAAACAAGTTATAAAAAAAATGAATACTTTCCATGCCACAGTTTAGTTCATTTTATCGATCTTCGGTGATAATCAATTGTAAATCGATATCTGATAAGTCTGATGACGATGTGAATCACATATTCACATACTCTTTACAATATTGAAATTTTGATATCGATACTTCAATACAGGAAGTGAAGATAGAATTAACACGTAGAATACATCCATATTAGTATTGGCAATCTCATGTCCAGTTATAAACACATCGTCAAAATAATCACGTTGATCGAAGCTTTTTCCATACATATATATGTATGTATGTATGTATGTGAAGAGCATGTACCCTTTTTGTGTTGTTTTGCAGAAGACTGCAGCATATGCACATTAATTGAGAGGTACCAGTTGTAGCTAATAATACTAACACGATTTAAAAAACCCCTTAATACGACATACCTATCATTAACAGGAAAATAAAAAGGAACATTGGGGTGTTGCTTTTAACACTATTTATCTAATATATATATATATATATATATATATATATATATATATATATATATATATATATATAATATATATATATATATATATATATATATATATATATATATATATATATATATATTAGTACTGCCATTTTTCCTACATGTGTACATCCCATATGTAAAATACATATGCTATTATCGTATGCTTCATGTAGGGATGATGCATAATTGCTTGTGATTGTTACGTAACGATTCATGTATGAGTAACTTTTCCCTAATTACTTGTGACCTCTCACTGAGCCTTTTAAATTGCCACTTTGGATTTTCATCAGTTAAGGGGTTGGGGAATAGATGCAACATGCGTGAATATATAGAAAGGGGGATGCCATGGGAACAAGGGTTAATGTTAATGGGAATGGGTAAAAATCTGTGTATATATATCTATATAGCATATATGTGGTTGGACATGCATTAAATCAACGTTTCATGTACTACTATTTCAATATACGTACCTACCTGGGGGTGAAATAATCTCGTGCGCAATCCTGTGCGTGTTTGCGTGTTTTATGGTGTTATGTGTTTACTTCGATAATTGTTTCTTCTTGGAAGAAAACAATTGCTAAAGAAAGTTTGCTATGCTGTATTTCTTAAATAATAAGACAGCTGAAGTTTCCCAAGGACATGTGTGTTTAATTAACTTAGGTAAGGAATAATGGTCAATATTTGTTTCTTTCTATATGAGTGGCTCGAGAGAACACAATGCTATGTCACTTTCTTTTTTTTAATTTTCGAGTGCGCTGGAAAAGACGGTTCAATATTTCCGTGCAATTCAATATAATGGCACATGCCAAACAACCTTATCCTCTCATTGCCATGTACATTTCCGAAATTAAACTATTGTATATTGTTGTGAGGTTCAATCCCGAACAATTCAACTCAATAATTCCATTCCGCAGAAGCAGTACTTACCATTACTATGTTTGCCCGAGACTCTCATATGTATATCTGTGTTTTTTTGGAGAAAGGGAAACAAGCCCATAAAATTCAATTTTGGAATTGAGACTGTTAGTTATTTTTACCCAAACTGATTGTGGATTGTGCTTAAAATAGAATATTCTTCCATTATATCTGGTACTCTAACAAGTGTTGAGCCTTTCGCGCACGAAGTGGCATTAGTGTCTGAAACCTCTTTGTATATCAGTCGCAGCGCATTAGACGTAAATCAGTTACCAGCTGATAGTTGGAGTTAATAAATGTGTCAAAAGTGTTGTTATTCTTGTAATCAACTACACCAGGGGATCAAAAATTATCGTTTGGGAGCACCAGGACGATGGACGTAGGCTGGAGTTGAGGAAAACAAATTTAAGAAAACTATTGTCAACCCACTGCTGGTTAAAGATGTTCCAACTCCTTTTCTCACAACCATTATCTATCTTGGGCAATCTTTTTCACGTTAGGTTGCAGTGTTTATTGATTTCGTTACTGCACCTTGTGCAAAACGATTTGTAGTTTCTCTTCATCTCTCGGTATCTGGTTCAAGAACTGCTTTCCTCCATCGATCATAATTTCGTCTTGGATGATTATCCGGTTCAGTTCCTACCCCAATATCTTTATTTTCATGATAAGGTCCGTCACTTCTATTATTATCTGATACATATGGTTCTTTTCCTTTCTTTGTGGGTATTCCTACCATACATATGCATTTCTACTCTTGGCTTTGTATTCTGGAGACCGTGAATGTCTAATTTTATTAGTGTCCCCGGCCAAACTCATATATCAAAACAGGTAGCATAACTTCATTGATAATTTTACGCTTTAAAGTCACTGGTGTTCGATTTTCAATATAGAATTGTTCCTTTTGAATGCGTTTCAACCTACATCTGTTAATTCTTTTTTTAATAGAACCTCATATGAATATCTGCCTCAGGTTCACTTCTAATTCCGTATTTCTCAACTTCAATGCTTAATTTGCTTGCGAAGTTATTTTGTTGAACATTAGTTTTGTATTTTCTTTATTTATTTTCAATCCGACTTCGCTGCACTTTAAAGTATCTATCAAATCTTGCAGATATATTTTGTTGTGAAAAATGAAATGAAATCTTTAAGTTTTACGTCCCATGGGTATGCCGATTAGGCTAAAGGAGACAGTGATGATGAGAGATGAGTGTAATGGTGGAATGAAGAAAGTGAGAGGAAATGGGGGAGCCGCGAGAAAACCCACGAGCACGGTGTTTGTCCACCACTAAGTCCACACGACACGAGTTGGGATATATTTTGTTGTTTGCGAAGATAATAATGTCATCATCAAAATGAAGATGGGTCAGATTTTTTCTTTTATATTTATCCCTTCGTTCTCTCACTTCGAAACACATACTTAAATTCGTTTATGAAAAATTCATGGAGAAATTGTATCACCCTGACGTACCTCTCTCTATATCATTATACTGTTTCTACAGAAAAATAGTTTTATATTTGCTATAACTTGCTTGTAAACATTATCTATAACTTTTAGGCCTATATAAACTTCTTCGAGACCACTTGATTTAATAGTGTCAATAATCACCAAACTTTTCACGGAACCGAAAGCTTTTTCATAGTCAAGGGACGCAGCTCATAAGGGTGATTCATACTCGTTTAAACACTTTATCAATTTCCTCATCAGCTGAATAGCATCTAGTGTGCTGTAACACTTCTAAATGCAGCATGTTTCTAGTTTCGGTGAGGTTTAAATTTATCTTGTAGAGACATCAGCACTTTCAAAAAAAAATTGAATCTCAGGAAGAAAATTTATAGGTATATAAGTCCGTATGCAACATATGATCAATAAATTTCTCCCGTAACTTGAAAACTCAGTTACGAGGAACCTTTCATGCAACTCAAATCAGATATGGTCAAAATTAATGTAAATCTTAAACGTTGCAATTTGTTACCAAAATCTACTTTTAACTCATGCTTATGTAATCAGTGGTTTTATCTCAATTTGAAATTGCACTACTCGTACTTGGCAATCATTCTATGTAAACGTATGCTTTCACTTTTTAAGTTCTTCGACAGTTTACTTTACTATATGTTGTAACTTCATATCCTAGTGCCTTTCTTTATTTCAGACTTTTTATGTCAAATTCAACTTCCTCTTGCTGCACTTGGGTATCTATGTTTCTTTATCTTTGCTTTCTTCACTTTCGGTTCATCCTTTGAATAAATTTTGTTCTTGAATCTTCTTCAGCATTTCTTCATGGTTTTTACTACTTGTACCATCTTCTCTCTTCCGTCATTCGATTGACTTTAGTCCGTTGCTTAGGTCCTGTTTTGCCCTCTTAAAGCTCATATTGCATTCAATTATGTTTCGCACGAGATTGCTGTTAAACTTTCTTATACCCTCTGTAATGTAATTTCTATATTGCTTTTGAAATTTTCACATACGTATCCTACTATTTTAGATGTCACATTATAACGATTATCTTTCCTTTCTTAATCACATGTTTCGCTTCTTTGGAGAGATCTTCTCTTCTTTCTCGTAGTATTTCCTATCTTCGTAGCTGTAGCTGTAGCTGTTTATGATCTTCCCGTTAGCTTCTGAAGTGTTCATGCCATCTTTCAGTGCAGCAAAAATATTTTTCCTTCCCAGTTGAAATACTTTACGCTGCTCTTCCTCTCTTACACACTTCGGTCACCCTAAAAGTATTCTGATTTTCAGAGATGACGTTTACACCAAACTATTCGATTGTTACGTTAATGCCATGAACATATTTAAAATATTCCAGTCTTAAAAACATGAATCTTCTCTTTGAAATAATTTAGTCCATTTGGTTGTCGGTTCACTTGGGTGTCGCCACATCTATTTCTGTAGGACTTTTCCTGAGAGAAACTAATGACGTAAAATTTCTCAGCTTAGGCGAATTTTACTAAGAGGTTTCTACTTTGTCTTTTCCGCCATTTCCGAAATTCCACCTTGTACATCTATTTATATCTATAAATCTACATCTCTAAGACTCCTGTAGTATTAGAATATAATAGAACTTTATATAAATAAATTAACGATATGTTCCAGCAGAATAAAAAGTGACAATTATGTTGTTAGCAACGAACGGCATAAATTTATAACGCTATACAAATAAATTTTCTCAAAAACTACAAATAACAATTTATCATTAAGTATGGCATTAGGTTCAGCTCAATATGGTCTATTGTTGGAAGTATGTATCACCTACGTGCAACATTATAAATAAACTAAGATTAAAGTTTCGAAGTTAATATTTGAACTTTATGAAAGTTAATTTATTGTTGACCCACATATCTTATACTGTCGTCTTGGTAGTGTCATAATGAACAACTTCATAAGCATCTACACAGAGAAAAATCCGTTCTCCGAACTGCGGTATATTGTACAAATATACGGTATCCTCTTGCTTACTACAGAAATCAGCACGGAGCATACGTTACCCACATGCTACATAGGCTCTGCCCTTAGATGTTACATCATGCCGTTGCAGGATGTCTGACATCTAAAAGTTTTCCGTATATCACATGCATATACTTATGTTAAATTCCTCAGCTATATGTTATATACGTCCATTTGTATGTGAGATCCTGGCCGCCTATATTGTTTCATACGGAAAGTACGTACAGATGGAACACTTATACAGAAAGTATTATAAAACATGCGTTTTCAGTTATACGCCTGCTGTACGTTAAGTCCAAAAACTACAGGATTTACAAATGTAACCTATCTTTTTAAGTACGCCAACTACAATTCTTCTCTCAGTGTATTTTAGCATCAGTTTCATCTTGGTGGCACGGTAGCTCAGTGGTAGGGCGCTTACCTCCATTGTGTGGGGTCTCTAGTTAGATTTCTGGTCAAGTAAATTTGTAGTGAACAATATCGTGTCCGTAGGTTCTCTTAGGGTACTCCCGTTTATCTCCACATTCTCATTGTACCAAATTCTTCCATCATCATTCACTTGCTTTATCATCGTCCCCCTTATCCTAAAGGTCAGAAGTTAAACTAAAAATGCTATTTCATTCTCTCATTTTCATTTTAATAGGTGATATGGTTACCGCAAAACATTAATTTTTAGATTTCTAGTATTTCTCGATACTCTTGAGAATTACACATGAAGATTTCATTCATATCATTTTGCCTAGCTCATTGATTTTAATAGATTTGTATATGTCTCAAATTTCGATGTTTTTCCATTATAATATACTAAAAAAATTACACTAGAATTTTTAGAACAATTAATAATTATAAAACTTAGAGGCGAATTCTTAAGATGCTGCACTACGTTCCCTTCCACACGGATATAACCCATAACCGTACTGCATCCCCATGTCCATTCAAACTTCCCCATTTTCAAGCCCGTGTAGGAAAATGCCTGATCAGAACCGTTAACTAACATTACCTTTTTCTTGTTTTCAATGTTCCTTAGATTTACATCGCCTTTTTGATCGAGAAAATTCCAGATATTATCATTATTATTTCGCATTTTGAATGACTAATAGAACGCTTTAAACTTTTATTTACGGCATTTTTGAAACAATAGAGTTAAGACATGAATTTGTGAGATGTTTTTGCTTGAATTGGCCCACAATGAAATGTTTTTTTACGTAGTAATAGCTTATACTGAGAGTAACTACGGTACTACTGATAATTTTACATTCTTATGTAAGACCAAGATTGTGGAGATCGGAAATTATTCCTTATATTTGCTCTGAATCTGGTGAAGTTTAAAGGGAGACGAATATAGATCATCACGCAAGGTCATTTCGCAAAGAATAACTCAGATAAGTTTCCCAATTTTCAACACACAATCATCTCAGAATCCGCATTTTTTCTTTTTTTTTTAATTCTTTAGTATAGTGGCCATATTTGAGTCTCGTTTAGTACGTTGTCAGATAGAAAATATTTGAGAGGTCTAGCGAGAGAGGGAGCTATGCCACTTCGACAAGAAATCGAAATAAATTGAGATTTCTGGAGCATCGTGTTGCGTCATAATTTGTATAATAAAGGGTTAACCTTTTACTTCTTAACTTAATGTTAGGTAAATTAAGCAAAAGTTAAAATATGAATTTCAATGTAAATAGCATATCTTTCATTTCTTACAATACATTTCATTATACAATATGAAATGTACTGTATAATGTTTGTAGTATACGCATGTGGAAAAATTAATATAGTACACTAGCAGCGTTCACCCCGCTTCGCTGCGGTCACCCCGGAACGCAATAAACTTTGTTACTTAGATAATTTTTACTTTTTCGCTTTCAAGTGATATGATAAAAACCATAGAAGATTGCAGTAAATCTTAACATTATATCGCCTGTCATTTATGTTAACCCGCCCCGCTTCGCTGCGGTCATCCCGGTGCTGGCATATTGTAAAAGTGTCTGTAAAAATAAGCAAATCAATTAAAAAATTTTAAACAGAAGATTCAAGCTATTTTCCGCTGTATATCGCCTGTCATTTATGTTAACCCGCCGAGTGACACGGTCATGCGGGTTGCATATAAATACGTTTATTTTTACCTATGATGAACTAATAACAAAGGATTTGTACGTTATGGACACTTGAATGGTCAATTATCTCAAGACACTGGTAATTAAAAATTAAAGTGATATGATAAAAACCATCTAGGGTCCAAATCCTAATAACCCCCCAAAAATGAAAGAAATTGGTTCAGCCGTATTAGCGTGATGAGCGGACAAAGGATTTTGTACGTTCTCTTTTATATATATAGATGAAAGAGTTTTCACACACACATAAAGACTTAAATATTGTTGCTTCAATGTAAATCATGTTCAGGGATTTACATATGAACTACAAAAAGGTAGATTCATATGTCTTCTCAACTATCTTCTCTGTCTATTGTTTCTGTAGTGTTAATTTTTGATAAACACCATAAAAACTGGAGAAGTATAAAATATTATTGCCTTGAAATCTTTTAACTTCAGGACTCATATGGGTCGTCCACGTGAATAGAGTGTGATATTTTTTTAGGTGTAGTCACATAAGGAAATTCAACCACGAAATCTCTTCTGGTTTTGGAGCGACTATATACTATCTTCTTGAAGAGTTTCAATCCGTGTCACTGTTCTTTGTCAAAATAGGTTATTTAAAGAAGAGTATTCCCGGTAGTGTTGTATCAAATTTCACAGCAGTTATTTTCGTGATATGAAAGCTAGCACCAGGTATTGCAACACTACTCTGTACTATTTTAGTGTTCAACTGTTGGTACCTTTGCTACTGCCATACAAGACACCATCGGTAAGTGGCATATCTCCTTCTCTCACTCAAAATGGTGATGAGAACATATTCACGAACTCAGAATATCTGTTGCAGAAAACGAGGGAGTTATGTCAAATGACTGTAGAGTGTAGTTCACATGATATATGATAGGTGGCAGTAGGAGAATAAAAATGGCAAAAACTAAAATTTTCCAGATTTGTGACATAACTTCCTTTCTCTCTCTAGATCCTCTATTTCATGACTCTTTATGTTTAAAATGTACATACTATGAATTACAGAATTAAAAGTAACTGACGAATGGCATTATAATTGTTACCAAGTAGTGAACTAACCCAAAACAGTGCTTTTAAATAAACAAAAAGGGGGAGACAAAAGGATTGCTCATCTATATTATGTATATACGTATGCAGTTTTGTATGTCTTTTTCATCTAAAGTATTGTACTTTCTTTATATTGGACTTTATTAGTAAGTCAATTTTAGTAAAATAAAGTAAGAATAAGTGTAAAAATACTTATTCAAGACGTTAAGTTTAACTAAAGAGTTCCCTCATGGCTATGCAACTAGCGTACGCGTCTGTGATGCGGGAGATCCAGTTCGATTCCAGCTGAAAGCTCATGTGGTTCGAATCATATGTCAACCCGTAGGTTCACGTCTTATATAGTCTCGTTGCTGAAAGAGACGTTAAGCTCAAACCCAATTATCCAACCAAGTTAAGCTAAAATTTATTCTCTATACCTTACTTGCACTATAAGGTTTTCTTAAATACAATTCCAACGAATAGCATGTAAATCTAGTGGCAGTATGTACTTCTTAAAATCGTATAGTCCAGCATAGCATGAAGAATACAGTTGACATTGAAGATAACACTGATTTGTATTAAAAGAATGATCAATAATAATGGTGACCAATCATTATTTATTTTAATATCAAATATATTTGTCAAATAAAACTATAATTAAGCCTGTTGTGCTGTATGGTTGCCAATCATGGTTGTTTTACTCTGAGAGAAAAACGTAGAGTGAAAGCATTTGAGAACAAGTCTTGAGACGAATATTTGGAACCAAAAGGAACGGAAATGGTGAATGGCGGAACTTTTATAACGAGAAATTACATAATTTATACCGTTTACCAAATATTGTTAGGATTATCAAGTATAGAAGGCTCAGGTGGGCAGATCATGTAGCCGGAATGGAAAAGAAAGTGTGAAAGTTTCAAGATTCAACTCAACTGGAAATCCAATCGAAAAACGAACATTAGGGAGATCTAGGAGCTATGGGAGACAATATTAAGACAGATCTCTCAGAAGTAGCAATATACGAAGTAAAAGTGGATCCAGTTGGCTAAGGACAGGAGTCAATGAAGAGCTTTTGTGAACGTGGCATTGAATATCTGGGATCCAAACATATAGAGTTAGTTATATTTGTCGTATTATTGAACATACTAATAATGAAATCAATCAGCCATTGTTTATTTTATTGTCAATGATATTCCTAGCGTTACTTTTAATTCTAATATTTAATAATGATCAGTCGTAATTTGTTGTCATAACTCTATTTCTCATATGTGTTACAGGACTTAGATTTCTGGGCTTTCGGCATCTATGGCCATTTAGCTTGTCACGTATGAGGGATGATGTCTCTCGGCGAGCACACTATCCGGGAAAAGGGAAGGAAAGAAGAAGCCTACAAGTTAGGTTTCACCCCGACATTTGTCTTGTGTGAATGGGGACCGAACGCGGGACCGTTTACATCGAAGGCGAGAGCGTTAGCGACTACGCTACGCGGAACCAGTCATACGTGTTACAACGTATTTGCCAGTTATTCTTATTTATTTACAAAAAAGATACATTAGATTTAATAGCATTTCGTAACATAAAATAAAACTTTCTGAAAGAACATAGAGCATTGAGAAAAAATATGTGATTTTGGAAGTCCATTATTACAAACGCATATTACTGTTTTTCAGTATGTTTTTTATTATTATTTTCTTGTTTAAGTAAATATGATTTATTTATAGGAGAATATTCAGTCTGTCTGTATATATATGTATGTATGTGTACCTTCAATCTCCCAACATGGTTAGTTGGTGTTTCCATATCTTCAGCTTCTGCTTTGTGCACTTTCACATCTAGTGAGCTCTACCTTCTATTCTTCGCTGCTCCATAGAAAAACCCCTTCTCTTACTTCTTCTAACCGTCTCCCTCAAACCCCCGTTCACCACACATAACCAAGGAGGGCTCCGGGAAGGAGGCAGACTAACCGTGTTAGAGAATGCAAATGAATGGCAAATTGAATCTGCAGCTCTGAATGACACTTAGTGGCAGGGATTGTTAGTTAGGGATTACTCTCTCTTTCTAGGTATGCCTCCCTACAACAAACCTCTCTCTCCTCTCTTGGGAGTAGAAGATAGTAGAGTGAGGAAAGACACACTCCCCCTGCATGAAGCCTAACATACACAACACCTCACTACTTCACGCACACCGAAGTACGTACTTCCCTAAAGTCGAAAATCTTGAGGAGGGCATTGTGTGTCGGAAGCAGTATTGCCAACATCTGTAAAAATTTATAGAGACGCACAAAAACCAGAGGTATAGTAGTTCTTTTCAGAAGAAGTCTTCGTAATTGTTTTCATTTTCGTACAAGCACTTTTACCATATTCTTAAGTATAGAATTCTATGGGAAATACGCCATTATTTCTCTATTTTGAATACTTTGTAGAAAGTATTTCTTTCTTTGAAAAACAATTCAAGAATCAAATATACAAGAGTGGATTTTTTTTAAAAAAAAATTGGGGAATTTAACGAATTAGTAGCATTGATTCTCCTTGATCTGATTGATTTTGCAGTTCCTCTGTTGTAAAATTATAAGATAAATCAGTATGCGTAAGGGTTGAAGGTAAGACAGGTACGAGGATCATTCAATAAGTAAAGAGACAAAGTCTATATTTTTAACACTAATCATTTTTTTTTTTTTTTTTTGTTTCAGGGGTGTTAGCTGGCAATCTTGGGATATGCTCTGATCTGCTGTTTCGTAATTTTATGTCAACATAACTTCAAAAATATCAATTCATCATGGCAAGTCCTCTAGAAGATTGCACCTTAGAAGAACAGCGCTCAGTCATTAGGTTTTTAGTCGCAGAAGGTGTAAAACCAAGTGAAATGTTTTCTCGATTGTTGAGACAGTACGGTAACAGTTGTATGAACCGTGCGAATGTGTACAAGTGGGTTGATCGGTTTAAAAGTGGCCGAGATGTAGGTGATGAACCCCGATGTGGACGTCCAGTGGAAGTTTCTGGTTCTTCGTTGGAATCGAGGATTGACGGACTTATTCGTGATAACAGAAGAATTACTGTTGAAATGATAGCTGAGGAAGTTCAAGTAAGTGTTGGAACCGTTCACAATGTCATTAGGAATATTTTAAAGTACAGAAAAAGATTTGCTAACAATGAGGAAGTTTAGGCAGCGGTGCAGAGGTGGCTTCGGGGTAAATCGAAAGATTTCTTCGCCAAGGGAATTAGGAAGCTGAAAGAAAGATGGGACAAATGCATAACTGTAAAGGGTGATTATATTGAAAAATAGCCTTAGTTTTGAAAGATTGAAATAAATCTTTGTTGAGCTATAGCAAGTTGTCTCTTTACTTATTGAATGCCCCTCGTATTATTTTAAAATATTTACTTTCGATATTATAAAATGTTCTTTGGTTGAAACTGTTGGTGCATCCATAAATTCAATCTACACCGATGAGCTATTCCGCATTTAAGAGTTCCTTCTAAACTTCTATCAATTTAATCCTATCTATTCATAGTATTTTATTCATGCTGTACGTACGTATAAAGGAAACTCAATCCTCAATTGTTTCTATTTCGTTTCCACTACTCATCATAAGGAATAGCGTAGATTTTGGTACTATTCTTTAGAAAAAAATACTTTTATTTCTATGGTTGACAAAAATAATTCAAAAGAACTTGCAGTTAAAACCAACTTTGGTTCTGTCAGTCGAATAAAAAACCTAGAAACTGCGTCAGATAATCTTGCCTCAGGGCTTTCACAATTTGACTTAACCCTTAAGAGATCCGTGGTTTTTGGGCTATTTTTTAGACATTCAGTCAAGCAGCTAGTGCATCGTCACTATCCTAGGATCATGGTTCATACCTCATTCTCTTCAGAATGGAGCTGGCTTTCAAATGATACCACTTGCATGCTCATACCATATACTAGAAGCGGGAAAAATGATGTCAAGGGAAAATTTCGGAGGGAAAATATTTTCTCGCATTTTGGGCCCCCCTGGAGCGACCCTGTGTGAACGTAGCCATCTTTAAAAAATCTGATACATAGTACTTGGTATACTGAATGTGTGTGCCAAATTTCAAGTTTCTATCTTGAATACCAAGGGCGGGAGAAATTTTGTCAGGAATTCCCACCATGCCCCAAATTACCGTAAAACACCATGATCTCAGGTAAAAAATTTCCTGAGACATCCCTAATTACCCTAGGGTCATGTTTCGCACATCATTCTCTTCAGAATAGAACTGCCTTTCAGGCGGTATGACTCATGTGTCTCCATCTTGTATCTAAGGCGGGAGAATGAGGAAAAACGGGATTTTTTGGGTCTAAATATCCTTTTTTCAACTCTTACCCCCCTGGACCCCCTGTTTGAACGCAGAGATCTGAAAAAAATCTGGTAAATACTACTCGGTGGGCTGAATGTGTATGCACAATTTCAATTTTCCAGGTGCAAAAGTAAGCCCGCCAAAAAAAATATATATATCGACAATATCCCATATTCCCGTATTTTTAAACATTCCCTGAGACATTCCTAATTACTCTAGGGTCAGGTTTCGCCCATCATTCTCTTCAGAATAGAACTGCCTTTCGGGCGGTACCATTTACTTGTCCCCAATATGTATTTAAGGCGGGAAAATCCAGTGAAAGGGATTTTTTGGTAAAAAATTCCCTTTTTCAACCTTTAGCCCCTCTGTACCTCCTATTTTAACGCAGAAATCTGAAAAAAAATCTGGTAAATACTACTTGGTGGACTGAATGTTTGTGCACAATTTCAATCTTCTAGGTGCAAAAATAAGCAAGCACAAAAATAGAACCGAAAATGTCCAAAATTCCCCTATACAGAAGTATATTTTGATAAAAATTCCCTGACACTTCCCTAATTACCCTAGGGCCATGTGTCGCACATCATTCTCTTCAGAATAGAACTTGTACCATTCACTTGTCTCCATCATGTATCTAAGGCGGGAGAATGAGGAAAAACGGGATTTTTGGGTAACAATATCCCTTTTTCAAACTTTTTGACCCTCTGGATCCCCCCCTGTTTTAACACAGAAATCTGAAAAAAAATCTGGTAAATACTACTCGGTGAACTGCATGTTTGTGCAAAATTTCAATCTTCTACATGCAAAAATAAGCCCGCGAAAAATACTTTACATAAACCCCTCAAAAAAGTGTAACGAACCTTGTGCCGAGGATTGCTTGACACCCACCTTAATTCTATTCAATACAAATAATCAGTGATTAAGTTTAGCCAAACTATCTTTTGACACGGTTCTGATATCTGGCATAAAAAATAAAGAATCCCCCAAGTGATGCAGGCTTCAAATCTCCCAAACGAAAATGCAAGTTATCAAGATTACAAATATTAAATATTATTTTAAATAAAAGAAAATATTCAATTGGCTTTTTATTACAAATAATCAAATATCAAGGAGAAAAAAAATACAAATTAACAACAACAATTTCAATTCTGTGAATGAGCTTCTAACTATGACAAGTGAAAAAGTAATTTAATTGCAACTGAATAATAGTTGAAAGTTACTTGAAAAATAGTTAAATATACTTTGATAAAATGAATAATTCCAAACAAGAACAATTCTAACGCTATTAACAATTTCAAAAGTTAATAAAAATTACCCGGAATAGAAAGTGTCGAAACTTAGTCAAAAGCGACCGCGACTCGATCAAACAAATTTAATAATACTATATAACGCGAAAACTATTAAACTCGCAAAGCAAGAAACAAGAAAAATTTAATTCGACGTCGAAATCAATCTCTCAAATAGAAATATCAAAAGTCTATAATGGGACTCTAAATGCAATTTTCCTTTCGATATCAAATTACGAATTATTATTTCATACCAAGTATTAAATCTAATAATTAATAGTCTAATAGCTACTTCTACTTATGTTAGCAGGAAAAATGTATTAGTTAAAATTGTTAGTTAATTAACCAAACCAAGGTTATCGGGGTTTAGGTTCTAGAAACTACAGCTAGGTTTGTACTTACCAATTTTCAAACTGCTCTAATCTGCCATTGGAATCGTCTGTCCTCAATCACCTCTACTCGATTCTACTGTTCCCAATTCGTGCAGTTAATAGAAGAAAACTTGGTAGGAAATCTGAAGTTTTCCGAAAACGCCAAACCGAATTTAATAATAACTTCGTATTATTCCGACCCGTTAATTCAAACGAAGAAAAATTCAACTTCAAACTTTCTATTCCTCCATCCTCCGTTAACATTCGACCAAATACAACAGTCAGGAACTTCCAGACGGACAATCCAGATGGACATTCAGCGCAGCAACTAACCTGGCTCACAGCTTTCGCTCACGAGCGAGGCAGCTGTCTACGCGCAAACGACCAGACATTACGTCACGCGATTTAACCTTGAGTTTGTTGCAAACAAACTCGCTTCTACAACCTTCGCTCTTATTCTCATTACCTAAAATTTTACTCTTTTTCTTTAAAAAAAACGTAAACACAATAGATTCTCTTAATCGAGGAAATACAAAAATAGGAGTGACTTATACAATCAGATATAATACATTTTTCTTTCTTTCTTTCATATTCTTGTCATTGTCCATATTTTCGTTTCACTTCTAGAGACCAGCATATACAGAGTGTTCCAAAAATACAGGCAGCTCCAACTCAATGTAGCTGAGCATGCTACATTTCTCCCCTCCAAAGAAAAAATAATCTGAGGATTTTTTTTGTATGGCTACCAGGAATCATCCACCTTAATGTCTCAGCTGGAAAACTCACAAAAAAATTTCATAAAAATAGGCATTAATATAATGAAACACTCTCCTTCAGTTACATTTAAAAAATTCACAAATCACAATTTAAATTTCACTTCAAATAAAAACCATTCTCAAAGTTACTAGAAATTTCAAATTATTATTTTTTAATTATTTAATATCGCATATTTTAAAATTTTTCTTTCCAAAATAATTAACTTTAAATGTCTCATTAAATTTAAAAAACATTAAGATCATGATCTTTTTCAACAATTTTAAAAAAACTTTTAATTAACACATTAAAAATTTATACACAATTTCATACAAAATGATATCAAATTACAACAAATTAAAATATAATCTGATCTAAGACATCTTACTCCCTTTACATTTAATCTTACCATTACTGTAATTCCTTTTTCCAGAAAGCGACGAGCAAAATCATCTGATTGAATTTTCAGAGATTGTAATTAAACATTTCTTCTAGGGAAAAACTTCTTAACATCCGACACATGAACTCGCTTATATGAGTCTCGAGAATCATCAGCATCAGATATCAATAATGTATTAGGGGTCAAAAACCTCCGAATAATAAAGGGTTCATCCCACTTAAAACTCAATTATTTTGCTACTTTATCAGCAAGAGAGGATTTAATATGAGACTTTACCAATACTTGGTCATTGACAGAAACTACAACTGGACCTCTAATTTTGGATAATAAAGATTTCCTCTTTAACCATGCCTTTTCCATATTCTCAAGAGCATTGTGCCATAAATCAGCATTCTTATGCTTGAACAATTCTTGGTCACAAATCTTCCATTTCAATTCTAATGGGGTGTTTAAGGGACGTCTAAAATATAATTCGTATGGAATCGATTTGAGACCAGAATGCTCGCATATATTTAGCGTATATTGTAACACAGGTACAAAATTAGACCACTGTTGTTGTTTTTCAGCACAATAAGCTCTTAATGACGCTTTCAAAATTTTTATGAATCTTTCCGCCAAGTTAGCCTCAGCATGGTATGGACTAATCCTAATATGTTCTATTCCTAGCCCAAATAGAAAGGATCTAAAATGGGCAGATATAAAGACTGATGCATTATCAGTAGACAAGGATTCCGGAATTCCTACTAAAAACATCCATTAACCTGTTACAAATAACAGTAGAATTCAATGTTCTTAATTTTTCGAGAAAAACAAATCTCGAAGCATTATCCACCCCAATTAATATGAATTTAAAGGAATTAGAGGTCGGCAAAGGTCCTATTATATCGACCATTACATTCTGTCCAACTCTTGTTGAAAATTTTGATATTAATGGACCCATTTTCTTTTTGTTGTTTTCTTTGACTAATTGACAGGTTTTACAAGTTCTGACATAGTCCTTAACGTCATTTACTACCGAATCCCACGTGTAGCGTCGCATTATTTTCTTTAAAGTACGAAAAGTCCCGGTATGACCACCTGTCAATTCGTGATCGTGAAAGAACTCGATCACTATTTTCTGCAAATTCTTCGGAATTACTATTTTAAAAGGAAGGTTTAAGGCTTTACTCTTTTTCATTAATATGCCATTATTTAAAACATAATTTCGAATGTTCTCACCATATTCCAACCTTTCTATAATATTTCTTAACTCAGGATCTTCTTTTTGTAACTCCGATAAGGGCTCTTTCACCATAGGCAATTGCCAAGAATTTGCCATTTTAAAATTCCTTTTCATTATAGCCATACCCACGGGTCCGTCCACTTGCACAAATTCAAATGGATCATACATCCGTGTCAGGAAATCTGCAACTACGTTATTTTGGGACCTAACATGTTGGATAGTAAATGAGAATTGACACAAAGTCTCGACTAAAGGACCATATTTTAACAATCTCTTAGAATTACCCAAAATCCAGGATAACGCCTTATTGTCGGTAAAGACCACAAACTCATTAATCAAATAGTGGCGAAACCTATAAATTGCTTTAACGAGACTGATGAACTCGATCTCATAAATGCTCCTGTGTCGGTCAGCTTCCGTCAACTTTTTACTAAAGTACGATACAGGAATAAGATTATTATTCTCATCCATTTGACTTAAACAAGCTCCAATCGCTTTTCCTCCCCCGTCAACATGGATGAAAAACTTCTTGGACAGATCAGGAGTCCTTTATATAACATTATCTAATAATTCCTGCTTTAATTTATTCAAAGTTTTCTGATGCTCGATGGTTCATTCGAATTTCCTTTTTGTTGATTTTAACTCGCTTAATGGACCCATCAACTCCTGAAGACCACTACAAAATCGAGCATAATACGAAAACAATCCACAAATTTTTTGTACTCCGCGCCTATTTCTAGGTGGAGGGATTTTCTTAATAGCTTCGACCCTTAATGAATCAATTTCGATAGTATCCCCATCAGTTACAAATCCTAAGTATTTTATCTTTTTATAAAAGAAAGCACTCTTATCTGGGGAAACAGTAATTCCATATTTTCTCAATCTTTCGAGGACCATTTTCAAAACTTTTTTATGTGATTCTACATCAGAAGTACATATTAAAATGTCATCAAAATAAGTTTTTACGCCTAGATCCTTCAAATCACCAAGAATTTTATCAATTGCCCTCGCTAAAATACAACTTCCAGTCTTTATACCGACTGGTACCCTCGTATACTGAAAGCTGCCACGTGGGGTAACAATAGTGGTTATTTCGCGTGATCCCTTTTCCAGTTGCAACTGGAAATATGCTTTGGTAAGATCTAGGCTCGTAAAGAATTTCTTACCCGCTAAACTCGTTAAACACTCTTCTAAATTAGGCGCAGGATATACGTCATCCTTAATCAATGAATTCGCCTTACAGAAGTTACCTACAATACGATGTGAACCGTTCTTATTTCGTACTAAGAAGCAACTACTTCCATAATCCGAATGATCTACTTTAGTCAAAATACCCTGAGACACAAGGTCATCGATACAATCATAAAAAATTTTTTCTTTGTTTTTAGAAATCGGAAATGGATGCTCCTTAAACGGTTTTTGTTCTTTTAAATAAAGTTTAGCTTCAAAGCCTTGACAACATCCTATTTTTTCCGTTATAACATCAGAAAATTCAGTATGAAGACCATCAATGAATTCTAAAATATCTTTATCATTATATTGAAAATCCGAACCCGAATCTCTCAATATATCCTTAACATTGTCTTTTGAAAACGACTCCGTATGCAATTTATCTTCAGGATCTATTAATTGTTTTTTTTTACCAATTCATAGAATTTATTGGATTGCTCTAAATCCATATCTGAAGCTGCCGAATCACTATCACAGAAGTTCATATGAACCGCTGCAACACAGTCTTCCTTTCCTCCCACACATCGTTCCACTGATTTCTGTTCAAGTTCAGAAGAGGTAGCATTATTATTCAAAACTCGATGACTCTTCATTTTCCTATTCTTTCTCTTCTTTTTCTTCTTCACATCAATCTCCATTGTATCACCCTTTCCATTATTGGGTGCAGATCCAAACTTCTTATCCAACTCTCCTTGATGCAAAGATTTGGAAGGAAACGATCTCAGATTCGCATCTCCATCAGATTTTTTCCCCAAAAACTGAAGATAATCGGGTCTACGTTGGCTATTTCTCAAATCATGTGAAGAACCATCATACTGAACTGATCCAGTTAAATTCACACAATTGGAATCTACAGAGTGTCCAATTAAAGTCTCTTTTTGTTCGGGTTGTTTCAATCCAAAAACACGATGAATTTCTTCAAGTTATGCTAAAGTAGGTGTTTCCAATAGTTGCCGCTCAATGGTTGATAATTCTATATCACATTGGACCCCAACATCCAATGATCTTCTGCCATGATGAACTGTCTGACTCCTTTCCAAATTCCCATATGAACTTGATTGGCCAACCGAGTACCCCGATCTAAATCCGTTTCTTAGTGACGAATCATCTCGAAAAAACAACGAAGTTGATTTCTTAGATTTAAGTTCATTCCAACCTACACTTCCACCTTGATGGTCAACACGATCAACTGACTTAAATCCTGAAGTCGAATTCTGAATGGATATTGTATCGTCTCTAAAATACAGGATAACTGATTTGCAATTATTACGCAAATTCAATCTTCCACGAACAAAGTCCACACTCGAAGAGGTACTTTTCAAAAATGGAGTTCCCAGAAGGCAATCGCACGGCAAATCATTCACTACTAGAAAACTAACTCGCTCGAACCAACCGGAAAAATTTAGAGTGAGCTTAATCTCCTTACTTGATTCATAATATGATTCCAAAGGTGCACGAATTACAATCGGAGTGGTTTCCTCAAGATAATGCACTACCCCACAACGTTCAACAACCGATAACGTAAGTAAATTATAAGACGACCCGCTATCTAAACAAGCACGAATTAAATCATCATTAACGCGAACATTTACAAAGGTAGCTACTGTTCCGTCTAATTGCGAAGGTACAATATTCTGTTTTTCCGAACCCGCATTAGAATTCATTGATCGTCGCAAATTTTTTGAATTATTTTTACCAAAATCACATGATTCAACCTTTTCTCTATTTACTTTCAGTTCTTTAGAATGGTACTCTCTATCATTTTTCTTTACCAAAGCAACTGAAGTACCCGATGACTTATTTCCGATTCTGCCGTGTGGACTTTGTGGTGGACAAACACTGTGCTCGTGGGTTTTCTCGGGGTTCTCCCGTTTCCTCCCACTTTCTTCATTCCACCATTTCATTCATTTCTCATAATCACCGTCTCCTTTAGTCTAACCGGCATAACCGTGGGACGTAAAACTCAAAGATTTCATTTTATTTCCGATTCTTTTATTATATTCAACCTGATCTCGAAAGATTTTAGAAAACTCTAAAGAAATTCTTCTAAGTTCTTCTAAATTTCTTGGAATAGAAAGACCAAACATTTTAAATCTCACCGCGGGATTCATGCCATCAAGCATGATACGCATTAATTGTTCTTCATCACCACAACAATCCATGATCAAAGCAGCATAATAAATATCATTAATATACTGATCAACAGATTCAGTTAACCTTTGCTTCCTAAATAACCTTTCTGATATTAACGCATGCTTAACTGAATTAGTGATAAATTTCTCAAAAATTAACTTTTTGAATCGCGGCCAAGAAATATTAAAATAAATAGCTCGCTGAATTTCATCCAGAAATTCTCCTTCACTTTTAGATAACAAGGTACTATAAATAGCATTCAAAGGAAAACTAGTACTTTCAATGATTTGCTCTAAGTTGACTAACAAATCAAAAATAATGTAACTATTTTTTCCATCAATCTTCCTAAAATTCTTAAATTTCTGATCTAACAATTCAGCAATTTTTTGAAAAATAAATTGATCGCAATAATTGCCAGAAAACAACATTGGAAGCGGTTTAGGATTTAATTCCCCTAAATGCTCTTTTCTTTTTGAACTACCCTCACACATCTGTTGAATACTTTTATTTATTAATATAGGATTTCCTCTACTATACAGATTAACTGGAGTAGAATTTTTTATTGCTGAAACTCTCCTGTAATACTGTCCTAAACGTTGATATTTATCCAATCCCTTACTCTGGCCCACAGGTTGAGAACTCTCAGATGGTAAGTTAAATCCTACCTGCCTATTAGCTATATTGCTAACACTCGAACAAACTTTTCCCAAAAGATTTAAATTACTAGCACTTCCTAACGGGGCATTATTATCAAAATACTCATTTGAAGGGGCTTGTCCTACTTCTGGCTCATTCAAAAACAAATTTCCTCCAGAATGAAAACTATTTCTTTCAAAGGATCTATGGACAGTTGAAGGAGGTTGAGGTAAACAACTAAAGTTTCTACTAAAAGGATTCTCTAAACTGGAACTATTTGACCTACCAAACAAATTACGCTGACTTCTATCTCCTCCTACATTTTCACTCGGGCTATTCAACATTTCTCTATTTTCTCTTGAATTAACATATAACAATGAATCTCTAAGCGGTGGCGTTAAACTCATTGTCGATCTATCAAAAATACTATCGTCAAATCCAGTTTGATCAATTGTATTCCAATCGAAACTCGAATCTACCTCGGACATGTTTATGCTAACGTACTCCTCCGACATTTTCATTCCATATAAATTACAAAGTATAACTAGCAAAATACAAAATACAGCAAAATTATTAAACATATACTATTAACAAAACAAACTACCACTAAATCTAAGCAAAACACGAGATACTACAGAAACTATCCCCAGGGTTCTAAATATACACAATTCAATCGTATTTTGTTTCCTCGCTCTCTGGAATTTTTCACGCTTTAGCATATATAGCATTAAAATACCAAAACAGTAGTAGTCGTTAACTTTATTTTAACTAACAATTCAAAAAAATGAAAAAAAAATAAATGCCTTACAAATTTCAGGGAGAGATGCCTCATCAAACAAGAGGAGAGTTGCTGCGCTGAACTTGTAACGAACCTTGTGCCGAGGATTGCTTGACACCCACCTTAATTCTATTCAATACAAATAATCAGTGATTAAGTTTAGCCAAACTATCTTTTGACACGGTTCTGATATCTGGCATAAAAAATAAAGAATCCCCCAAGTGATGCAGGCTTCAAATCTCCCAAACGAAAATGCAAGTTATCAAGATTACAAATATTAAATATTATTTTAAATAAAAGAAAATATTCAATTGGCTTTTTATTACAAATAATCAAATATCAAGGAGAAAAAAAATACAAATTAACAACAACAATTTCAATTCTGTGAATGAGCTTCTAACTATGACAAGTGAAAAAGTAATTTAATTGCAACTGAATAATAGTTGAAAGTTACTTGAAAAATAGTTAAATATACTTTGATAAAATGAATAATTCCAAACAAGAACAATTCTAACGCTATTAACAATTTCAAAAGTTAATAAAAATTACCCGGAATAGAAAGTGTCGAAACTTAGTCAAAAGCGACCGCGACTCGATCAAACAAATTTAATAATACTATATAACGCGAAAACTATTAAACTCGCAAAGCAAGAAACAAGAAAAATTTAATTCGACGTCGAAATCAATCTCTCAAATAGAAATATCAAAAGTCTATAATGGGACTCTAAATGCAATTTTCCTTTCGATATCAAATTACGAATTATTATTTCATACCAAGTATTAAATCTAATAATTAATAGTCTAATAGCTACTTCTACTTATGTTAGCAGGAAAAATGTATTAGTTAAAATTGTTAGTTAATTAACCAAACCAAGGTTATCGGGGTTTAGGTTCTAGAAACTACAGCTAGGTTTGTACTTACCAATTTTCAAACTGCTCTAATCTGCCATTGGAATCGTCTGTCCTCAATCACCTCTACTCGATTCTACTGTTCCCAATTCGTGCAGTCAATAGAAGAAAACTTGGTAGGAAATCTGAAGTTTTCCGAAACGCCAAACCGAATTTAATAATAACTTCGTATTATTCAGACCCGTTAATTCAAACGAAGAAAAATTCAACTTCAAACTTTCTATTCCTCCATCCTCCGTTAACATTCGACCAAATACAACAGTCAGGAACTTCCAGACGGACAATCCAGATGGACATTCAGCGCAGCAACTAACCTGGCTCACGGCTTTCGCTCACGAGCGAGGCAGCTGTCTACGCGCAAACGACCAGACATTACGTCACGCGATTTAACCTTGAGTTTGTTGCTAACAAACTCGCTTCTACAACCTTCGCTCTTATTCTCATTACCTAAAATTTTACTCTTTTTCTTTTTAAAAAAAAAACGTAAACACAATAGATTCTCTTAATCGAGGAAATACAAAAATAGGAGTAACTTATACAATCAGATATAATACATTTTTCTTTCTTTCTTTCATATTCTTGTCATTGTCCATATTTTCGTTTCACTTCTAGAGACCAGCATATACAGAGTGTTCCAAAAATACAGGCAGCTCCAACTCAATGTAGCTGAGCATGCTACAAAAGGAATATACGAAAATATAAATTTTAGACTTATGACGTCATCACCTCCTATGTCGCGACACAGGAAGGTGTGAAACCATCCTTATTGTCTTGTGCAATTCCTCTGGACTTGAAAAACAGAAACAAAAAAAACAAAAAAACCCGGACGAAAAAGCTCAAATAGGAGAGTTATAACGCAATGTCCCATGAAACATCACGTATGGTACAAATAGTACCATGGGATCCCCAAAGGGTTAATAAACTGTATTATTAGTACCAAGCTTTATTAATCCTTTTAGTTGACCAGTGAGTAACACAAACTCACACTAAATGGTAGCACCATGTCAACCATATAGATCCTAAAGATTGCATCTCTAGCAGTCACGACACCAGATTAAATTTCTTGTAGAAGCAGATAGAAGGCAGAAAAATTTAGGATATTATTAGCTATATTATTATATACCTATATTGCAATACAATATTTCGGGAGGAGGTAGTCAAGAGGCAGAGTAATTTACCGGGGAACGCCAGACATCTTGCCAACCTCTAGTTTTCATGTGATCCAAATAGGAAAAAAAGATCTTTTTTACTACACGCGTCTAAGGACGCTCTCCCTAATTTAGTGTCGTGTTCTATTGCGTCAAAAGACGAGCCCCCGTTGAAAAGGTAAATAAAAATAAATGTAATATTGTTTCTGACCGCATCACGGCCAAACGGGTGAACCAATTGACATGATTTTTATGAATTTATCGTGTTACTTTCAATAAAATACGTATAATAATGGGTAGCGGAAATAGTCGCTACAATTTTAAAATTATAAGTTTGCCAATTACATTATATTTTCACATTGTGACAATGCTGAAAATCTTGAAGGTATACAGGCGACAAGGAACAACAAATTAAAACTGATTGATACAAATAGATTTGGGGATCATTCCAACTATTTGAAAATTAACAATTCTATAAGGAATTTTCTTTTTACATTTTTTTCCCACTATAATCACTTTATTCTGCACACATTGTTTCCAGAAATCTAAAGTCATTAAATACACAATAATATATT
Organism: Thermobia domestica; assembly: GCF_964235325.1. NCBI lineage: Eukaryota > Metazoa > Arthropoda > Insecta > Zygentoma > Lepismatidae > Thermobia > Thermobia domestica. The sequence continues at coordinate 103,214,963 of NC_137456.1, forward strand.
TTTTTTTCGAGAGTTTGGTGAGAGGAGAGTAATTACAAAAGGAAAATTTCGTCCAAAGCTTTTCCCGGAGGGAGAGTTCCTAGCATCGCTGCTACGTTCCCTCTTTGCACAGCCATACTTATCCTTTGTATAAGGTAGGATGAAGCTCGGGTGTCTCCTGTGTTAATAGCTATACGGTGTCCAACTTCATTAATGAAGTTTAGACCTTCCTGACCCCAGGACCCACAAGTTTCAATGGCTATGGTGACGAAGTGGTATTTGTCCAACAGGTTGCTATACTTTCGTCTCTTTTCATATTCTCTGCGAGTTGCAACCGTCCAAGCTTTTGTCGAAGATGAAGGAAGATTAGAGGGGGCTAGGGTATCGGTACAAGTGAAATCCCATATTAAAGCCTTCCCTCGTTTCCAAGGCACCAAAGACATTCCATTAATTATTACATTTAAATATTATTCATTTTTCACTGTTTCAGGTGATAAAATATTTTCCATTGTTCCTGACGTAAACTTGAATCGTAAACCATACACAATTCAAGTGAAGAAATGAACAAACTTATTTGAAGGGAAAGGAATCTTATTTGTACGCTGGTGTTCAGATCAGTGATGATATTGATTCCAAATTAAAAGAAATGAGAAAACATACAAATAAAATTTTGTTCAACGAACATTTGGAGATTCACTTCTGAAGACTTGCTAGACATTACATATCTTGCTATATTGTATTATCGACTGGTTAATTAAGTAGCTAATATCGCTAGAAATGATCTATCAAAAATATAATTTCCTGATACGTACTACCAACTTTTCTACGAGAATCGTTCAGAATCAAGAAAGAGCGGAACTACTTGTTTTTGGGAAAATTCCATATAAATTTTAGTTTTGCAACTGCTACATTTTAAAAAATCGGATTTTAGCAGGATACGCACTGTCTGTAAATGGCACTAATTTACGTGTCTTTCGTTGTTAACATTGATCTCGTATTTCTTTCTTCGTTTAGTTGTCCCTAGGGTGACAAGGAAGGAGCAGTACCACCAAAAAGAAATCTGTCAGCATTTGAAGCATGGTGCTACTAAATATAAGAAAAGTTGAAGCAGCCATATGAAGAACATGCATTATTTTCAGTCTTCTGTGTTTAGATGGTTTAAGGAATTTAATGACAGACTTACGATGATTTGTAGCAAGACTGACATGGAGCTTCAACTAAATGCAGTTACAGGTTAACATCAACCCAACTGTTCCGATTGTCCGTTAACATCGGTTGGTCCATGAGGAAGTTCGAGGAGAACGCATTCCCCAGTTTGGGAACTGCTATTCTATACGCACAAATCCTTATAGAAAACGAAAGTACGAAGGTCTTGTACAATCTTTATAGTAGAGTCACTATATATGCATTAAGGCCTTCATAGCAAGATTGTTTACCAAAGTTCGTGCAGCATGTTCCAAAGAATTTTATGGGACTTCTATACTCGTACAGTGCGATTATTAGCATTTGATTTTAACCGTACTGCTGACATCTGTTGATTGATTGGGGATTTAATGGGTCATCAGCAAGGAAGTTATTTATCCCCTCATCAGTTTACTGTAGAAGGGACCAGTTATTTACTCGGGAAGACTGCCTCACTAAAACTAAACATTAGAAGTTTTCAATTGAACGCATAAAGAAAGAAAAAGGAGGAAAATTTGGTTGATAACATAAAAACAAATGAATTTACAATTTATTCAGCTCACCGCCCGCTGAAGTCACTCCTCTCGCTCGCTCTCTATACTGCCTGTCGAATCACCAAAAATAACATAAATCGCCATACGGATATTTTTTCCGAATTCCGCCGCATGAGTGCAGCACTAAGCGTGACTTGTTTGTATAAGTCTCATAGAGGAAAATACATTGTGGGGTTCAATGTTTTCGCAAATTAAAATGTATTACTGATATATAGTCTTTTCTAAGTTACGAAGAGGTATTTTATAATACGTTGGGATATCGTTTCACGAAACACCATCGAGTATTCAACTGCAGAAAAATGGTTAAAAATAAAATATCAAGACATGATGATACGAAGGGAAGTAACTGAATTCCTCCAGACAGAACTATTGCTTGTTTTCAACATTCTGTAAAAGAAGGTTTCTTTTTTTAAAATGTAAATTTCGGAAGCTGAAACAAGACTCTGTTCCCAATGTGTTCTTAATAGACGACTAAAAGAACCACCTAGAAAGGCGAACTTCCATAATCTAAGCTGTGTTACTTTCGTTGAGGCTACTATACCGGATTTCAAGAAATCACTAGATTCATTGAGAAATATGATTGAGAAATTGAGAAAGATGAAATATGTTTGCCAGTTCTGCGGAATGCACTTTGTAGAACTGTTACATTGATGAAAAGTACATATTGCTGTTATCAGAAAAAATAGTGAAAAAAATTTGAGAAACCACTATTCACATATGCAGAAAGCATAAACGAGGCGTTTTGATTTTCTTGAAAATTCAAACTCATTTCCAGAAAGACAGTCGAAACTCTAAAAATGAGTATTGGAGAATTTCTACTATGTTTCATATTATTATTATTATTATTATTATTATTATTATTATTATTATTATTATTATTATTATTATTATTATTATTATTATATTGATAATAACATTGAGATTTGGAGTGAGTGGAGTGCGTCGTTCGCCAGAAAATAGATGCAGGGTGGGTGTCAGATTTAATATTTTTCCACTCATAGTCAAAAAAATATTTGCCGTCTCTCATGCCGATGTACAAAATTCTAACACAATATAATATTTAAATATATTTTTCAGTGTAACCTCTCACGATTATACCCGTTAGGCTAAGGAAGACGGGTGATTAAGGCAAGTGAATGTTGATGGAAGAATTGGTGGAATGAAATGTGGAAGGAAACGAAAGTACGGTACTCTGAGAAAACCCACGAACACCATGTTGTTCATCACAAACTTACTTGGCCGAGGATTGAATCAGGGACCCACGCATCATAGGTAAGCGCTCTACCACTGAGCCACCCAGCCCGTATATAGCTATATTATTGTTGTTCAAATTTTAACGAAATTTTCGTTTCGAATCTGCTGTAAAGAAAGTCAAACTTATACAAATTTACGTCTTTTAAAATAAAGTTACAGAGAATGATCAGTTTGTGTAAGAATAAAAGAAATTGTTTCGAATTTTCGGCTGTAAACTGTTAATATTCTAATACTAAAAAGTCTCAATATGATTGTGAAACAGTATAATATGGAAATTGTTGTCATTGTTCAAAATCAGATGCGTAAGTTCTATAAGCGTTTGTCCTTAAAATAAATTAACTGCCTTCCTCCTTGTTTTGTACCGAACGAAGGTATCTATTAACATAATCATACTGAACGTCATGGAGGGTGTTTACTGTCTTTAATCATTTTTCGTCTTTTGCATTTTGTTTCGTTTCACTTATTAAATTTTGGTTCAACGGACGATCGTAAGATCGTTGTGCCCTTAGGCCCGAGTGTAGTTGTTCTAGTGTTAAATCCAGTTTTACGCAGGATATATGCATATCAGGTACAAATTTTGGGGGGTTGGCCTAGAAAAAGATGTATGAGAATGCATCTTGGGAGATGGATAGTAAATCCTGACTTCATTTTATAGTGTGTAGATTCAACGACATTCGTGTGTTTCTGAGATGATAAGTCGTTGCTCTTTTTGTCTATAATAATAATAATAATAATAATAATAATAATAATAATAATAATAATAATAATAATAATAATAATAATAATAATAATAATAATAGCACAATGATGGTCAGTAGCGTACCCAGGAATTTATTTCGGGGGGGTCCAAACTAAATATGAAGGTATTTTATATTAAAATTCCTAAAATTGCCCCTAAAATTAGGCTAAATTTTAAAAAAGTCGAAATTTCGGGGGTTCCGGACCCCCAGGTCCCCCCTGCGTACGTCCCTGATGATGGTGGTGCTCAGTCAACAAAAGCAATGTGAGCTGCTTATGTTGGGCCTTATCAACTGAGTAGATCATAGTTTAATTGGTTGGAGTGTGTTTCGTCTATTTTGGATTTATTTCTTTGAGAAAATAAGGATGATACTCTATGTATTTTCATTTAAATATTATTTATTTTTATATGTGAAGTATGTATGCAAATCACGAATTACATACCATTACTGACTGATATACACCGTAGCTAACGACGACTACATGTCTATTGCGCTCTTTTTTGTGTGTGTTAACCTCTCTATTACTTCGTGATAATAGATATGTAGAATTTCTTCTTTTGTTAATTAAAAGTAAAATTCTTATTTTAAAAATATATACAACCTTGTCGTATGTAAGTAAATTATTGAAAAAGTGTACTAGTTCCTACAAAAATTGGGGGAAAATATGCTAGACGAGAACAAGCCTCGGCTGTCCCTGCCACCTAGCGGTCATTTTTTTGTTTTTGTCGTACGCCATGAATCGTTGTTTCGACAGGCAGTTTAGAGAGCGGGCTAGAGGAGTGACTTCAGCGGGCGGTGACTCAGCTAGTACAACCATGAATAATATTAACCATCTTAAAAGCCATAAATAATATAAATTCTAATAATGTGAAATATTAATTAATAAATTAGAACTGAAGTTACGAAAAACATTGAAATTTATAGGACAGCAGCACCCACGGAAGCTCCGGTGTGATCAAAACAATTACATTAAGCACAGTACATATAACGATACAATACAAACCACACTCCTTTGATCGTTTATAATATGTTCTTGTCACTTGGTACTTAGGATATTCTGAGTTTATATGCTGGATGCCTCCTATGAAGATCAGAGAGGACATTTTCTAAAAATAGAACTATGAAAACAGAAATTGCTTGGACATCTTGTGGCACACTAGAGTGCATTTGTGTGAACAATGATAGTTCTGTTGAAATAAGTTTATGCAATGCAGTTTAGCTTTATTTCTTAATGTTTACTTTAATAAAACAAGTTTATGCAATGCAGTTTAGCTGAATTTCTTCATGCTTTCCTCAAAATCACTTGTTTTACTGTAAGGCAAAATCCTAAATTGAATGTCACCTTTCAAATAGGCCTATTCAGGTATTGTCAGAGATCTGCAAAGACCTGGCCGATCGGCATTTTCCGAAGCTTCTCTTCCAGCACTGAGCCCTTTTATGCCATTCAAAGGCACGGCAACGAGACAGGCAAATGCATTGCTCATACACCTTTCTTAAGGTCTCAAGTATTTCTGTTGGAGTTTTCCGTAAGCACGCACAGAAATTGAAATTTACCCCTTTATTTCATTGCTGAAACGGTGGCAATGTATCACAACACCTGTCTATACTTAACCACGTCAAGCACCACATTGGCGATCGGCCGAGTTGGAATGTATCTGTACGTATTCAAAACAGTCACATGCAAGATTCACCATTATGAAAAACTTCCATGCCAAAAAGTAACTTTGCAGCCAAACAATAATCTCGTTTTCTAATTGTACACTGTGTATGGAGATTAGTGTTTAAGCAGGAAATTGTAGTTCTGCTATCACTTTCTGTTCGAATAAAGATATAATGACTGATATAGAAAATATTTCTTGAACACTCAATCAATATCAAGAAACATATTTAAAAATTCACTTATCGTTTCTGCTCTAAAATGATGAACACTGAAACCTTTCGGCTTCATCGTCTTTGAATATCTTGGAACAGAAATGATAAGAAATAATGAGATTTGTTCAGTACGTCAAGAAAAGCTTCTAGATATCTATCACTTCCGGTTTAAGGAGGGAGATGAAGGAGGGGATGGAATCTATTTTGAGATGAACACTGACTTCATACCAGAAAATAGCTTTCTCTTTCTCTTACCATTTTTGCCGTATTATATGGTGACTAATATTGAATTGTAGATACTTACTACTTTTGGTTTCAACAGAGGGCTATACGAAAAAGTGAAAAGTATTCTCGGATCACTTAATTCGAATTAAGAAATTATTTCTCGCTATTTCTTACATTTTTTTGCTCTAATACTTGCTGACAGATGAAACAACGATATATATTGTACTTCTAAATTATTTTCTAATCTTGTGTACAGTATATCGTAGTTTAGAAGTCTCAAAGTAGAACAGACTAAAATGAGGACATACCAGATATTTTATATGACGCTGAAAGTGGTTCAGTATTAAAGATATGAGTTTTATAAGATTATCTAATTTTTGTCACCTATCAGTGTTGCTGTACCCAGTACGTGACACGTAATCTAATAGTCACCACATATACGCATATAATGTAAGGGTGGCAGAACATGATGAGTGAGTTTTTTGGGGTAGTTTTCTGTCTTTTTTCCTCCGGTAGTTGGTCACTCTTAGTGTTAGTCAAGAGACGAGAAGTGTAATTTTGAATTCGAGACTAGACGAGACGAGAAACATGAAAATTTGTCAGTCGAGATGGGAATCAAGACCAGAAGAGAAATTTCTAGTTCATCAAGGTCTTAGATCTCAAGTCCTGTTCTACTGTTACACGATTCATAGTATTTAAAATGACTCTATCAAAACAATGAAGAGTTTTTATGAACATTTAATGATAACGCAAGTAATTTAGACAATATATTCCACTGACAAATCTTGTTTAAATGTTTCTATACTTCACCCTTTGTGTACCTCTCATGACATGAAAGGATTCTGATAATTACTAAATGAAATTAAGAAAACAATCAGGGCTAACATTTTGTACAAAAATTTACAAAACGAGAATTCAAAAATTTCAAGATGAAATTACGAAAAAGTCTTTCGAGAATTTTGACAGGATAAGAAAAAATCTTTGAGAATAGAGACGAGATAGACTTCTATTAAATTTACGAGACAGGACAATAAAATTTTATTTCTCGTCTGGTCGTGTCTCGTGGACAGTACTAGTTACACTGAGATATGTAAATGCGCTGACAAAAGTTGATATTGGCTTAATTAAAAGTTCCATATTTAGCAATATATATTTCATTCTTACGAGTGAACTGAATGTAATTAAAAGTCTTTCAATTTGCTCTCTTGTACTTTAGAAATAGATGTACATTTCATTTCAACATTGCTTGGACATCCTCTCGTATATACGTGAGATAGTACTTGTTTTATCAGCCCTATCCTCACTTCATGCCATTATGCCATTTTGTGTATGTACTGCTAAGGAAACTTCTTACACAGATTCACAGATTGTGAGTTAAAGCGATACCATACACATACAAGACCATAGCTTTGTCGATGCTATATAATTAGCATTGCATCTTTGATACTGGAGACTTGGGGGCTCGCTTCTCAGTAGGAAATCAATTGTACTGTTCTGATTCTACGTTAAGCTGTAGTTCCATGTCTCATCTAGCCATGGTCTTAAAATGGGCATTAAACTTGAAACCAACTAATCAAGCATACATTGTCAACTACTATTAGGACGGTTCGACTTAGTATTTTTTTTAAACTATTTTGTTCCTTTCATAACTGTAATAGAGTTAACGTTCTTACCTCTAGTTAGCTAACGTGCCTCAATGATTTGCCAGTGGACTTGATTTAATATATAAACGTAAGACTTTACTCAAAAAGTTAATAACTTTCTATTCCCAGTTTAAAGTTTGTTTCACAAAGGCATGACCTCTTCTAACATAATCTTAGGAATTTTAAAGATAGTGTATACACAAGCTGTTTTTAAAATCTCAAAATGATGAAATATCTCTAGTGCAATTGAGGTTTTTCATCTCTACACAGAGAAAAATCCGTTCTCCGGACAGCGGTATATTGTACAAATATACGGTATCCTCTTGCTTACTACAGAAATCATTACGGAGCATACTTTATCTGTATGCTACATAGGCACTGCCCTTAGATGTTGCATCATGCCGTTGCAGGATGTCTGACATCTAACAGTTTTTCGTATATCACATGCATATACTTATGCTACATTCTCAGCTATATGTTATATACGTCCATTTGTATGTGAGATCCTCACCCCTTATATTGTTTCATACGGAAAGTAGTACGTATAGATGGAACACTTATACAGAAAGTATTATAAAACACGTCTGATGTACGTTAAGTCCAAAAACTACAAGAATTGCGCATGTAACCTACCTTTTTAAGTACGCCAGCTACATTTTTTTCTCAGTGTACTATCAGTAGACCATAATTGTCTGTGCCCCGTTATTTAATTAATACTTACTTCCGTAATGGTCATTCTACTCGTTTTATTGGATTTACTATCCTCTTGCTAATGAGAAAAACTGGTAAAAAAATTCGTTTCTGTGAAATTATAAAGTATAACTCACAAATTACTACTCAACAAGAAACTGAGGTGATACAATGGCAGAGTTCTCTCTTTTGATGTTTGTGGTTTCTGTTTCAATCCAGCACGCGCCAACTGGGTTTTTGAGTTGAACAAACACCATGTGCGTGGATTCTATCGGGTTTCTCGTTTCCTCCCACATCCTTCATTTAACCATTATCATTCATCTCATTATCAGCATGTCCCTTAGACTCTGTGTATAACCATAGGACGTTACGGATATAAACATACTACTTAATATAGTTGCGATCAAGTGCAAAAATATGAATGACATTGATATTTAATATAAATTAAATCGTTAAAAGTCAACCGATCACGACCCCAATTTCGGTTGACTTTGGCGTGGGAGACACGGATTCGATTCCTGGCAGGAGCTCATGTGGTTCGGATCCCACGTTAATCCGTAGGATCCCGTCTCATTTAGCCTCGCTGTTGAAAGGGACGTTAAACTCAAAATCAACTCTACTCAACCCAATTTCAGTGGCTGAAAAAGAAGTAGTCTATCAGTGAATTTGTTTTTATGTGTAAAGTAAACCTCTGATAATCACCATGTTTGTTAATTAACTCTAACATGTCGTTTGATTCCGTATCCTTGTTATAAATCATATGGGTCATTAGTGTTATCAACTGTTATTAACCAGTAATTAGGAATGCTCATTTCCAACGTTCCCATACGATTCGTGTCTTCTCAATTGCGGAGGTAAGTTTCATATCCCCTTGAAAATAGAAAGAATCTTTTGGAGTTTACTCAATGTTTCTGATTTTTGAGACTCCTTCCCCTGAGTAGGGGAAGCGGGGGCTAGTTGTAACAGGGAGTAGGTTGCAACACTGTTAATATCTTGTCAACGCGAATAGTTACGAGAACCAAGCTGGCCTTCACGCATGCGCATTTTGTGGAGAACAAGCGTGATTGAGTGTTGGTAATCGCGAGCTTGTAATTGTTGACAGAGAGAAGAATTGTTATTTTCAGGCCGGGTGAGTAATATTTGAAGAATTTATGTTGAAATATCTGGCGACTAGTACCAGTAACTTGAACTAACTATAATGTTATTCATGAAACACATGTATTTTTTATTTATAAAATAATAACAGCCATGTTTACAATGAGATTTATGTTGAAGACATTTTCTTCATTTTTTGAAGTAAAGTGGGTAAGAGGTATGTTGCAACAGGTGTCGCAGCATGCCCTGATGCAGTAAAACAAAAGTTAAATAGAAGAATTGTGAAGAAACAGAGGACAAACCCAGAAAAGGAGTGGGAAAGGCATTCCGAACAGAAACAGGTCAGAAAACGTCACATTGTGAGAGTGTTGATAGTTCATAGGACAAGTAGCTTGTTTAGTATGTTTCAAATTATATGAAGATGTTAGAAGGCAGTGGGTACGGTGCTTGGAGTGTGACAGGTGGGCTCATTTAAAAAAAAAAATGTGCGAAAGAGGATGCCTTATGTGCGTTGTCATTGTTTCTGAAATTAACCGAAGTTTTTCTTTTGTTTCTCTATTATTTTTTCTGGCCGACATTTGTAATCTATAAATAGCTTATGGAACTTTTAGAACCAGGCCTACTTAAACTTCAAAATATTATGTAGTCAATTTGGTAGACCTAGGTGTAAGGTGATGGCACCATCAGTAGCTACAGATTAACCTAATAATTAGAACAATCCACATTATGCTTTATTTTTGTTAAATTATGCTTTATTTTTTTCCAAATTGTGCTTTATTATGCTTTATTGTTAATTCCAATCATTGTTTTTCATTACTTTGTCTAATGTGTAATATTTACTAGCGATATATATTAAATTTCTAAATATATTGATCTATTTATTAATATTTTATGCAAGCATTTTTTCTTAATGAACTTTCTACTTAATGCACTGTAAAGAGATATGCTTTACTCGAGTCAGTTTTTTCTAACCCTTATGTACGCCTTAGAGGTGCATATTTACAGAAAGGGAAAGTAAAAGATGCCACCAAAAAGTACAGAAAGTGCTCAAGAGATGCACATAACAATACAGTGTGGAGTTCTTGTGTACTATTCATTGTTGGAGGAAAGTTTTCTTTCTTCTTTCCTCCACTTCAAAGTATTACACCGAAAAATATACAGAAATAAAAATAAGCTTTTCATTGTTCATTGTTATGTTCTCAATGATTTTGCATTGTAAATATTGGTTTTGAAAAATATTAAATATAGTATCTTAAACTTGCACTTAAATAAAGTTAGAATTTTCCAAGAACTATGTTATATGTTTTTACATTATGCTTTATGATTTATTTTCTAAAATTATGCTTTTAAAATTAGTTTCTTCTGAACCCTTAGACAACCACAACCATGTTCAAGGTACCAACCATATATCTAAATTGCTATTATGCTTTTTTGCTTTAGGGTTGCCCTACTAATAATATTACAGTTTTGTTCTCTTTAAGAATATAAACATTTTAGTCAATTGTGTTCGAAAAGAAAATATGTGCAGTAGGTGTTGTCTACAATGTCGGCATATGCTGGACAGGATCTAATATAACATTTATATTGTTCTTTGTATGATTTGTTATATAAACGTATTTCTATCTTATACTTTGTATTTGTATGTGTTGCAATGTACCTCATAAACTGTTGCAACTTACCCTGCATATAGGGCAAATTGCAACAAAAGTTTAGTGTTTGAAAATTTTGAATTTTCGAGAAAACTACAAGAGTGTCGAAATTCTCAAGTTTTCTGTGCAAGTGGAATATATCCCGCCGTGCAAGTACAAATTTTGGTGGGTGGATGGTAATTTAATAATGATTTGATGGCAAAATTTTTGATAGTGTTTCGTTGTAATTTACAAGTAACTTTATACTGTGGAATTAAAACTAAGAACACTTTACTTCCACTGTTCACCTTATGTAAATTATCAATGTAGTATGAATAATCTAATATCCGACGATTATTTTGTTTTAATCTGAAGATGCGAAGTCATTAGATAATAATATGTTCACAACATAATTAAAATTTCATAATTTCTTAAGAGCTAAAATGGGACACTTTCAAGAAGCAGAAGGCACTTTACTTCTCCTTCTTAGGGTGCCAGTTCAACGATATATACAGTTCCGGGAAATCTGTTTAGAACCGTCAATCCATCTTTATTAAAATACTAATTGACTAATTACGTATCTCAAAGCTATCTCTTAATGAGTTTCTGCTCTTAATATTGTGGATAGATATGTTGATTCTTTTTCACCTAAACTAACTAGCAATTCAATGTAAACACATACACATATACACACATGCATATAAATACTGTCTGTTTCATTACTGATCGTCAAAATTCAGATATCGTTCAACGCTACTTGGTGTATAGTTAAAATTTATTGCTTCATCAGTGACTCGAAATAATTTTCCGTGTTTAGTTCGAGTTCAGTTCTCCATGAGAGTTTCAGCTTATATTAGTTCTCCTGATAGCATTTACAACTTTCTAAGTAATTTCCAGGTTTTAGTTTTGTAATTGTATTTTCTTTCTGGTAAAACATAATTCGTCGTGTATTTTCTAGAGCAGTGCTTCCTTATCTTTGATGGATTTGATTTCAATTTAGCGTCCCTTTCAGCAGTGAGTCTGTATGAGACGTGGGACGTGGACCTACATCTTAACGTGGGACCTGAACCGTATGAGTTCATGCCGGAAATCGAACCCGGGTCTCCAACGTCAAAGGCTCTTCTCTATCTTGTTCACCTGGTGCATCTTTTTGTGAATTCTACATACTGCACGCTTCAGTCCTCTCCTTGCTACTCATTGGTCTAACCCATTGTCCAATTTTAGATGCAGCATTGGATTCTCAAATCTCCAATAATAATAATTAAAAATCTTACCAATTTATATTTATTTCTATTAAATCATTTGCATACCATTATTGTGCAGATTATATTTTTTCCAGTTTTGATAATGGAACCATAATTATTACTCAATAGTTACTTTGTGCTTGAACGATATTTAATTTAACCCCTCTTTGCTACAATGTTCGTAGTATTTGTAATTACGAATATAGTTTATTTATGTCTGTAGCTTACGCCCCTTTGTTCATTTTTCACACCCCTAGGTTGGGAACCACCTGCTTAGAGTATGTAGTGAAACTTTTCTCATTGACTCAGGTAAATTTTAAGTATACCTAACTACATCTCCTCACATCAATATGAAAAGAAAAGTCTTATAACATAGCTGTTATAAATAAATACAGTGGCATTCAACCAAGTGTGCGCCTTCCCTCAGAAGACGCATTGACTTCTTAGCGGTGCGTAAAATTTTAAATAAGCATAATGCACATATATTTCGTGAATGATAATGAAAGTCATTTCCCCCAGAAAAAGAATTTATATTGCCGTCTTTGACTCAGATACAATCTCTACTATTTCGAATCCTCGCATATATTCTTGCTGCTCTAAATCAGTTCCATTCAACCTGAGAAATGCGTACTCCCAGGAGTACGCGATGAATTCTTGAGGGTATGTTAGTTTTTAAATAAGCATAATCCATAGGCTATATATATTTCGTAACTGATAATGAAAGCAATATCTCTCAAAGAGAATTCGTATTACAATCTATTTCAACAAATCAACTAACTATGACATAGCTATATTATACTTATAGAGTGATTCTTCTATTTATAGAAAAACTGGGTTATTTAATTAATAAGTAGTCCTGCAATGTTATTGGTATTTAACGAAAAAATATCCAAAGGTGAGACTATACTAACCGTTAGATCTCACTGAGTAGAACAAACTTATATGCCTAAATTCTGATGCATAGTGTCCGAGAAAATCGACAAAAAAGAACTTTTATGTCGCTAAAAAGTATTTTGTTCATTGCTAAGAATAGAATAATATTTTAGTACCTTTTGGAACGCATTGTGTGTATATGTTGAGTTGAATTAGAGTTTAATGTCCTTTTCAGCAGCGAGGCTATATGAGACATGGATAGGAGGACTATAGGAAAAGAAAGGTGAAGTGTTACTTCTTTGGTCGAAATTGTGCTATAAGTATCAGTGTGTACGCCTTCAGAAGTAGACTGCCCTATTTTAATACAGTATTATAGACAAATAGTGTAGATATTATTTTTACTGTCAAAAGTGTTTTGTTCCCTGCTATATAATAAGTATAGGCTGTAGTTTCAAAGTTTAAAATTCAATATTCTCTGAATGAGGAAAAGTTGACTTTGCGCCTTTCTTTGTGGTTTTAATACGTAATAAATAAATAAATAAATAAATAAACAGTTAACGGTCTCCTAACAGTGACACATAACTAGTCTGTACTCATAACGCTTCCGAGTGTACTACGTATAAGTTCTATAATTTCTTTTAGTTCTAGGTAAATCTAATGCAAATTAAAAATATCTTAAATCTAATGTCACGCATTTGAATGGAAAACTATCGTTAGAGATATCTTCTGTAAGAAAGGTTATGTACAAGTGTGCTAAAGGACCTCAACTTTCAATTCATCAATGTAATATCGACTGCTTCCAATTCAAGGATAACTTTAAGTCTTAAACTAATGTTATGTTACGTATGCTATTAACTTAGTGTCGAGAAGATCGTATCAGCATAGTTTGGATACATATCAGAGTATGAACTATAGAAAGACTAGCAGCGTTCACCCCGCTTCGCTGCGGTCACCCCGGAACGCAATAAACTTTGTTACTTAGATAATTTTTACTTTTTCGCTTTCAAGTGATATGATAAAAACCATAGAAGATTGCACTAATGTTAACATTATATCGCCTGTCATTTATGTTAACCCGCCCCGCTTCGCTGCGGTCACCCCAACCCGCCCCGCTTCGCTGCGGTCATCCCGGAACGCAATAAACTTTGTTACTTAGATAATTTTTACTTTTTCGCTTTCAAGTGATTTATAGCGCCTGTCAGTTATGTTAACCCGCCGAGTCACAGGGTCATGCGGGTTGCATATAAATACGTTTATTTTTATACCTATGATGAACTAATAACAAAGGATTTGTACGTATGGACACCTGAATGGTCAATTATCTCAAGACACTGGTAATTGAAAATTAAAGTGATATGATAAAAAACATCTAGGGTCCACATCCTAACAACCCCCCAAAAATGAAAGAAATCGGTTCAGCCGTATTAGCGTGATGAGCGGACAAAGGATTTTTTGTACGTATTGACACCTGATTGGTCAATTATCTCAAGACACTGGTAATTGAAAATTAAAGTGATATGATAAAAACCATCTAGGGTCCAAATCCTAACAACCCCCCAAAAATGAAAGAAATCGGTTCAGCCGTATTAGCGTGATGAGCGGACAAAGGATTTTGTGCGTTCTCTTTTATATATATAGATAGTAAGAAATGATTTCTCAGTATGTATACAGGGTCACAAAAATTGGTAGATTTCTATCAAGATTCAAAATTGATATCCACAATAAAAAAAAAAAAAAAAATAACGGGTAGTGGATACAGAGAATATTTTTGTATTATGGATAAAGGAAATGTAAGAACATGCTCTATCTGTGCCTTTATCTCTGAACTGAAACCGGAAGTGATAGGAAGATACTACTACTTCCGGCGTCACTAATGATCCCCAAAGAGAAAAACGTTGTTATATATATATATATATATATATATATATATATAGATATAGATATAGATATAGATAGATAGATAGATAGATAGATAGATAGATAGATAGATAGATAGATAGATAGATAGATAGATAGATAGATCAGTGAGAAATGGTTTCTCGATCGTTACAGAAATAAGTTAGATCTCTCTGTCCCTCTTCTTGTATGGAATAGTCAAGTACTTTCTTCACTTCTGCTGTCAACCTAAGTTCAAGGCTCCAAGTCACATATGCGGTTTTAAATAATGCATTCGGTGGGTAGAGAAGACATAGGCCATGGGTGTTTCACTTTCTTTTCATGTTAATAAGCTTCCTTCCTTATCTTTCACTTTATTTGCTCTTTAAAATCCTTATTTTCAGAATGTTAAATGTAAATCGAAATTTTCTATTTTATTATAATATGTTGTTAATCACTGTTAAAAATAGCCATTGCAATTTCCACATGATTCGCTGAAACCACAATGAATTTAAGTCCATTTATGGTCATTTTGGATAAAAGGTGTTTCATCACTAATAGGAGAAACACATTTGTAACTGCCTTCGTATAGCTTCATTGTGGGCCACCGGTCTTTAATGACCAGACCACAACAAGTATTTAATGTTAAATGAGGGTAAACAATTGAAGTTCATTCTATAACAAAAATTTTTTTTTCTCTCTCTAATAATTCTTATTGTGTCGCATCAGCACGCATTTCTGATTAGCAAAAGATAAACCCATATTTCAATAATCAACTAGTTAATATAGGGCTATAGAAGGCTATAGAAATAAAAACTGATATATCATTTGAAACATATCAATAATGCAATAGAGTAATTTAAACTGGAAATTGATTTTAGCAAGAATAGTAATTTATAATAATCTGCGCATTGATATGCTGAAAGATATATATATTTTGAATATTTTATACAGCACCACAATATTTTAACTGCATAATATCATAAACAAGATTAACACTTTTATGTAATTACATAACAATGCTTTTGAAATTATATAGGCCTATATTTCTCTGAAAGATATATATATTTTGAATATTTTATACAGCACCACAATATTTTAACTGCATAATATCATAAACAAGATTAACACTTTTATGTAATTACATAACAATGCTTTTGAAATTATATAGGCCTATATTTCTCTCCATTGAAGAAACTGCTAAACTCACTAATCCTGACAATTAGGATATGTAATTACGATACAGTTGACTACTATAAAATAGATATTTCCCACTTTCACAGTAGCCATCGAATGCCTGATTTTCTCATCAAGCACATTCATATGTACGAAATTTAAAATTTTCCGTCAGAGGCGCTGAAAACATATTTTTTTTTTTTATTTCAGGTTGCACACTCCTCAGGCAATACATCTTTTTTTTTTTTTTTGAAAAAGTGAGGAAAAAATTTCCGCACATAGCAACATAAGATCTCTACCTGAAGCTTAAAATACTCATGTCTAAATATTGTAAATATAAATATAGAACGGTGAATATTGATTATGAATATTGTGAATATTGAACGATATTCACTTTTCAAATATTTAAATGGAGCGTACACATTTTAGTCTATGTCTTTCTTATCACAACTTTGATAACTGAACTTGAATCCCTTGTGCTCTGAAGTCTTCATATGTAGCTCAAATTTTTGGAACTCACTGAAAACAAATGACCCTGGAAGCATTGGCGGAAATATACGTCATATTTAACCCGTCAACTATAACTGTAAGTAGTAGGCCTATTCCTTCCGGTTTCCACACCGAATTTCTTTAGTTCGGAAGTTTACCGTAGTTTCAAGATGTAAAACAAAATTTATGTTATTTTTTTATTCTTTAAAAAAAGAGAGAACTGTACCATATCCTATCCAGAATATCCTGGATATCCCAAAAATCATGGGAGAGGAGGAGATAGCGAGAAACGTCACTCAAAGTATCTTTGTATACGATAACTCTAGGCCTTAATCACAATCATTATTATTTTTGGATCCTGCCTTATAACTTCTGTTAGATCAGTTAGCAACACTGATAAAACATTAGAAGATATCCTTAGTGCAAAGACCCTCTCTTTCTCGTTCTCTCTCTGTCAGTGAGAACATGGCAAGGCAAGCTTTTCGAAAAAGGATAGAAATGCATGAAGAGAGACTAAGCAGAATCCTATGAAAAGGTGATTCAGTTTCGGGAGGTTTTGGATGGAGTGAGATTATAAACTGTGAGTGAAAGTGACTCTAAGATCCTCACCTGATTAAAATGTTTTGTTGTTGGTGGTGGTGGTTGTAGTAAGAGTGGTGGAAGTTTGAACTAAATTTATGGCATATTCATTATAACTTCCACCCGTGAACATACACAAAGATAAAATGTAGCTATTGAAACTAAAATTTCAGTTGTAATCTTTTGCAACACAATAAGGAAAGGAAAAATGTAATTTTCAGCTTTTCATTTCAAACTTCGTTTCAGATTTTATTGTTGGAAGTAATAGAATAAAGAATAAAGTCGTTACGCAAATTTTCTTCAATTTCAAAATTGTTTTTGTCAGCTTCAAAGGAAACGTTGATTCTTTGTCACAAAACACTGATGTATGTTGAATCAAAGTTCATGGCCCAATAAATTAATAATAATCCGTTTAATTAAGCTATGAAAAGTACAATCAAGTATTCGCTAACGTTTGTTAAGTTCACGGCTTGTACTCTGTAATGCAAGCACCACCATTTGCATTACAGATTTGTTACTGTCAATTGATATATTTGTTGTTGAAAGATACATATTTCATATTATACTTGATATGAGTGTTTCTACGAAAATTTTCTCTGTGGGAGGGGGGAGCATTTCAGAGAACCGAGTGACGCGATGTGAACCTGATCTGCAAAATACATTATGTGCGTGTGCTTGTTTATTGAAATATTTTGATTCATATTCTGTATTTTGTAATAGATTTTGCCTCCTCTCTCACACACACACTCAAACTATATATTGTGTGTCATTTAAAATGTCAAACCTTGATGACGGAGAAACCAAAAGAGAGAGAGAGAAGCGAAACTTTGCACGAAGCAACTATACAAAGGGGCATATTGGTAGACGTATTATTTGACATCACCGGATGAACAGTGTTGCCAACCCAATATAAAGTTTTGATTTTTTAAATGGAACGACCTAAATTGTATTTCATAATTGACTTCAACCCTAAAAGGAAGACGAAAGATATGTCACCCGCAGGTCAGTGTTGCAAACTTCTCGAGAAATAACGTTAAATATGTGTCACATCGAGTTTGGATATGGTGCAATAACTCGAAAAAGGCCATAAGTACATAACGGTTTAAAATTTATAGGACAATTTGGTATGTCATAAGAAGCATTCTCACGTTTATCTGAAGTCAATAAGTCAAGCACTTACCCAGATATTAGGAATTTTGTAAAAGGTGAGAATTTTGCGCTGTAGAAGTTGGTAACGCTGTCAGCTTTTACAAAATTCCTAATATCTCGGTAAGTACTTGACTTATCGATTTCAAATAAACGTGAGAATGCTTCTTATGACATACCAAATTGTCCTATAAATTTTAAACCGTAATGCACTTATGGCCTTTTTCGAGTTATTGCACCATATCCAAACTCGACTTTTGTCTTTTCTGTTATGTCAACACTGTTTAACGGATCCATCTAAACGTGGTATCAATTTAAACCGTTCTGGCCAATATTTAAATTATTGTGCAAAACTAGTGTGTACCTCACTCTCTGTGTGTGCAAAAGGCGTTTAAATGTGACACATATTTAACGTTATTTCTCGAGAAGTTTGCAACACTGACCTGTGGGTAGCATATCTTTCGTCTTCCTTTTTAGTGTTGAATTCAATTATGAAATACAATTTAGGTCGTTCCATTTAAAAAATCATTACTTTATATTGGGTTGGCAACACTGTTCTTCCGGTGATGTCAAATAATACGTCTACCAATGTGCCCCTTTGTATAGATGCTTCGTGCAAAGTTTCGCTTCTCTCTCTCTTTTGGTTTCTTCGTCATCAAGGTTTGACATTATAAATGACGCACCCGTATATATATATATATATATATATATATATATATATATATATATATATATATATATATATATATAGTTAATATTAACTACCAGTTCACAAAAAAAAAGGTATAGTAAGAAGATAATATTCATAATTACCAGTGGTCGTTTGCTTTTTGTTCATGAATTTGATGCTGAGCGTCACAGGTGTGAAATGACGTATAACAAAAGGAAGAGTGCGGCAACCTATTAGTATACTTAGTGATTCGGTATGGAAAGATAATGATGTTTGATTTTATTTGTCTGGTTCTAACATTTTGATTTTATTACAAATATTATATTGTGCATTTAGCTTTACAATACTAAATAGAGTAGTAAATTACAAAATAACACATAGGGTGTGTGAAAGGTTCGATTGAGGACTTCTTTGCATTTCTCACCTAAGACTTATATCACCATGGAACTCAATCTTTGAGCAAATATTGGCAAAAGCGTGGCTATGATTGGTTATCATTTTGATTGATGATGTATTGTTTTTGATTAACTAGGTTGTAGTCTTCCTTCTCGATGGTAGGGATATCTAAATACCACATCACTTTTTTCTTATTGTAACTCATATTGGACTCAGGAAGAAGTTGATCAAATGCTATATTATATGGAGTATTAGGCTGTATGGTTCAGACACTCGGATATGAGGAAACGTAGAGAAGAAATATGTAGAGAACTTCGAAATGTGGTGCTGGAAAGAGATGAAAAAGATAAAATGGACAGAGAGAGTAAAAGACGAAGATATTTTAAAACAGATAAGAGAGAAGAAGGTATTTTTAAACAGCATCCTTAGTAGTAAAGACAATTGGACATCTTGTGAAGAAATTGTCTTCTGCATACCGCCATAGAAGGAAAGATGGAAAGAAAGGTAGGAATAGGAAGAAGAAGAGCACAACCGATCAATGATTTGAAGAATAGAGGAAAATATTGGAGATAAAAGAGGAAGCAGAAAATTGGAAGAAACATTTCCAGGGCCAAGCTTTAAGAAAAAAAAAACTTATTAGTCTCAGGATCTGCCAAAAGGCAAAATACTTATTAATAATAATAAGGCATATGCGTACTAAGTTTGGTTGAAATTGCACACCCATTCCGGATTTATGTCAGAGCATACATACATTTTCTTATAATTCACGTCATACATTTTCGATGTATAAGATGTATTATATGATATCCAATTCTGTTATTCCCTGAACTGATTTTCAACAGGAATTTCCTGGAAAGGGGTTTATTAATAAACAGGCATTTACCTTACCATGGGAGAAAGTGATATTCTTCCATAATGAAGAAGATATTAATCAATATTCTAATAGCCTTATTTGCTTCTTGTTTATGCATTAAATACTTATGAGAAAAAAATAAATTTAGAAGAGGTGTTGATCCAAGTCGCAAAGGAATAAAGTTTTTAAAAAAGAAACGAAAACAGCACAAAAATTTATTTCGCATTTTGTAGTGTATATGTTTAAAGAACTTTATCGTTCAACTCCCGTTGGTAATAAGACAAAAAACGTAAGTCAGTTGATTCCTCTCTTTGACACTCTTTCTCTAGGATGCAGAAAGTCTCAGGAGTCGTTTATTGATTTGATTGCTACCAAAGTCAATTTTAATTAAGT
Source organism: Thermobia domestica (assembly GCF_964235325.1). Taxonomy (NCBI): domain Eukaryota; kingdom Metazoa; phylum Arthropoda; class Insecta; order Zygentoma; family Lepismatidae; genus Thermobia; species Thermobia domestica. Next base: position 103,235,519 of record NC_137456.1, read on the forward strand.
GTGGTGCGGATCTAGATATAAAGAGAGAGAAAGAAAGAAAGAAAGAATGAGGGAAAGATTCTAGTAGGAGGGGTTCCGAAGGATAGGAGAGGCGAAGGAAGGAATCTGTTGAATTAAACAAGTGACAGCTTATAAGATACGGATTGGAAAGAGGGAGAGAAGAACGAATAATCTAGCGGGAAAATCAGTAAAAAAAATGAAGAAGAGACAAGGTTCTTCTGAGATCACAGTCGTCGGCAGACCTTTTAAACAAAAAAAAAATTCAGCTTGCTTATATAGAAGTTGAACAATCCATTGTTTGCCTCCAGGATTTAAATTAATACACGAAGTCACTGTCTAAAGTTTTTGTTTATTTTCTATGTCTGCCTGTGTGAGTGTGTGTGTGTTGTGATGTCGCAAACTGTTCGTTAACTTTTGAATTATTTACGGATTAAAAAAGAAAAACAAAAGGAAGAACTTGTTGAAGGGCTGATTCTGTCATCAGTTCGAAACAGGTATTCTCCTAAGTCCTCCATAATTCATGGGGAAACAGGTAACATTGCATGTTAGAGATATTGGAACTTGTCGATTTTTTTCTTTTTAAAAAAATTAAAACCACAAAATTCATTAATATAGGGATAAACAACAAGGGAAAGACTTGATGAATGACAAGAGTGTGTCAGAGGAGGTAAAGTAATCGCTTCGTTATGTCATTTTTTGGTGAAAAGTTTATACTTTTTTTTTTCAGAACTAACATTCAAATTTAACAAACACCAAGGCACATTGGAAATGAAATTGCTAGTTGTATGTTCCACGTTGTCATTTAGGTCATAGAAAACGGAAGATTCACAATTACTATGAAAGAAGAAAACAGTGAAATGAAAACGAGGAAGGAAACGGAATGAATGAATGAGTAGGAAATTAATGGGGACGTCAGCATCGAGGCTATATATCCCCGTCTCGAAGAGAGGAAACGGAAAAAACCTGGAGAAAACTCGATCTTATCTAACACAAAATTTCAAGGTCTCGAATCAACCCAGTGATCTCTCACCCCAGATGACACTTGTCTATCACTGAACTAACGTGTTCCCCGTTGAAATCAACGCTTGTTATTGGGCTAAACTTAGACCCGTAGCCAGAAAATTAAGATAGGAGGGGCGAGATCATTTTGTGATGGGGGACTGACTTACATTCATTCATACATACCAACAAATAACTGAAAGTTCCAGGTGATCTGAAAGTTGTAGCAAGGGATCAGCCCCCTGGTTACCCCTTAGCTACGTAGCTTGTCTCTCCATGTGCCACATCAAGCCAATCAAAATCAAACTTACGTCTCTAAGATCGTACTTCATATTTTGGCCTCAATTTCTTTGTCTGTAGTGTATTTCTCTCAGTCCTTACACAATATCATTCGTGTAAATTTATATGCATTTGTTGTATTCATTTGTATGTTCGACACATCGATTTTATTACCCAATGTCATGTTCTAAAGTTCTACTCTGAGTGGTTTTGTCTAAATTTTACGCATGGTGGTTTTGTTTAAAACAAGTGATTAAAACTTGTTTTAAACAATTGATTTTGTTTAAAACAAATTGTATATACGTTTTAAATATTTTGTTTTAAACACATGTATTTTTAAGGCTTGTTTTAAACATATGTTTATTTTCATTTTATTTATTTCTGTAAAAAAAAATCTGCCAGAAAAAGAAAATTGTCAAAATGTGCTTCCCATTCAGAATTCTATTGTTTTCCCGTGCGAATGGTTTGATTTCTCGTGCCTACAGCAAGTCAATGTGGTGATCTAAATTTATTTTGCCTCTTTGTCCTGTTTTTTAAAAGCATTTATTGTATTGTTAAAATACTTATCAGTTAACTTGCGAGAAAGTGTTGTAACCGAAGGTTGGACTACTTCTAGAATTCATATTAAAAATAAATAAATAGAAGTATAATTATTTCCTTCCCCTCTCCAAGTCCGTTCTAAATTCTCTTAAAAACTTTACACCATGACATAGCTTGTATTGAAGAGACCAGGTGAGAATGCGCAAGGTATGGCAGTCACCCGCCTTACCATTCCTTAAATGTGATACTTATTGTTACATCCTTGCCAAACGTCAGTGAGGCTCGTGAGACTACTTGATCTACATTTGTTCATCTGTCTATATGTATATACCACGCTACAGGGCGCAATTTTTGGTCTTTTAACATTAAATTTTGAGGATAGAGGCAAAGCCACACGGAATTTCTTGTATAGATTTTGACTGCGATCCGATGTAAAATTTCAAAATTAGTGTTTGAATCTCGCTTTAAACAAGAAGCCCTGTGTCATATAGCTTTGCTTCTGATGCAAAACTGTAATCAATTAAGAAGTTCGAATCCCTCTTTAAACAAGAAGCCCTGTCTCATAGAAGTCCTGTCAGTAGCCTTGCTACTGATGCAAAACTGTAATCAATCAAACCAAACAAAGAGTAAGCGTTTCGAACAAATTTCGGTTGCAGGATATATTTGGCTTTAACTTAGTTTTTTTTTTGTAAAAAAAAAAATAAGATATGCTGTGCTCAGAGCACAATGGATCCATGTCCATTTTCAAAAAGGTTCATTTTTGCTTAGCAAACGTAGTATCTTTGTAGCCAATAGTCCGAAATACATGAACATAAACCACGTAAAAGGGTGTGGTGTGAACTAGGGTTTCATAGGACAACCGCTAGACAAGGGCGTTCCTGGATCGGGGTAATTTCCCCCTCCCTGCTCATAAATTAAAGATATTAACATTATATTGTGTACGCTGCAGCGTGGGAAACACTAACAAGTCAAGCTCCGAATGCCATAGTCAGTGATGTATAATTACGTTAAATAAATGTAGGATGTGTCAAAAAGAATACACTAACAGAAAACATCAGATCTCCGCAACCACGAATCCGAACGAAGGAAAGAAAAACTACGTGACAAGGTGAAATTTAGAGTTCTGTATGATTGCCGTTAGAGAGGGGCGTCCGTTTAGAGGTCATCCGCCCCTACCCTGAATTTCAAATTTTGGGAGCAGTAATACAGATTTAGAAACTTTTTGAGTAGCAAAGTCCAACAGAACAAATTTGAAGTCCTTATAGCAAATGAATACGGACTTTGATCAGTTATAATTCATTTCCATTGGCCGTAAGGAGCTACAGGCCTATATTGCTCTTTTGTATTTTTTCCCCAGAGATTCCAAAAGTGGCTCTACTTTCGAGTTTCGGGCTGCTTAAGATTCTAGAAATTGGGCCTCAGCAACTTTCTAGTTTTGGTCATCTGTATTTCCTCTGTACTTATTCCGTGTAAGGACCTCAAATTTGTTCTGTTGTTGGACTTTGCTTATCAAAAGTTTCTGCAACTCCCGTACTGCCCCCAAATTCTGAAATTCAGGATGGGGGTTGGGGGCGGTTGTTCTCTTTCCTCCACTGACGTCCCTGTCTAGCGACTGTTATATCAAACGCCCACGCCCTTTCACGTGGTTTTAGTTTCATTTATTTTGGACCCTTACTGCGAAGATATTACGTTTTGAAATAGAATTCATTTGCTGAGCAAAACGGAACCTTATTGAAAATGGACTCGGATCCATTGTGCTCTGAATTACCCAGATATTACTTTTCTTCAATACAATTATTGACTTTAAAAAGCAACCAACACGTAGGCTTGCAGAAAATATTCTAAAGTTAGCACAACATGAAGTGCGCTTCAAACAGTGCTTTTCGAAAATTTATTAATTAAAATAATTTTAGTAGGACCAGTGTTCCGAAATAACAATCAAATTTTGCAACTAAAATTTCACCCGCCTCCAGATTACTAATTGAGTAAAAATTATGCACACGTGTGTACACTTCCGATAAGAATACAATACGTGAGCAAAATGCCGCAAAGAATGTCAGGTTAAATTCAATGGTCATTCGAAAATCATTTTGCAAACTACTCATTTTACCAAATAAAATTAGGTTTTAAAAAAGTGAGTTATCACTAATAGTTTACAGAAATAGAAAGTCAGCATTTTGAATCCGATATGGATATTAAAAGTCATTTCCAAACCCCCTGGTGTTACAAAAACGAAATTTGGTATATTAAGGTGCATTATCACTAGTGGACTACGAAAATATAAAATATTTTTATAAAATTATCTTGAATCCAATATGGCCGCCAAAAATTCATTTTAAAAACTATATAAAAGCCTTTTTTTTTGGTCAAATGGTTTTATTTCTCTTATCAATGTTGCACTAAACGGTATATACAGGGTGAATCAGTAATACCGGTTGCAAAAGCAAAAAGTCTTAACAAAAAACTTATTACACGATTTTGAAATATATGTTTAAAATAATGTTATAAAATGTTCAAATTGTTTAAAAGATGTTTTTTCGTGTGTGTTTCAAAATATGTTTAAAACATTTTGAACATCATTTTCATGCTTTAAACACATGTTTTGTTCCTCCTTCTTTTTAAAGAAACTATTTTTTCCAACCCTGGTCTTCATTCTCTTCTGCTTGTAAGCATCCAATTTCGCTTATACAATACTACGGACAAAATTTTGTGTTGTGAATATGGGACCTCCATAGAGCGTCATAAGGGCGTGTATGCTGTACGAGTTCAAATGGGGTTAAACGCCACTACAGAGGGATGGAAGATATGCCAAGCCTTTAGTGAGGTGTCGTGACTACGCGGACAGTGCAGCTTTGGGTTAATAAGTTTAAAGACGGAAGACGAAAATATGTACAAAATGAAGATCTTCAGGCAACCATTGGGGCGAACAGGAGCAGACATGTGAGGAACTGGAACCTCCATCAACTTGGGGAGCACTACAAGTTGGGTCGATGAGTCCCACATGATTTGACTCCGGATCAGAAGGCAACGCGGGCAGTCACCTGTGTTTTCTTGGTGTCTTGTCTGAGGAAGGAGACATTTCTGGATAGAGTGTTGACATGTAATGAAAAGTGGGTCTTGTATGAAGCTCCACGGAAGCGTCATCATTCGTTAGCATCTCATGAACCGGTTCCAAAACAGCTGAAACCAGCACTGCACCAGAAGAATGTCCTCCTGATTGTTTGGTTTACTACTCGCGGTATCGTGCATCGGGAACTGCTACCAGTTGGTCAGAGCATCAATGAAACTGTGTACTGTCAGCCGTTGAACCGTGTTCAAGAAAAATCAAAACTCTGGAGCCAGCACTTTTGAATTGCAAAGGGGTTCTCCTGTTAGAGGACAACGGTAAGCCCCACGTGGCTAGGATGACCCAGGACACGATTCTACGCCTAGGATGGAAAACACTAATGCATCCGCCATATTCCCCGGACATTGCAACGTCTGATTATCACCTGTTCCATTTCTTGGACAATCACTTTAGAGCAGTGCTATTCAACCAGGGGTAGCTTACCCCTGGGGTACGTGAAGATGTTTCTGGAGGAACGTAATCCTCAAATAAGCATATTTCCAATATTTATTGAATGATTATAGCTGGAGAATTTTTTCTGTCTAATGGGAGATTTTTGAGATGAGGTCATCACGTCTAATACTTCAAAGTAATCGATCAACATTTTGAATTTCTAATGTTGCGCTCAGTGTGCGAATTATCAGGAAGGATGGGAGGAAAATCCCCTTCAGTAGAACTGGATATCTCCCATATTTTTTGAAATTTCCCATGTTATTTTTTTTCGGATGCTCACTTTATCCGCCTATAAATAGCTTTTTGGTTGGCACACTGATGGTTCTTTTGTTGGGTCTCTGTTTGTCACACTCTTTAATCAAAAGAACACGTGTATTAAGTTTAATAAGTTCATTTTGATTTAATTTCTTTTAAACAGCTTCACGGGTACACAATTGGATGGCGAACTGCGTCTAGGGGTACACGAGAGAAAAAGGTTGAATAGCACTGCTTTAAAGGACGCCAGTTCAAATCCCTAGTAGATGTGCAAACTGCACATGATACTTTCTTCGCTTTACAACCCACCAAGTACTATCGCACTGGAATCCATGGCCTTCCAGAACGTTGGCAGAAGTTCGTCGATGCTGATGGGGACTATTTTTGATCTTCCAGGTATGTCTTAGGTGACATATCGATGTTCGAATGTGGGGGTGGAAAAGTGACAGAACTTTATTGTTTAGCTTTAAACAACGTATAAGTCTTTTCATTGTTTTTCGTAAATATTTGCCTGATTACCCTTAGTGATCCAATTGCATCCTTTGTTCTCTTACTTCTCCTGAACCCGAATTCTTCCTCTCCATATTTTTCATTTGTTCTTTCGTTCAACCTTCTGTTCAGTATCCATGCGATATGAGACTAATAGTTCTATACTACTCATATCTATTTGTGTTCAATTTGTTAGCCATTGGTATCATGATCATTTTCAGAAAATCTTTCAGTTACTCTATTGTTTCATATTATTTCATTCCAGAGTCGGAACAAATACTCCTTGCTATTGTCTCTCATATTCTTAATGAATTCGATTGGTAGATTATCTACCGGGTTGCCTTTTCATTTCTAATCTCGGATATAGCATTTTTAAATTCACTCCGACGAATACTTAACTCTTTAGCATCTTCGCGTACTTCATTTTCTACTTCAACATCTATGCCACACGGTCTATCCCTACTCTCATATAAGTCCTCAACATATTCTTTCCATCTTCCTAAGACTTTAACTTATGACACTGACTACCTTCCTATTCTTATTTTCTACTGCGATTGTAACACCACTTGTTTCCTCCGAAGTTCCGTAGATTTCACCTCCTTCTGCATTTCTTCATATTTCCCACCTCTTTCTAATTCTTCTATGTTCTCGCATTTTCTTTTCTAAAATTTTTCCCTTGCTCTGTCTGTTTTCTTTCGTAACTCCTTATTTAACTCCTTGTACATCTTTCTGACCTTTTCTGTATCAACTCTCCTTTCCCTCATTTGCTGCTCCCCTGTTCGATACTCTTTAATCCCTTAGCTTTTCTATGTTTGCGGTTGCCTATTATTTCTTTTGCAGCCTGATGTATGCTATGTTTAATATGCTTCTACCCTCTGTTACTACCTACTCCTATCCTTTCCTCATTTCAGTATTTTTCTCCGCATTTTTCAATGAAAAAAATTCTTACTTCCTCGTTTTCCAACATTCTAGTATTCAACATCATCTTGTCTACTTTTTTCTGTCTTCATATTTCAATTAGATATTCACTTCGTCCAGCACAAGTCAGAGATCAGAGAAAATGTCAGCTCCGGGAAGGGTCTTCGCGTTTTGCAAACTACTCCGAAATCTGTCCTGCATCATAACACAGTCTATCTGATATCTTTCCCGTCTATTGGTGGTTTCCATGTACATCTTCTTCTCTTGTGATGATTGAACCAAGTGTTCCCAATTATTTATTAATTCTGTTTATAGAAATTGACCAGTCCTCTCTCTTTTCATTTCTTTCGCCTAAACCATATTTGCCTACGACACTACCTTCGTTTTTTTTTCCACAACTGTATTAAAGTCTCCCATTACAATTACACAATCACTCTATCACTCTGCCTATAATTTCTTCTATTTTCCTCTACTTCTTCAATTGTATGCGAAGTCGTCGGTGCATATGTCTGTATCACTATTAAGTTCTTCTTTTTTCCTTTGTTTTAACATCGTAACTGTAGACCCTATCGTCAACACATTTTAGTTTCCCTGCCTTCTCTTTTAAGCGCTTACCACGAATTATTCCCACACTGAGAAAAATCCATTATCCGGACAGCGGTATATTGTACAAATACAAGGATTCGTTATGTTTACTAAGGAAATCTGTACGGAGCGTACTTTATCCATATGCTACACAGCTACTGCCTTTAACGCGCTTGGATGTTATATCATGTCGCTGCAGGATGTCTGATATCTAACAATCTTCCGTATTTTATATACGTATACGTATGTTAAATACTTCAGCTATATGTTATATACGTCCATCTGTGTGTGAGGTCCTGACCGCCTATAGACACCTCTTTCTTGCACCATAGATGACGTCATGAAACAACTGTCGTATGCTTGCGAGCTGGTTTATAAACGAGGTTGTTTACAAACGGAAAAGAATAGCGGAAGGAAAGAAAAGCCTGGGTAAGTGCAATAGTAAATTATCACTTTAGTTAAATATTCCATTAATTATATATTCCTTTAGTATAACTTGCTTTAATATAGTACTAAACAAGTAATGTGATTTATGACCACAATTCTTACTATTGTAACTCGTTAATGGTTGAGGAGAAAGAAATGGGTTAATCTGAATTTTGAGAAATCTTTGAATATTAATGTTCTGTAACTTTTTACATTTCAAGGTACGCAAAATGAATGTTATGTGTTTATTCTTTCCTTTTTATATGTGACGGTTTATTACTTGATGGAGATTTACTACAGGACTGCTTAACATAATTGCTAAGAAACCGTTTTCAGCGCGAACATTTTCTTGTGTAGTGAAGATTTAGGATTTAGATTTCTGGGCTTTCGGCATCAATGACCTTGTTAGCCCGTCACATGTGAGTTATGACGTCCCTCGGTGAGCACACTATCCGGGGAAAGGGAAGGAAGCAAACGGCCTGGGACCTATATGTTGGGTACTACCCGGCATTTGCCTGGTATGAAATGAGGAAAACCCAAGAAAGCCTCATTCAGGATGTCTGGACTTAAAAGCTTTTGATACTTTTTCGACCGAGTGCCCCTACCGGAATCGAACCTGGGTCCGCTCGTACCGAAGGCGAGAGCGTTAGCAACTACGCTACGCGGAGCCACTTGTGTCTAGGAAACCTATTTTTACTAGGATATTTGCAACAAAATTTATTTCCTTTCTTTCTTTATTTTTCTTTTTCTTTTTGTTTTTTAACAATAAAACAAAACATATTTTACAGCCTCACTGAAATTTAAAAACAGCAGTCAGGGAGAGCTCACGTTTAAGATTCTTTTTGTTTTGTTTTGTTTTGTTTTGTTTTGCTTGTTATGTTCTCTAGTTAACTAATGTTTGAGTTCCTGAGAATTACATTATTATTATTATTGTTTCATAATTTTCGAACCAAAAATTAGATGTTTTTCTTTTTTTCCTTGTGTTGACGTCATTGTGGCAAGTTGGGGTGTTTGTATCGTACCTTGGCATTAATTTGGTTACTAGCACATAGTTTCAAGGTCATAAGTTGTAGGCCGCTTGAAACAGCTATTACACAGTTGAGTGTCAGGCGTTTGACTTGCAGCTTTCGTTACAGCGTCTAAATTGCAGTATTGGATTGCGTCCAGCTTCTATGGCTGGTAAAAAAGTTATATCGCTTTCGTAATATGGTAAGAAATACAATGTAACAGTTAGGTATAGTATATATGACTAGTTTAATTAGTCGGAAATTACTCTGTTTCCTTGTCTTATTCTTTCGATTATGTTTAAGTACTGTGTCTTCATAGTATTGTTTCACTATTTCTAGAAGGAATTAAGTATTAACGAAGTAAAGAATAAGCAGAAGCCCACTTTGACGTTTACTATTTCTCATACTTCATTGAGAATGTTTTGATCCCCAATTGCGCAAACTTCTAATATGTATGTGTGTTTCTTTTTGTTGTTGTTGTTGTTCTTCTAGTATGTATGTGTGTTTCTTTTTGTTGTTGTTGTTGTTGTTGCTTACACTGCTATAGATATGAGCTCCTTCATGGCTAAGCGGTTAGCGTACGCGCCTTTGGTGTGGGAAACCCGCGTTCGATTCCCGGCGGGAGTGGTTCGGAGTCCATGTTAATCAGTAAGTCCACGTCTCATACAGCCTCGTTGCAGAAAAGGATATTAAAATCAACTCAGCACTGCTTTACAGATGGAGTTGTTTGATTCAGGGTTCGAATGAAGCTTTTTACGGGAAGCAGGCACGTAGCCAAGGGGTGGGTCCATACCCCCCCCCCCCTTCGGATCCAGAAATGAAAAATATTAAGGAAAGATGAAACAGAAAGAAACAGATGAATCAGCCTCAAAAATATAAAGCTACAATAAGCGTTTTGGTTACTCTTTCTTACGAGGAGCTTTGTGTGGAGGAAACGGGAGGGGGGGGCGGATCAAGTTGAAATTGGATATTATTATAACGGAACATTCCGAATTCCATCTAGCTCCATGTTAACCGTATGCAGCGGCGCAAATCTGTCTTCAACATTGGGAAGGACGGGTAAGACAGTTCTCATAATTTTTTTAAGGATGTTCAAATTATGAAGTTGAAAAACAATGCTGCGGAGGATCAGGGGAGCAGAGTTGTCTTCAAAATTGTGAGGTGGGCAGATTTAAGGCTTATTCTGGGGTGGGGACATCAATTTCATCTTACTTTCCTTTGTGGCAATCGGACACAAATCATCACATTTCTCTCCAAAAAACGCATTTCAAATCGGATTATTGAGGGGAAAGTCCCCCCCCAGTTCTAAGATTGGAGGGGACATGTCCTCATCCCCCCGGGACTTGCGCCAGTAACCCTATGGACTACAAATGACGATCGATAAACCGGTTCTTTCAGATAGCCTGTCAGAACTTAAGCAATGCCCAGAATTACCAATAATATGAACCATTTTGAATTTCGCGGCAACACTAATCCATTTTATAGGATGTCTTTACTCCAGAAAGAGATCTCGTTGCTATCCTTGACGGCATTGAACTAAGATAAGAGAAATAGAAAGAAGACGAGAAGAACCGAGTTCGAATGACCTTGGAAGACTATGTCTTTGTCAATACTTTTTTCTATTCTTTTACGCAAGATTTCTTCATAATTCTTTAATTAAAATACTTACTAACATATCCTCATTTTATTGTCCTAACAAATCAATATGGATATGTTGTCAGTAAAATAGTTTAGATTGATCGAACCCCTGGTGTGATAACCACAGTATTTCGTCACAGACCTCCCGTATTGCGAAATCGTGGCTACGTGCCTGCGGGGAGGGGGCGACTTTTCAGATATACAATCCAAGCCTTTTATTTCTCAGTGATGCAAGATATAATATATAGTATATAATATGTAAAATATGAAATGAGGGAACATATTTTCCCGGCAAGGGAGAAATTCTTTGGCGAGTTGGGGAAATTACTTGACGAGAGGGAAAATCTTCATCCTCCCGTTGATTCAAATCTTGATCGAAGATCATGCGAGTAGGATTCCATATTATGCTGTAGGTGTAGGTAGTACACAGTCTTGGCGCTGAATAGGACGCTAAGCTTCAAGCCAACCACATGTCTGTAATAACCTATTGCGATTGAATGGTAATGTAACGTAATGTACGATATGTGCATTTTCTAGATGCCATAAAATTATAATTTTAATTGAACATTCCACGATTATATACTTCAGGTTAAAGGAGTTTGATGATTAATTGAAGTGAATAATCGAGGCAGTGATTCTCAATCTTCTTGACTTACGACACACTTTAGTAAACCCCAATGACATCGATATATTTGTTTAGATTTTGGATTGCTTTCCAACAAGTCGAGCCGCGCCAAAGCTGTAGGCTTACTAAGTTAAGTGAACTGATCCTAATCTAAATCCATTGTTTTCGGGGGCGCAGAAATGGACAGTGACACTTCCGATACTATTTAAATCAAAATTCAGCCAAGCAACTTGGGGAGGGAAAGAGGGGAGACGGATCTTACAAATGATCGAAAATAACCGATATGAGAGAGCGTTTCGTAATAGTAAAAAAAGTGACTGACTAACGTAACATACATGTATTACTGGTTTTCTTATTTTCACCCAACGAAGCAGGTAATTAACGCTAGTACTAGGTATGTGTAGACTAAATGAGGTGATTTGCTTCGTGACCCTTCGAACAATGTACGAAGCGGATGCAAGCAGTTAGTACATGGAGTTAGCTTACCTAAATTTAGATTTCGCTTTCCGAAATCTTAATGGATGTATTAAGTGATTTCGTTACTTACACTCTTAATCTCTAAATACAAGGATTCAAAACACATTTTCGATTCCAAACTATGACTCTGCTAGACAAAGAAAGCATAGTCCAGTGTATGTTTTACTTCATTTTCATATACGTGCTCGTAGGTTTTCTCGGGGACTTGGTTTCCTCCCACTTTCTCATTTCACCGAATATTCCATAATCATTAACTTGCTTTAATCACCGACTCCCTTAGCCTAACAGCATAATAGTGGGACATTAAACTCAAAGACTTTATTTTTATTTTTAAGTAATTACTTTTCTCTCCCTTATTTATTTTTAATTTAATTTCTCTTTCAATTTCCCTCTTTTAGGAACATCAACATAATTTACAATTCTTTCTCATTATAATAACACTATTAAAAGTCCCATATACAGCTCACCACGTTGGAACCCAGCGGAAACAGATGAACAACGAATATTGTCGAAAATATGCATTGCTTACAGCGGCGTAGCGAGCATTACAAGATTGGGAGGGGGATGAAACTTGAAATTGCCAAGTCTTGATTTTTATCTTAAAAAAATGTCAAGTCTTGATAAAAAAAAAATGCCAAGTGTTTCGAAAATCTTACAAACCCTATGAAAAACTATTACAGCAACCTTATTTTCATATTCGTTCCATTCCATGCCCCCCGTCTGAGACACGAATAAGATCAGCCCTTGTTCCGCTCTCGAGTCCAATTTAACATCTAACCTCAGGATCATTATCATCACCCACGAAGCACAACTGTTAATTTGATAACTCATGGCTATGTTAGGTAACCTCCGCCAGCTAATCTTCACGAGAACCTTTAAAGTTACAATCAGTTGTAGAAATGCATTTAAAAACGTAGAATAAGGTAGGTTATATTTACTGTTTGTGATGTAGAAGTGCCTAATTTACATATTAAACATTCAATTGAGGGGTTCAGTGAGAGACCAGGCTAACTTACATCCAGGTCAAGATTGAGATTTTGACGGAACAGCATACTAATGTCATTAATTGACCTTTGCCTCAACCACTTGTCTGTGTGGCTTGTCCTGAGACAGGGGCGGATCCAGGGAGGGTCTATCTCCCCCAAGAAGAGGAAACTTTGTGTATTTTAATATAAAATAAAACCCACCCAAAGTTGAATCTCTTAAAAGTAGCTCTATCTTGTAAGTAGTGGCATTACAACCCACCGCCCCCCAGTAGTCCATCCTGGATCCACCCCTGTTGTATACTAAACCAAACTATGAATATCAGTCGTATCCTTTGAAACGTGCTGTTTTCATTTGTTTCCTTTTCTTTCAGAAAGTTAAAATTGTCAGTTAGCCTAGTCTCTCGCTAAACTGTCAATTGTGACAAAACACACCAATAACTGTTGATGCCAACTAAAACATACATATCCAAAGCCTACAAAATATATCACATTATTTAAGTTTTTTTCTTTCTTTTTTTTTTCAAAATTGCTTGCAATGTTTTTCTTCGTGCCAAGCATCCGAATGTCATCTTGAATTCTGACCTCATTTCACTACAATTCTTTGAAGTGTAAGACTGCGCAGCTTTTTTTTCCCCTCTCTCTCGCTCTCTTCAGTCCTTCAGTCTCCCCCACTTTGATTTCATGATTTCGCACTCTGATGAAAAGTATTAAACACCAAAATGGAAAAGTACTAATATATAACCTCTCTTTTAGTAGCCCCTCCAACCACACGCCCGGGGCACGTGCCTTGCTTGCTCGCCCATAGCTCTGTGAGCTATATAAGTAAAATACAATGCGCGCGCATATGTAAACTTGGTGCCAGCTTTGATTCTCGCTGAGAGAGTATACATATAATGTTGGTTCGAATTCCATCAAAACCATAGGCTCATTTTTGTGTAACCTTGGTACTGAAGAAGACAGTAGACTTCAACAAATATTCCTGTCGGGCCTCGATGGCTCAGTTCACCTCTGGTGTTTGGGGTCTTTGGTTTGATCCCAGCTCGCGCCAAGTAAACTTTGTGGTGGACAAACACCGTGTGAGTGGGTTTTCTCGGGGTTCTCCCGTTTCCTCCCACTTTCTTCATTCCACCATTTCATTCATTATATCATCATCAGCGTCTCCTTTAGCCTAGCCGGTATACCCGTCATTATTGATACAACTATTATATACAGGATGCATCAGAAGTCCCTTGTCATCCTTTCTGAAAACTACAGGGATGTAGTTACATTGATTGCGAGATAAGAGATACACATTAGGCCCAGAGGGATACTTTCGGATTACATCACGCGGACGGTCGCCATCTTAGATTCGAAATTGTAATACGGACGATAAGTGGGTAGTGTGATACATGGCCATGCACTAAAATGTTCTGAGGATGTCAAATATGCAATCAGATATCATGTAACTTATTCTGGTGAAATGTTATTGGCAGTGAACCAAGTGAGACTATATGTAATGGTATGTCATACCCTTCTTTTTTTTTCCAGTGATAGAGACATACCGTTTCTGGTTTTTTAGTGATCAAGATAAACCTTCACGGAAGAATAAATGCTAAATACCATTAATAAATCCCTTTTTTATACGTATTGACGAATAGCTTTGCACATAAAAAGATTTTATTTCTTATGTAGATTCTAAGTTGACAATACTGACATTTTTACCTTTTTCTACCTTTTGTTTGTAAAATGAGGTGTTTTCAAAGAAGTTCATCTAGTTTATATTTTGATGTGCCGTATTGAATTGTTTCTTTCGTATGTATGTATGTGTCGTCTTGTCTGAATTCTTATAAGCGTCGTATTTTGAGCATGGGCGGATTTAGGGGATTGCTGTGGGGGCAGATCTTACGGGAGTTTGAAATACCCCTCATTCGAGTGTGTGGTCCAGGAGTTTTCCCGCTGGAAATTGTTAATATTGAAAGTCGGTTTTTGAGCACTTTCGTGTATAATTCTCTGATACAAGGTAAGGGCTATTTTTATTTATTTTTTTCCAGAAAGTTGTTCACGATGGATGGATCAGTCTCTCCGTTTTTTCTCCGTAACTAAAAGAAGCTTTCCAGTGGTTTTCAGACATTATGTAAATAGAAATGCAATCTTGTAGGCTTCACACCTCACTGTATTTGAACATTTAGATAGCCGATATGTCGAGTCAAAATCGTAATAAAACACACCGCCTCTGATTTTTCCCACTTCGAACACATTTCCCTGTTACAGTCAGGGGTAAAAGCGAGGGGGAACGCGGGGGACGCAGTTCCCCACCTCGAAAAATATGTAGGACGTCCCCCAGATCCTAAAATGGTACAATGGGCAGAGATAGGCAGGAGGAACGGCGTGGAGTGATGCCGCTACCTACCGTCCCCCCACCTTTTCAGGTCCACTTTTACCCCTGGTTATAGTATATGTTCTACATGTTCCTACTGAGCAATAAACATTTGCAGAAGCTTCTTCCAATTGCTGTGGACACAAAGTAGGATATAGGGTCAAATTTGTGCACAGACGATGGCGATACTTTGTTCTAGATGATAAAAATTATGAATATTTACTGCACAAACCATAGCCTTAACTTTTCCACTTAGCTAGAAATTGAACAGCGTTAGGTCCGGTGATCGAGCAGCCATTCAACTGCCTCTCGTCGATCAACCCATGTTCTAGAAAATTGTTCAAGTAGTGACGCAATACGAATCCATAATGAAGAAAGCGCCATGGTGTTGAAAAAACTGCGAGAATGTACCATCCTCGGGCATCGCAGCTCGCAATATCTATCCCTGTACGAGCGTGAGGTATTATTCCGCAGTTAATTTTATGGAATGAAAAAGTGACTGATTAGACGTATTCCTCATTTGTCTGCCAACAACATAATTAATTTTCTTTGCGCTGGTCATGTTGGAGGGGTCTTGCACGCGGGGTTGTCAGGTGACCAATTGTGCATGTTCTGCCTATTAACCTTCCCATTTACGTAGAGGTCAGCTTCATCTGAAAAGAGTATTTGCATAAAAATGTTAACCATAATTACTCACTGCACTTGGCGATCAACATCGTTCTCGTGGAGATGTTGCTTCATTTGCACCTTGTACGGATGCACTTATACACGCGCAGACCCTATGACTCAACCCACATTGCATTAATAAATGACGTGTGCTCCTCTGGGGCCACATCCAGAAAGAAGTCAGCACTGCCGTAGGCGTTGCTTCATCTGTAGCTCTCTACGATCGTCCGCTACGACGTATGTTCACGAATGTGCCCGTCTCCTCAAATTTAGTTAATTACTGTGACACTGCAACATGTAACACAGTCACATTGTGGATGATTCTGTTTGCAATCGGTAACCACTGTACAGGCACTCCTCCCGCTCCACAGTTTGAATATTTCGATGCATTCCTCACGTGCTAACGGTATGGTTCTACATCTAGAAGAAAGAGGTAAATACAACGTTCAATTGGCAATAACTTTTCACCAAATTAAGCTCCATGGAATCTGATTGCATATTTGACATACTGAGAAAATTCTAGCCTGTGGCCATATATATATCACATTACCCACCAGTTTATAACAAACAAATTTAATCCAAAATGGCGGCCGTCTGTGAGAGTATTTCCAAACGGCCTAATGTGTATCACCCATCTCACATTCAATTAAACTACACCCGTGTAGAATTTAGAAAGGAACTTCGTATGATGTATACAGGGTGTTTCGAAAGTCCTCTGACGTTACAACAAAACGTAAGAGGAAAAACCATTTCTAAATATGTTGTTTTCATTCTAAAGTGAACACTTTTTAAATCGGAGGAGCCGTTTGGGCTGTACTCTTTATGCGCCCAATGTGGAATGAAAATGCAATGTTACCATTTACCTGGACCCACAACATATGTGAATGAAGTTACTGTTTGAAATGGGGGCTAGCCATCGACATGTTAGCGTAAAAATCAGTAACTTCATTCACTTATGTTGTGGGTCCAGGTAAATGGCAACGTTGCATTTTCATTTAACATTGGACGCATAAAGAGTGTACAGCCAAACGGCTCATCCGATTTTGAAAATTCCTTCAACTTACATTGGAAACATCATATTTGGAGACGGTTTCCCAATTACATTTTGTTGTAACTCTGATAATAATCGAGTTACTTAATGTCAGGGGACTTTTGAGACACCCTATATATCTTATGGAATATATGTTTGCTGTCCCTATAACTGTAGTATAATTTAGTTTGTTTAAATTTACAAGTTATTACAAGTAGATTCTGACTTACATGCGTAAGAGTTTGTATGTAACTAACTAATGAATTCTATTTCATGAAATTTACATTGAAATATTTAACACAAAATCTTTTATATTCATGCTTAACTTAGTGACTTGGTACCCATTATTGTACCCCATTATCGTAGTGATTATTGTACCCCATTATTGCTTGAGAAGAAAACCGATGTCCGAATCTTCATTTGGAGAAACCAAAGAACTATTGGAATGCTGAGGATTGCAATCATTAATTTCTACACTTCAAGGTGCGTAAATTATATCTAGGTATATTCTGTGTTTATTGTTATAATTACTATTACTATTATTGGGTTTAGAATCAATCAAGTACTTCATGATATTTTAGAGGGATCAAGATGGCTGCCAGATAGATAAATATTTGAGCGTCAGGCCCTTATTTCTTTTCAATTTTATATTTAATCAATGTCTATTTCCCCCCCCCCCTCATTATTCCACCAAATCGTATTCCAAGATCATCAATTTTCAATACTCATTTGTGACTGTCAGCATACATAGCATAACCGTAGGAAGTAAAACAAAGATTTATTTTTATTTTTCGTTTTCATGTCTTTTCTCCATAGCTGTGAAAAATAACGACTTCAACATCATAAATTTGTATGCTACTTGCCTGCTTTCGAGCACAGTAATCAACTATTTGGACATTACGAAGCAAAGCAGGTCTACGTTGCAGTTAGCATACTTTTGAAAGGATGTGACATAATGATATTGGTGTTGCGATGTTCAGCCTAAACAGTGCAAGTAAATAAATCTGTAACAATTGTATTGGTGTTTAGCTTACATGTCCTCCAGACGGGCCAATTTTTTTTTTTTTTTTTTTTTTTTTTTTACATCTTGTTACTTCTAGTCTATATGAGGGGTCGCGGTAGCTCAGTGGTGGAGCGTTCACCTCTGGTGCTTGGGGTCCTGGGTTCGATCCCAATCCCCGCCAAGTGAACTTTGTGGTGGACAAACACCGTGTGCGTGGGTTTTCTCGGGGTTGTCCCGTTTCCTCCCACTTTCTTCATTCCACCATTTCATTCATTACTCATCATCACCGTCTCCTTTAGCCTAACCGGCATAATCGTGGGACGTAAAACTCAAAGATTTAATTTCATTTCTACTCTATATGAAGTATATTCTGAGGTTGTGTTTTTGGGGACGTGGTATCTCAGTGATGGAGCGTTCACCTCTCCTGCGTGGAGTTCCTGGATCGATCCCAGCACGTGCCAAATGGGCTTTGTGTTGGACAAACACTGTGTGTGGTTTTCTCGGGGTTTTCCCGTTTTCTCTCACAGTTTTCCTTCTACTATTTCATTCATTCTCATGATTATAGTCTCCTTTAGCATACCCGGCAAAATCGTGGAACGTAAAACTCAAAGATTTCATTTCATATAAACTTTGGTGCAAAGTAACCCCATAGATGAAGATATTTTGCACCACATACAAAAAAGTATGTTCAATATACTAACATAATGTTTGTCTGCAATGTTTTCTCTCCTGTATTTATACATTTCACTTTTTACACAAAACTGCATGTGTAACGAATTTTTGTTACGAAATTCGAGACGAGACATAGCTCTTCCAATAGAAACAGATACAGTTTTCGAGACGAGACAACTTTCGCGACACCTTTGCGAGAGGTGACAGTCTCAAATCATTTCTCGTGCGTACCCCTAGCCCATATCGTGCGTTATCAAAAAGCATGTTAATGAGAAATAACAACATGTAAATACAATATAGGTAGTTAAAAACATTTTTGTTTTCATTCTTCACTAATGCATTATTATTAACCTCAGTATTTTATTGTCCATTCTTAATCTTAAGGTGATATATAATTAAGTTTTGAATTCGGTTAACTTATTTTGTTTCTCAAATTGTATTAAAAATGTATGTACAAACATGTTTATTTTCATTCTTGAGTGCTTAAAGTCACTATAGTTATTAAACATAGTAATTAATATTGTACTCTTAACGTTAAAATAATATACAGTTAACTTTTGAATTCAGTTAACATTTTTCTTACTGAAATTGCTTTAAAAAGTATGTAAAAACTTTTTTATTTTCTTTCTTGAGTGCCAAAAGTGATGCACAGTTATTAAGATTAGTACTTTATACTCTATTCTTAATTTTAAACTGATAAACAGTGCGTTTCTGAATAAATTATGTCAAGTTATTTGAGTGACGAACACTGGTACAAAACCCTAACTACCACTGGAACATTTCGATTTTGAGATGACTACTACCGGTGCAATACAAGGGATTTTAAAATATTGTTTTTCCTTCAACAGCTATTCGATTTTGAATTCTGACTACATGGTCATATATAGGAAGGATCAGTGTCTCTTTCCAACTATGGTACAGCTCCGACCGATTCACGGTGCTCACAGAAGAGGCAAAAGAGTATGTTTTCAACCTTAAAGTAACGACCACTGGTGTTTTTACCCTGGTATGCAAAAGTAAGTGGGTACCCCAATGGGGTAGAGGGGTACTATGCGGTACCTAATTTCTGCATTTTAGATATATGGAAATACATGTGTCTAAAATGTAAAGAACTGATATTTGTTTACGGAAAACTGCAACTCGGTAAGCCTTACGGATACCGAGACATGGGAAAATAAAGAGCGACACGATATGTATGTGGGGCTTGCATACTTGAAGGTACAATTTGGAAAATGAATTCAAATATGACTAACGGCTATCAAGATATTGTCAAATAAAGAGAGGACCAATACAGGTATGGGATTTTCGTATTAGATGATAAAATTTCCGAAACCGGTCATGGAAAGTTAATAAACACCAGTAGCAATTCCATCTTCAAGTAATTAGATATTTCCATGGGGTGTTAGAACATCTTACAGTCTACCAAGATTAAATTTTAAAAGCTTTTGAAAATATAACTTGACATTTGTAAAGAGTATTAGAAATATGTATTTACCTAAAACTTGCAGCTAGTACATCTAACATATAGAGAAACACCGTGAAATAAAAGAGTATGAGATGTTGAAACTTCGGAAAAATTATTGGTCCCAACAAAATTAAAATAAGATGGTATTTCTATGGGTTAAGTAAGTACCTCAGTACAATTTCGATGGAAAGATTAGTTCTAGGTTTTCTTCAGGCAGTTCCAAAGGTTCATCGAGCTGTGTAAAAGAGTGAAAATTCCCTGTGAATATCTAATATAGTAACCAAAATATAACGAGTCATTTATTTTATGACGTAAAAATAGAGATCTTTAAGGATTTGTACTTCTGGGTCTTTGCTATAAGAAAGAAATTCAAAAACCTACTGTATATACCTTAATATGCAATTAAATCAGTGAGGACACAGTAACTTAGTGGTGGGGTGTGTACCTAGTATGTTTTGCAGAAACTACACTGGAGTATTCTCTTAATCCACAGAGATACGATCACACTTAACTGCCCATTTAATTTTAAAATGAAATTAAGGCAAGTGAATGTTGATGATAGAATTGATGGAGTGTAAAGGTGGGAGGAAAGGAGTACACCGAGAATACCCACGAATACAATGTCGACTACAAACTGACTTGGACACGGATCAAACCAGGGACCCAATACACCAAAGGTACGCACTCTACCACTAAGCCACCGTGCCTCCACCCATTTAATTGTCTATTAAGGTGTATACGGTAGTTTTCTGAAATTTCTTCTTCTTACAGCAAAGACTCAACAGTACAAATCCATGTGGGTCTCCATTTTTACGACCTCGTAAAATACATAATTACTTATATCTCGGTTGCTATATTAGATATTGACAAAGAATTTTCATTCTTTTTGTACGCTAGGAATTATCACGCTTGGATTTACCCGAAGAAAACTTCGAGCTGAATTAATCTTTCGATCGGAATTGCCCTGACGAGTGTGAGGTACTCACTTAACCCATATAAGTACCATCTTATTTAACTTTTATTAAGATCAAAAGTTGTTTTATGAAATTTCAAGATCTAATACTCTTTTATTTCACGGTGTCTCTCTAGCTGTAAGATGTACTGGCTGGAAGTTTTGGGTAACTCTATTCTCTTTTCTAATACTCTTTACAAATGTCAAATTATATTTTCCAAAGCTTTTAAAACTTAATCTTTTTAGACCCATGATGTTCTAAAACCCCATGGAAATACCCAGTTACTTTAGGATGAAATTGCTACTGGTGCTTATTCAGATTTCATGATCGATTTCGGAAATTTCACCACCTAACACGAAAACCCCATAACTGTGTGGGTCCTCCCTTTATTTGACAATATCTTGATAGCCATTAGTCATATTTTCATTAATTTTCTAAACTACTGTCAAGTATGGAAGCCCCACATACCTATGGTGTTCCTATTTATTTCACCATATTTCGGTAACTGTTAAACATACCGACTTGCGGTTTCGGTAAACACACACCTGTAACGTTCTTTATAAGTTTATTAAGATATATTTTAGAATGTTTAGAAATGGGAGGTCTGCGAATGCCATAGTACCCGAAAACCCCCATAAGGAGGTGTGTGTAGTGTATTGAATTGAAACTACTTTTGAGGTTGTTGATAGCCCTCAGTAATTACGTTTTCGAAACTGCACAATCTAGTACGCAAAACTCACACTTCTATGGTGTTGTCCTTTATTTTCCCATACCTCGGTATCCATAAGGCTTACCGAGTTGCGGTTTTCTGTACTAAACAGATATCAGTTCTTTACATTTTAGAGACATATATTTCCACATATCTAAAAATGCAGACATATTAGGTACCCCATGGTACCTCGAACGCCAGTGGGTACCCACTTACTTTTGCATAGTAATACATTTCGAGTTGTTCAGCATCAACAAACACTTTTTTTTTAATTCATCATTTTTCTACCAGAAACCCAAAAGTCCATACCTGACCGAACAGATTTTGTCCATTTAATCTAAAAAATGTTAAATATTTTAAAATGTAACATTTTAAATATTTTTGGATTTTTGTTTCAGGTATTTCATGTATCAAAACAAAACCAGGATTCTGCATGAAAGACAGCGAAAAGAAGCAGTGTAATTTGTGGCTAAAAGCACGTCCTTTCTGAAGACAGACCCGATTGTATTTACATTCTTTTGTACAAATATGTAACCTTAATAAATATACTGCTCCGCAAATTATTTCTTTCTTCCATAAATTAGAATAAATGTATGTCTGTTTAAAGAAAATGTTTGTTAGTTAAAGGTCTTTTCAACTCTTTTTCTCTGTAAATAAGAACATTATACCTTGCAACATTTTTTTTTATCATTGTGCAGTTCCGATTGGATAAAGTAAATCTGCACGAAGCACTATTATTTCAGTCATACATTAATAACTAATGTATTGTTCTGTGAATAAGGCAATGGTATAGTGAATATGTTTTAACATAAAATCTGTAACTCAGCTTTTCAGTAGTCAACTTTATTGAGAATCCGAAGAAAGAAAGAAAAAATGTTTTCAAAATTATTTTTGTTCGAATTCTGGACTAATCCAAATTATCCAGAGAAATCATTTATGTTGCTCTCTACAGATGTATCCTTTCTCCAAATCGTATGAAAAGGAGACTTCATACATCGCTATATTTTGTATGTACTATGTTTCGTATTTATTTAATCACTTTGTACCTTTCTCTAGTGTTGACAAGGCCGCAAGTGTCAATCGAATAATTTAGTGTTTCACTCATGTAACCTTGTGACTAACGTACGTCCTGTCGGTATATATATGTTACTGGGTTCGGTTAGCGACAAACAATTTTTAGTGTTAAACAAATACAAAAATCTACACGCAATGAGATACGATGATCTCTGCCTCATAGACAATACCAAGCAACTAACGGTACTGAGTGTGGTTGAGTTTACTAGTGGTATTATCTGGCTAAAATCAATGTTCCGAGAGCTATACTTCTTTTTGTGCTCTGAATGCAAACTTTGATATAACCGTTTTAAATTATTGTACATCTATCTATCTATATAGCTATATCTATATCTATCTATCTATCTATCTATATCTATCTATCTATCTATCTATATATATATATATATATATATATATATATATATATATATATATATATATATATATATATATATATATATATATATATATATATATATATGTATGTATATATGTATATAATTGTAAACTAGAAACTTCCGAGTAATTCTGAGAATCATCGCTCTTTCTTTAAATAATGTATGAGACTATTACACTGCTCGTTACTTAAAATGTTGAACTAAGAAGGATACATCCAGGAAAGTCCAAATTTGCAGAATGTGTAGAGCAGGGAAGGATAAATATGTTTGGTCGATGGCTGCACAGCTTCTCATACCTGTGAACTCCGCCAGCTACAGTTGATGAGCTGTGGCATTGGATCGTAAGACGCATGGCTTACCATACCAGAAGAGAACATCCTCTCGATGTCTCGCTGTGTTACAGTCGTTCTGGTTGTCAATGTTGGGTCAGTTCTGCTCTGCTATCACCACGTTGTCACACAGCGAATACAGCGGTAAGTTTAACCCTTAACGTAGCAAGCCTAAGTCGTCAAAGTTGTTTACCAAGCTGGAGTCTTCTGGGGACCCCAAGTATTATTTTAATTTCTCAACATAGTATTGCAGAGGGTTACTCCAACTATTATTTTTTGGATGTCTAGAAGCATACTTAAGTTAAATGAACATTGTTGACGTCAAATATTATGTATATTTGAACACTATTCAGTTCTTCATACAATTTCATACTTGTGTGTTCGTAAATCTGAAACACAGGTTTAACAATGAAGTTTTTACATTTTGAAGTGTGTTTTTATTTTTTGTATTTTTTAAAGAAACGCATCGTTGATCTAATCATGTAATTGATATCTCAAAGGGTTGCAGGATACATATAAAAATCGAGAATAAATTGATTCTTATAATTGCGGCAGTATCACCAAATATCACTCTCTGGGGTCCCTAGAGTACCCCGCTTGGTATGTTAAGGGTTAAGCATATTCGACACTTACTATTAGATATCGGCTTGGGAACTTTGGCGTAGCTACCCTGTCTCCTTGAAGTTGCATTTTTAATGGGGAGTACTGTTTACGAATCATCTTGTGAGGGAAAACGTTTTCAGCTGACACCATGTTTTTAATTATAGCTTCATTTAAAAAATAACTTATCTGTTAATTAAAATGTTCATAGAAGTTATTTCTGGAAAATCCTATTCACGCCTCTTGTGGTAACAACTGCATTTTGGAAGAGGATATTATTAAGGAAAAGAATGAGGTAAAGTCGTCTGTATATAGTACACACGGAAAAGAAAGTATTTGACAGTTGACAAATTTTCTTTTGCCAATAGGTCGGCAACAAATTAATTAATTTGGATCTTTTTGTTGTTATTCTTCGAATAGTTATAACTTGACAACCTGCCAAAGTCGGTACTCTGATAGGTTAATTTATTGTTGAGTTTTTAGGAAAACAAATTTTGTCAACTGAAGAATATTTTCTTTCGTGACTGTACAAGCAATGGATGATAACGGCTTAATAAATGACTGTACGTAAGTCTTTTTTGAGTTTGAACATAGGATTGTACATGGCTGTGAATTTTGCATTATTATTGAAGTGCTGCAACTAAGTTATTGCAAAAGGTATGATAAATTCTTACAGTAATATTGTCACATATTGATTTACTCTGTATGAAAACTAAAATAGTTTAACATATGGTTACCCTCCTTTGTGCCAATAATTTTAAAATTAACTTTTGTGCCACTTTTCAACACTTGGCTTTGCAGTAGCTTTCCAAAGAATTAGCAGGAAGTCCAAACTTACACCCTGCAGATAAATACATTTCTCTGGACAGTTTCACTGCTCCAAACTAAAATTTGAAAAGTGTAGTATTTTTAATTTTATTATTATTGGCACAAAGGAGACATATTTAAAGCTATTTTTGTTTCCATACAGAGAAAAACAATATGTGGCAACATTACAGTAAGAATGTATCATGCATTTCTCAGTATGTTGCAGCACTTCAATAATGGTGCACTATACGTACAATCTAGATCCTGAATATGTCCAATTCATATATTACAACAAGGCAATACGTATGCGATACAGGTAAAATCCGTATATTTCATATGGACAATCTACAAGCTACATACATCCAGTCCACACATTACATATGGCCAGCCTGTACGCGACATACGTGTAATCTATATGCCGCATGCAGACAGTCTGTAAGCTGCATATGTGCACTCTGTATGGTGCATACGGATATTCTGTATGCTGTATCGGGACAATCTGTGTGCGACATAAGGAAAATCTGTATAATACATAGGTACAATACGTACACTGTATCTAGTCGTACGTACGGGGCACAAGTACAATATAGATGCTGTCTCGGGATTGAACGCAAGAAACACACGTACAGAACGTATATTGCATACTTCTTGAAATTACGCTCCGTCCTGATAGTCAGTGAGTGTCGTCATTATTAACCCACATGCTACATACGATCCTGACGTCACAAAGCTAGATATTACCTCCGTATATACTTGTTACTGTAGATGACGTCACATGAATGACGTCATTGCACTTATGTAGACAGTACGTATAATACATACTTTTTCAGCTATACGTTTGCTGCAGGATGCTATATACGGTTGTACGTTAAGTCCAGAAACTACAGGAATTACGAATGTAACCTACGTTTTTAAGTATGCCACCTACATTTTTTTTTCTCAGTGCACACCATTATGACTGCCCTTTTCATTAATTGAGTAAAGTATTCTATACCCATTATCTTTTTAACTTCCCATTACCTTCCCCCTCTATCTTCACAAACTCCTACCAAGTCTAGATTATTTTGTTTCGTTTCTTCTTTAAGATTTTCGAACTCCCTTCCTTCTAACATAGTACATACGTTCCACGTCTCTATCCTATCCTATAAATTTTGTTCTTGTTCGTCTTCCTTTCTTTATCTTCCCATATATGTAAATTGTTAGTATGTATAAATGTAACAATTAAATGAATCCATCATTGTGGTCTGAAATATATATTTCGCCATAAATTTTGAAACCATGCCCTAATTCTATAGGTATTTTCATAAAAGTAACATGATACAGAAAAGGTTGGAGGTAGGTACTAAGCATGGTTAAAAAATCAAATGAATCGTTTCAGTTATTCATCCGTAGTGCGGTCGCAAAGATTACCATAATTTGAATTAGTATAAATTGCTCCTAAGCTCGTACAAAAAAAAAATATTTCATATGAGAACTTATCAGGCGATTTGCCAAAAACGTAATACTATTCCATATTACGTCAATTCTTATATTATAATGTGTTTCTTGCTACAATGAAGGATAAAACAACAATGAAATATATCAATATATGTTACAAGAATTCTTACAGTACATTTTATCTTATAAATACAGTAATTTGACCCCAAAGAAAAAAAGCTGATATGTCATTTTTAGCCAAAAATAATTTTTATATTAATTGGTTGTCCATCTTGAGACAAAATGTGGTCGTGGTCAATAATCTTAAAACTTATAGGTGTGTTTTCCCGTGAGCTTAAGAAAAAAAATGACCTTTATGTACTATATTTTGTGTAAATACAGGGACCAACACTCGAAACCTATTGAAATACAAATGACTTCTGGTTATGTGACATATCAGCTTTTGCTTGATTTTGGTATATATCCTTATTAGAAAAGGAGGTATAAGATTTTGTGTGTCACGAAAAATTTAAATGTTAAATATTCTTGCTTAAGAGATTTGTAATGTTGGATGTGGATAGATAAGGGGGCAATGAGAATTCTTGAAAAAAAAAAGCAAACGGGAAACTACTTAGTGCGTCGTGCTAATTTTTAATTGAGAACAGTAATCGTAATAAATGCCGCTATGCATGGTATTACTTGTCTGTCAGGCGCTACTAAATGTCGCTATCTATGAGATTGTTGTGTATCACAATGTTCTTGAATGATTTCCCTATGATGATGCTAAAAACAATGTGGTGGAGATTAAAGTGGTTGGTTTGGAAAGTACGATAAATATAATGTACACAAATAGAGCTTTTAATAAACACGATTTTAACTTATAGTGTGTAGCGGGCAGAATATTTAGAAGCAAGAGGTAGTAAATATAAATGTATGTATATATGTGTTATCTTAGGGGTAATAGCATAACATCTATGATATTTTATATTTCTTATAAAGATTTTTTATTAGGTTACGACTTCGATGTTAGATTAACATTTTCCTTATGTGTAGTAGCTTGAGTTATAGGTTCGATTGAGCCCTTAAAATTTTATATGATCTGAGTAAGATTGGCGTATTTCAGATTGGAGTCAATTCTGAAACTATTTAAATACAAAGGATCAGTATTTGAATATAAAAAAAATATCTTGAATTGAATGAAATTAAATGTTATTTCTCTAGTTCTGTATATTACTATTAGAGACTCTTTGCACTAAAACAAATAATAATAATAATAATAATAAAAAGAAGAGAAGTTTCAGATATGTGAAAGTATTGTATTAGTATTTTACGGACTATGTAACCCTAAGAGCTTTCCCAATCAGATATTTAAACCTAAGAGCTGCTGATTAGGAAGCAAAGAATGCCACATGCTTCTGTACACAGAAAAGTGTCCATTTACTGCATTTCTATGTTTTGTTTCATTTCATTTTATTTCTTTTTGCCTGGAAATAAAGTAAAATCTTTAATGTTCTAAAGTCATGTCTTGAGGTCAAGACAGCTAGATCAGGAACTCACGCGAATGAAAATATAAGAATTAATGGAATAAAGTCAACGAAAGGAAACGGAAGGAAACATAGAAAACCTACGAACACTGTGTTAATTGATCGATTAGCACAGTTTTGTAAGATGAGAGCTGTAACACAGTTTAACGTGGGATTCGAACAAGTATAATGTGTTCAATTGGTCTTCCACTATGAATAGAACCCAGGACTTCTTGCACCAAAGGAACACGTGCAAGACAGTAATCAGAAAGGAGGCCAAGCTATAGAATACTCTCTAACCACAATTTTGATGTCATAGAGTGGAACCAGGAACTCTAGTTACTCAAAGGTACTTCTTTACTTTTCGTACAGTAGAAGCAAACAAGTAGTATTGAAACTTCCAAATTTTACGAGTTGTTTAACATTAATCAGGTTCCCATCAAATCAATACCAGTGGCGACTCGTAAAAGAAGTTAAATCTGTAAAATTTTCATTTAAAAAAGATTAAAGTAGAATTTCATTCCCATCTGAAGATGGCGGGCCGCAGAAGGTAACGCTTTCTCTTGGGCCATGAGTATTCATTTATTTGCAGTTTTTATTGGAGATGGGTAACACGATTTATTTATTTATTGCTTTTAGCTGTTTACAATACAAATTACAAAATACAAAAACATAGAACAATACAAATAAAACAACAAAAATGTTTCCTACAACAAGCAATGGACTACTGAAGTGCTGGAGTGATAGAAAGGTTCCTTGACTTTATGGTAATAGTTCAGAGAAGAAGTCCATGAGGATGGTGAATTTGCTGAGCAGATCCGGGGCGGCTTTCAGCTTTGGCATGTAGCTGCGTTGTGTGTGTACTATGTTGGTCAGGTTTAAATCGTTCAGAAGTTGAAGAATTTCTTTAATAGTTTGGATGATGTCTTCAGAAGATGAGTTATCATCATGGGACGTCTTCGGTGTTGAAGGTGCGATAGTGCGTGATATTGTAGACTCAGGTCTTGAAGTGGATGTGCTGAGGTGTGGTGTGTGAAGTTGATGTGTGAAGAAGTACTGAAAGTGAGATTGTGCAACTTTCAATTTTAGAACTACAATTTTAGGAAAGAAAACTTAACTAATATCCTACAAGAATTATAACATAAGATAAATATTATTCCCCTAACTTGTAACTAAATTTGTACATTTCAAACGTCAGTGATGAATGTTTTTACTTTTATTAAAACCGTTTTTAAAGTTAAGACAAAATAAAGACCAAGTGTACTGTATCAACTATTGCGATATATTTTGTACGTTACTTTGGTGTCATCTGCAAATAATGTATCTGTGAATTAAGTGAGAAAAGTGTCTAACGCATGCATCTCTCTTTTATTTCTTCCTATATTCACATGCATACACACACTCCCTTTATTGTGTCACTTTTTACTCCAAAAAATCTTACTTGACTCCCCACTGGACTAACCCTTTAATCGCTTTTAATATGCACGTAGCATCTTCTCATCCAGTAACGCACAACGGGTTTGCATCGGGGAGGGAAAAAATATGTGATAAGGGTTGAAGATTTAAAGTGTCAACTTTTTTTTAATGTATCACGTCTTTCTTTGCAAATGGCGGCATGCATACAGCCGTACACGTGTGCTCATTCAATTTATTTTTTCCTATTTTTTTTTTATCTAAATAGTTAGGGTGTGTCTTTTGTTATAAATCTTGAAGCTAGAGATGCGTGAGATGATTTTTTCCTTTTTAAAAAAAGACCGGCCATTTCCTTTATATTTTTTTGTAAAAAAATAGACTATCTTTCTCATCCTCCTGTTTTTTTTTTTTTTTTTTGTATCTCTCTCCATCTCTACTATACGTAGCCCCTCAATTCGCAGCAGAGTTTTTTCACGCTTCGGTGCATGCTTAGAGATATTTCATGGCGGAACATAGATGAGTATTAAAAAAATCTTAACCGCTTCACATATGAATTAGTATTCCTTTTACATAACACAGTCCATTGCAGGTTCTTTTAGTATTATTATTATTGCTATCTTCCTTATTTTGTCGCTGTACTAAATTTTCAGCCTGTGTATTTTTTTAACAGCTACTTTTTTCGTTCTTGTGAAGTGAATATAGTCTTAATTGCTCATTTACTGTTTTCTTTTTTTTAATTTTATAAAAAAGTAGAAAAATATTTTTTAACTGAAATATAACTACAATTTCTTTTAAGAACACAACTTCGTCAAAGCGCCGAGAAACCTAATAAGGAATGTGTCTGGCAATATATCTGCTAGTTGGATTACATGTGGTCATCATATTGGCTTCAATCTACTGCGTTCATTTGAGCTGTCTAGACAATTATTCGCTATTTCTTAATTCACACAGATTCTCAATTGCCTCACCACGCTGCGTCAAATCATTTTAAATACCATATTCTCATTCGGATTCGAAATCGAAACCACATAATATGTTACTAGTGTTATGATGTGGTACTAGTAATAACTATAAATTGAAATGTGCATGATACGTAAATTTTAATGCCCTAATTTTACGTTGAGCGAAAGGACTATTTGACACCATTGCTAATGGATATGACAAATATAATCAAAGGACATGTTTAAATGCATATTTGCATACGTATATGCATATTTTGAAAGTTAACTCATATTCTAAAGGTAGCTGCATATTTCAACATGTATTTCAAGTTATGCACGATTTCAATATTTTTAACGTCCTGAAAGGATAACTTCGTTAGTATTGAAAATACACTAAGAAAATGTATTTTCTAGTTCTCAATAATAGGAGTACTCTTTTCTATTATCAAGATATTAATTATATTCGTAGTTAGTTTTCAATACTTATTGAAACAACATTGGAAATTTCAGCTGACATTCCTCCTTGATCACTCGAACTTGTCAAGATAACAGGTTCCTTAAGTTCTCCCTCTGGTGAAACTGGAAAAATAGTTAAAGAGTAGTTGAACAAATTTCTTAGGTGAACTCAAATGTCGAGCCTATTAGCTTTGCCAGACAAATGATTCTAGCTTTCTATGTCATTGTGCAATTTAAAAATTATCCAATCAGTTCAGTTGATGTTCAAAGGTTATTTTCGTCCTATTACAAAATAACTTATTTTAGCCGGCAATAGATGAACTTTGACACCAGAAAATCTTGAAAAATTCCTGTACTGTGGAAATTCATTCTTCATATAATTTATTTATTTATACATATTTCTGCACACTATCAGCATCTAAGACCTTAAGCTCGTCACGTAGGAGAGATGACATCCCTCGGTGAGCACCCTATCCGCACTGTAACCAATAACCGTGAAAATAAGTGCCTCATGAAAAATATACGGTTTACCGTTTTTCTAAAATAATGGTAGGGGACCGTTTTCCTGTCAGATGCTTGTGTCGGGCATGCGCATTGGGGAGAAAAACAGATGTTCGAAGCGAGGATTGATGGCGCATAGGTTCGAATGTGTTGTGCTTTGTTTTATTTTGTTTCTTTCTTTCTTTTGTTTGTTTGTTTGTGTGTTTAGTGTGTGGTTTTCTGGTGTGATATATACAGTAGGCCTACTACTATTGAAGACATCCTGGAAATTCAACATTAAGCAAGGTAATGTATGGGAAAGCACCATGTTAATATTTGAACTTTGTTCGGTGACAAACAAAACTTGAGTTGGCTATCGTGGCAAGCAGATCTCACCAAAGTGCAACGATTCGAAACCAAGAAGCTGCTGGATGTATAAACTAAAGTCTTATGATAATGTAGCCAAGTACGAGTGGTGGTGAAGCTAGAATTAGAATCACAATGTTGAAATACTTAAAAAATTTTTAGGAAAAGTGCTTCGTAGTTTATCGTACTTAGTACAGCGTTACATAAATTGTGTTGCATCAACTGGATTTTTTTGTTACAGAAATAAAAGTATACTGTCATTCATGTGTGCCCGAAGGAGGGGCAGGGGATCGCTCCCTAGCTAATGAAAACGTATTAAATTTCTTAATACAAATACAAAAAATCAAATGTAATATTGTATATAGTAACCACAAAAGACGAGACGAGTCCCCTAGAAAATTTTCATCGGGCGCCCATGCTGCCATTATTTTTTCTGGATAAATGAATTGTTAGATTTGAAAAATATTTCTGTAAATGTTTTTATCTTTAATTTTGTTCTGAGTACCTATAATCTATTTTGGTGTCTTGTTAATACATTTGAGCGTTTAATAAATATGCAAAAGTTCGATACTCTGGAAGTTTGGTGACTTTTTCACTTTTTAACATTGATGCCACTGTTACATAATTATGCAAACACGTATTTATCAATTTGGGATAGCAGGTACTGGATGCTGTAGGCAGTGTTGTGAGAAGTCATATGGTTTTACACTTGTTTAGTCGTACTTCTGGTCATTCTAAGCTATATTCTCGGGTGCCTGCTTGGTTATCTGAAACTGTAATAATGCGATTAATCGAATGAATCGCTGAATAGAATATTTGAGGTGTATTAGTCTACTGGTACTCATAGCGAAAATACAATCAATAAAGCTAGTCTTAACAGTGCAACAGAATATCGATTTATGAATACCTTTAGAGGACATGGATGTTTGCTCCAACTACATATTCAAAGCGTGCGAAAACTCAGTTATATAATACAAGAAGTATTTTTTGTATGTAATATCGAATCCTCTTCTGGTGTTTTGTTCAATACATGACAAAATTGGTAATTTTGAAAAGAAAAAGCAATGTAATGTTCAAGATGATATCAAAACAAGGGTTCGATGTTACAAACTAAGAATTAATTTCAACTTTTATTCTTATGGATATTATGCACATCGTAGGTGCAACGCTTCTTTCGTGCACTTTTGTGTTTGCTTTAGTTAAGTAGTCTTTAACACGAGTGAACCAGTGTGCACTCTAGTTGCATCCATCCAGGAAAAATTAATGCAGCCAGTGTGCACTGATACAGCTTCCAGCAATTCGATGCAAATTGGGTCAATATATATTGCCCAGCAAGAATTCTTACTGGATCTAGCAAGAGGGCATGCTGGACTGGCAAGGACCTCTAGATAGGGAATCGGTGTGATAATTACCGTAATCTTGTACGGTAATAACACTCCTGTGCTTTTTTAAAAAAGACGACCCCTAAATATTACGGTAAATTACCGTAAAATATACGGTAACAAATTTGTTTCTAAATACGGTCAATATTATTTTGCTTCTAAATATACGGTCTGCCGCTTTTATGAAAAAACGGTGGTCCGTAAAATTTAGGGTAATCGGATGGCAGCGAGAGTTGACGGTAATCGGTCAATAAATTTAAGGCGAAATTTTTTACAGTGTGGATTTCCATGCGCTAAAAATCTGAACATATGCCTTTAAATTCGCAGTAAAAGTTTTGAAAATATGAACTATAAATACAATAACGTGCATTTAAGAACAGTTTATTCATTTTAGTAAGACCTGTCTGCAGTGTTAACTGTGTGAAGCGTGGCCCCGTGTAGTGTAGCTGCTAACGTCCTCACTTTTGGTGCGAGCGGTAGATCTACCAGGTTCGATTCCCAATGGAGACAGTCAAATATATGACATTTTTAAGCCAACCATCCTGAGTGAGGTATTTCATGGGTTTTCTTTACTCATAACAGGCGAATGCCATCATGATACTAACACACAGGATCCAGGTCACTTTGTTCTTACCCCATTCCCCTTTTCATTTCCCTTTCACTTTCCCCGCATTGTAAAAATTTCGCCTTAAATTTACTGACCGATTATTGTCTCTTTTTCTTTCTCCGTCCTTTTCAACCATGTCTTCTAACACGTCTCTCAGGCTATTTCTCATGCAATATTCCAGCTAATTTCTCATTTTTATAATACCTAATATTATTCTTTCTTTCAAGTAATGACAACGGTGTTAGACTCGTGAACTTTGCAACATCCAAAAATCTAATCGTGAAGAGTACAAAATTCCCACATCGCGACGTTCATAAATACACTTGGACATCACCAGACGGAAAAACACATAATCAAATTGATCACGTTTTAGTAGATAGAAGAAGACAATCTAGCATAATTGACGTCCGGTCGTTTAGAGAGGCTGATTGTGACACTGATCACTACCTGGTAGCAGCGATAATACGGGATAGATTATCGTTGAATAAAGTAATATTCAATGTCCGAAAACGGAGAGATTTAATTTAAAGAAATTAGGAGAGAGCCAGGTAAGAGAGGAATACCAGATTGAAGTTTCGAATAGATTTGCGGTTTTAGAAGACTCGGAGTACACTAGTGTTGAGGATACTTGGATTGAAATTAGAGATAGCATTAAAAGTTCAGCAATAGACAAATTGGGACACTCAGAAATACGTAGGAACAAACCATGGTTCGACCAAGAATGCATTAAACTAGCAGAGAAGAGAAAACAGGCAAAATTACGGTGGCTACAAAATCCGAATGAAATAACTACACAAAATTTCGCAGATATCAGGCGGAAAACTTCCAAAACTTTTAGAACAAAGAAACGGGATTTTTTGAAAGCTAAAATTAAGGAACTTGAAAATAATAGTAAAAATAAAAATATTCGGGACATGTATAAGGGAATCAGCGAATTTAAGAAAGGCTATCAACCTCGTGCTTATATATTAAAGAAATCTGACGGAACAGTTCTCACTGATACGGATAGCCTCTTAAATAGACGGAAAGATTTCTTTGACGATTTGCTGAACACGCAACCAAAAACTAATGTGCGTGGAGAAAAGGAGATACACACCGCAGAACCGTATATTCCAGAACCCAATCGAATAGAAGTGGAAGCCGCTATAAAGAAATTAAAGAAACACAAATCTCCGGGTGTAGATGAAATTCCGGCTGAGTTAATTTTAGCTGGAGGAGAAAAATTGTGGTACAAGACACACAAACTCATTCTCGTTATCTGGAACAAGGAAGAATTGCCACAAGAGTGGAAAGAATCAATCATTGTTCCAATTCACAAGAAAGGCGACAAAACTGACTGCAATAATTATCGAGGCATTTCTCTTCTGTCAACATCCTATAAAATCCTTTCAAATATTATGTTAGCAAGATTCACCCCATACGCAGATGAAATTATTGGAGATTATCAGTGCGGATTTAAACGAAATCGATCAACTATCGACCAAATATTTACCATTCGCCAAATACTCGAAAAGAAATGGGAATACAATACCCCTGTACATCAACTATTCATTGATTTTACAAAGGCGTACGACTCGGTTAGGAGAGAAACATTATACAACGTTCTTACAGAACTTGGAATACCGAGAAAGCTAATTAGATTAATTAAGATATGTTTAAGTGAATCCCAAAGTAAAGTCCGGGTAGGAAAATTTTTGTCCACGAGCTTCCACGTCGAAAATGGCCTGAAACAAGAAGATGCGTTGTCGCCATTATTATTTAACTTTGTGCTGGAATACGCTATAAGCAAAATCAAAGATAGCAACCAGGGCCTAAAGTTGAACGGCATTCACCAGGTTATGGCATATGCTGATGATGTAAATTTAATAGGGGATGATAGGAGAACAGTAGAAATAAATGCAGAGGTCTTATTAAACGCTTGCAGGGACATGGGTTTAGAAGTAAATGCAGAGAAAACTAAATACATGTAATTCAATACTATGTAGACGAGCGTGTTAGAGTATTGGACCCCCTTCTCAAACTTTGGACCCCTTCCAAGAAAAATTTCAAGGTGCGCGCCTGTATATATCTACTCACTTTG
This sequence comes from Thermobia domestica, assembly GCF_964235325.1. NCBI lineage: Eukaryota > Metazoa > Arthropoda > Insecta > Zygentoma > Lepismatidae > Thermobia > Thermobia domestica. The sequence goes on from NC_137456.1 coordinate 103,271,010, forward strand.
GGAATAATTTCCAATCCACTTTATTCAAACAGATTGGTGCAATTAATATTTTCTTACGACAAACTATCATAATAATTGATAAGTCTGACAAGAACAAGTCGCAGTGCTACCACGTGAAGAAGTTTGGTTTGTATAACAGATTTTCTCTATACTGAAAACCGGAAGTGATAGTAAAAGAGTTTTACTACTTCCAGTTTCAGTAGAGAGATTATGGTGGAGATGGAATATATTCTTGGGACGCATAATAAATTGCAGAAATCTGTTTCTCGTTTCTACAAGGGTTGGATTTTTAGTAATGCCAACAACGGTATATCTTGAGAAATACAGTACTTACAAGTACGAAGTTTTACAGGTCCTCGATGTAATCTCCAGCATTGTGAATCACGCGTTCCCAGCCACCTGTAAGCCACTGGATGCCGTTCGCAGTGCCTAATCTCTGGATAGTGCGGATGGAGCAGTCGGTCGCCCGGAGGATATCATCAACTTTACGGAAGCGTGTCCCACGAAGTGGTTTCTTCATCTTCGGGAGAGGTCGTAATCGCAGGGACTTAAATCTGGAGAATACGAGGGGTGATACAGCACTTCCCAGCCCCAATGATGCAACAAATCAGTGGCCACACCTGCTGAATGTGCCCTTGTATTGTCATGCAGAATGATAGGTGGGTTCGTCAGGAAGTGGCGTCGTTTTCGTCTTACAGCTGCTCGCTGATTGTTTTGTAAAAAAGATAGCAGTAGTACTCTGTATTAATGGTGTGTCCTTGGGGAACGGTATGTTTCATCATTACACCATTCCAGTCGTATGCAAAGATGAGCATAGCTTTCACATTGGCTGGGTACTCCGAACTGTTGTTTTTCTAAGTGACCCAGGATAAAGCCACTTGTATGATTGCCGTTTTAACTGTGGTTCATATGCTCTGGCCCAGGTCTCATTAATAGCAATGATCCGTCGTAAGAAGGCCTCACCTTCACGTTGATACCGCTTCAAGTGTGTTCGAGCAGCATCATATTGCAGCCACTTGTGTTGTTCAGTCAGATCATGTGGAACCCACCTTGAGGAGATTTTACGCAATCCTAGGTTCTTCTTCAGAATTTTCAGCACAATCGAATGTGCTAGTCCTGTTTCGTTGAAAAGTTGACGAATAGTGGCGTTCCAATCCGCTAGAACTAACGCGTTCACGTTCTGCACATCTTCTTCACTTACAGGAGGATGGCCGGGGCGAGGCATGTCTGTGACATTTTGTCGTCCGTCATTAAAGGCTTTGATCCACCTTACTGCTGTACGGTATGGTAATGCACTTGCACCGCAAACATCTTGCAATACTTCGTAGCACTGCTTTGCATTCCTACCTCTAGCGCATTCAATTTTCAACCAGCTCCTCTGATCTTGCTTCATAAAGGTGACTGTATTCCGTGAACACTCACGCAGCGTAATGTAGTCCACGAGCACTTACTCAGAACTGCCTTCTAACTGCTGGCGCTACGCGCGCATGGAGGAGAGGGCAGGCGAATTCATGTGCTCTGAGGGAGGGTCGGCATCTAACCTAGCGCTGGTATGAATTATAATGTATCGCTTTGTTCCCGAGTATATGTATAGCAGTGTTGTCATTACTAAAAATTCAACCCTTGAATTAGTGTCCTTACACTATAGTAATCAACTTTGAAACCTAAGTGGTTAATTTCTAGCACTTCCGGTTTCACCTCTTATCGTATTTTCTCTATGTAGATCAATATTGAAACACTGAAGTTGTAATGGGTTTCTACCACTTTCGGTTCTACCGGAGAGTAGATGAAATGTATTCTTGATACACTTCACTGGATGGTGGGGAACGATTCTCGCTATATATTACCGTTTTTGCTCTATAGTGATGAACGTAAAAGCCGAAGATGATTCATTTTCACCACTTCCGATTTGAATGTCATATCAATCAACAAACTCGTTTTGTAACTCCTGACCCTCAATATTCTGACAAACTTTGGTGGTGGTCTTACAGTTTTTTGTCTTCAAGCCGGACACATAAACACATGTAGTAAATATTTGAAGGAGTGTTTAGAAATTTCTCGTGTAAAAACCTTTTGCTTTCTGACTTCTAATGCCATGTCAAATTTGGCGAAATATGTTCAACAAATCCAAGTGCAGTTTTCTGACCCCCCCCAAAAAAAAAGTCGCTGAGGTAGACCGAAAACCGCTTTATCCTCTTATCTGAAATAACTTGACCACATGGATATATATACACATTCTTCTGTCTATTAAAACTAATATTTAATTAACATTTTAAAAATTTTAAATGTTTTTTTTGCCATATCTAAACGATAGTATCATTTACAGAATCTTCCACTACTGTAAGAAGAAACAAAGGAATATTCCACTTAGGTTAGAAGTCCTCATGGTTAGGCTTAATAACTCTTTGCAAAGAGTTTTCTTTTAATATTATTTTACCATCTCACGATTATGCACCGAGGCTAAGGAAGACCTAGAAAAGAGGTGTGTGAATGTCTACGAAAGATGTAAGAATTAAATAAGAGCCATGCTGAAGTAATTACTGAAGCATTTGTTCACGAAATATGAACAAAATCACGTGAGGAGCTTTTGAGAAAAATCTTCCGAAAAATATATTTCCAAAGAGTACACAATCTTGTTTAAATTGTCAAGGCGAAATGATTTACGTTATATGTAGGACTGTTAATGAAACTGTAATTTGTGAAATATGAACAAAATTGCTTGAGTCATTTTTTAGGGAAAATTGTCCCAGAACAATTTGTCAACAAGAGTAAAATTACCCTTTATGGATTTTTTACCTAGAAAAATGATTTATACTATAGTTTATTTTTCATTGTTTTCAGGAATTGCATAATGTAGACAGATCCTTAACACACCTTTTGATGCACTGAAACATCAGCAGTGTTGGCAATTCAGATGTTAATTTATGAAAACTACTCTTTTCCTACTTACCGCTTACAGAGGCCTCATCCTATTGGTTATTGGTGGAAACGAACACTTCTTTTTTCTACTCTAACTAAAAAGACTGAAAATTAACGAGAGAACATTCATACGTATGAGTTATGAGTCAATTTACGTAATTTGTAAAAAAAATTGATTTACAACTTTGATTACATCTGGCAACACTGTGTGATTCCTATTGTACTTCAATCGTTGCTTTGTAAGTTAAAAATATATGAATGAACAAGGCTTCATTTTGGTATAACTATTATTTGTGTATCGTTTCCGGTTCAAAAGTTATACTATCCCAAACTCCGAGTTGCATTGTATACTGGACACCTTGTATATTATATTGATATCAGTGATATTAATTTGAATAAAATAAACAAAACCGTTAGGGTTGTTTTCGAGAAAATCTCAATGTTTGATCTTCACCCTCTAGTAAAGTACTTCTACTTCTGGAGGTAGGAATAAAATCATAAAATTTCCCCTGGAAAATCTTATAAATGCTTTAAGTTTAACATCTGATACGATAAACGATGTGATCTCTAAACGAGTCCACATACTTCAGAGCAAATGACGAGTAGACAACCATAAATCTACTTTTTCGGTATGTAAGAGGTCATGAAAGGTGTAAATCCTTTGAAATCAAGAATTCGACTTTTTTTTTACTATCACTGTATTGTCTTCTCTCCAACACAAATAGGTAATCTTCAGTACAGTTTTGATTGGCATAAACTGAATTCACGTGTGTCGTTCAATACACGAGTTTTCCTAAGCTGTAAAAAAATATTTTTAAGACACATTTGTTAACCAAAATACGTGTGTAGGTGAGTTCCTCCTCACTTCTCCACATAATCCCATTGAGATTCAGGCATTTGTCTCACCGTTACACCAATTTGTTCAAACCATTTGCAAAAAAAAAAAAAAATAGGGCTCTGGGTACGAGATCGCTTATCTCGACACAATTCAACATAAACGACCTGGCTTGACGATAACGCCCACTCAGTACGCAGAAAAGACACAAAACTGAAGAATTAGTGTGGGAACAGCTGCTCCACTTTCCATATAGCCTGAATTTAGAGACAAGTTACATCCATCGTTTTCCGGTGTTAAAGTATGTATTGAAAGGTGAACGTATGAAAACAGATGAAGAAGTGAAGCGGAATGTATTTTTGCAAAACAAGGTTTGGACAAAGTGATGAAACAATGAGACGAATGCCTGAATCTCTATGGGAACTACGTGGAGAGATAAGGAAGAACCCACCTACACATATATGTATAGTTTACAAATTTATATTAAAAACCAAATATTTCACAGTTCAGGAAAACTTGTATATTGAACGACCTACGTAGTTCATTGCCAAACACTATATATAATTACTTTATTTATTCTGAAGCTATTGACATATATGGAATTAGTAGTCACTTCTATTACCTGACAAGGGAACGAGTGCGGGCGGCCGGTTTTGGAACTAAAATACAAGCAACAATGTTTCTAACCGGATTACTTGTAATTAATCTATTTAAGTGTTTTGTACAGTTCTTTTTGTCCTGTTCATAATAAACCACTTCACGCATACACCTATGTACAAGTTAAACAATTTCAAAAGTTATGTACGTTATTTCCAGAACATTTTGAGGGACCTGCAAAAAAAAATACTTACACCCTCCATATTCATTTGACAAAACTTGCGAATAAAACTAACCTTAGCGTTGTACAAAGAAACACTAAGAACTTCGTAACATTCGAGTGTAAGGAATTCCTTCTCCTATTAACAAAACCTCGAACGTAATCTTTGTGAATCAAAGTTGTACTTTGGTAACTGATCTTTCATTGCTTAAAGCAAGTTCTATTGTATAGTTTTGAGATAAGATGTCTTCGAAATTGCGACCAAGTTGGATCATGTGATCTCCTTTCGATTGTCTAAGCAGCGCATTGAGTAACAAAATTATTTTGCAATGAGATCGTTTTCGGATGTGCTGCAAAAGTCCGGTCAGAAAGAAACTGATAATATTTCACCGCCACACTCTTAACCGCTACTTATAACATGTAAACTGCAACTTTTAAAAATCGTTGGATACACTGCAGATTGACGCTCTCCGCTCCCCTGTCCCACCGCGCTTACCAAGAAACTGATGTAAATACAACAGCAGCGCCCTCCCTTAAATACCGCACTAATATCCTGGTCAGGTAATACTACAGACTGTATTAATACAATCAATTAATACAAAATTTAACTTGAATATATCACTTTATTGAAAGTTTTAAGTTTTATAATTTTTACCTTACAAATTTTACTATGTAGAGTGGCAACTCTGTCAAAGAAATAAAAGAAATCCCCACTGGTTTTCTCTACTACTATATTGACAACTCTGAAGCTGAACCCACTTTGCATGGAAACAAGAGTTCGAACCATCATTTGAAAAACTGCTGGCTTGTTGGCCGAGCGAATAAGAGCGAGTCTCGCCAATGAATGGCAGAAGACCTTCAATTGTGGCCCTGCTACATATGTGCTGAGGTTTTAAACATTCGACGCTGGTCGACCTACCATCGGCACGATTGGTTTTCTTTCGTGAAAAGCAGGAAGGAAAAAATACGATAGAGAGGCCCAAAAGAAAAAGTAATGGTGAAGCACTCCGGATCTGACGTCAATGAATGCTGGACAAGGGAAAAGGGAAAAGGGAAAAAAGCAGCCTCTGAATGGTCAATATGAGGTTTCTCATCTTGGACGGAAGGCAACTTAAACTGAATGAAATAGGTCGATTCTGGTTAACTTTAGTACCAAGCCGAGAAATTTATAGAGATGGGCTTCTAAGATTACGTGTATTGCCAAGAATTAAGATCATTAAATTAGTCAATGATAGCAGATACAGTAAATTCCCGAATTCTCGCTCGAGTTTTTTTTTTTTTTAATATAAATTGGAGTAGTATATAAATATTAGAAGCAATTGAAGTTGAAAGTTACAATATGCAGCCCAAACAATATTGCCTCTGGAGCGAAGTCAGGAATATTAACTTCAGTAATTATTTTTAATAGGATTTCTATACACAAGATGACTTGCAAACCTCAATGTAATAGGTATAGAAACATTTACTAAACTAAGACCAACTATTGAACAAATCCAGAACCATATATGTATTGACACATATTTTTATCTCAAAATTTATAAATTGTCATTAACAAAATCGTCACCTTTTATACAGCTATATCTCAACAAAGTTCTACTAACATGTCTATCATATTAAGCGATGTATTGTTTAACGAAACCACCTTATCATGATAATCACTATATAGAGGACATCATGTTTTATATGATTTGTAGAATGTATCTTGATCAGATACATATGGGACTTTATACAGCTCCATAGAAGCACGTGTGTTTCGTTTTCACATTTCGTATAAAATTAAAATAGACTTCCAAACTATACTGTAACTGGAAATCACAGGTAAAAGTGGATCGGAAAAGGTAGGCGGACGGATTACATCATGTCATCCCCGTGTCTATTTTTGACCATTGCAATGTTTAGAAAGTGGGGGCATAGGTATTTTGGAAGTGGGACAACGCCGTTCTCTCGCGTTCCCCCTCACTTTTACTCCTGCTGGAAGTGGTAAGAGTAATTTCTAGTTAATTCCTTGTCATCTTGACGTGATAAAATAATCACTCACTCTATTGTCTACAGGAGGCGCGGTAGCTCAGTGGTAGAGCGTTCACCTCCGGTGCTTGGGGTTCCTGGTTCGATCCCAGCTCGCACCGTGTGGACTTTGTGGTGGACAAACACCGTGATCGTGGGTTTTCTTGGGGTTCTCCCGTTTCCTCCCACTTTCTTCATTCCACCATTTCACTCATCTCTCATGATCACCGTCTCCTTTAGCCTAACCGGCATAACCATGGGACGTAAAACTTAAAGATTTCATTTCATTTGTATTATCTACAGTATCCGAAGTTTCAATGCCCCATTCGTAAAAGCTCTCCATTGACTTCTATCCTTAACTAACTAGATCCAATTTCTATGTACTTTGTATTCCTGTTTCTACAAACCCATCTTAATAATAATACTTACAGTTGTTTTAAAATGTACAAAAGTTACTATAGGCCTATTTAAAATTGTCTCACTCATTTGACGATCCTTTGAGGCATTTTCAGGAGCGATAACCTTCCTGGCAGTTCCAATAGTCCCTACCTGGAGAACAATAACAATCTATAGCATATAAAACAATTTATATTCTTTCATGATAGAACCCGTACCCTCTTTTGAAACATTTTCCTCATTCTGTAGAGATGCACGGTGGCTCAGTGGCGGACCGCACACCTCTGCTGCAAGCGTCTCTGGTTTGATTCTGGGACAAATGAATTAGTGGTGGACAACATCGTGTTCGTGGGTTTCTTCGGAGTTTCTCCATTTCCTTTCATGTCCTTATTCGACCAATTATTTTATAACCATTACTTTCATATAATTATCAGTCTCCTTTAGCGTTAGGAATGAAGGATTTATCAAGTTTAAGTACAGCCGGGTAAGGGATTAGATTAAATATACTCTTGAGATGCTGAGTCTATAATAAAAAAAAAAAAAGCAATTTATCACTATCTCTTACCACTTTGGATCTATGAAAATTCAATATTAAAGCCGGAAGTGATAGTTTCTATAGCTTCCGGTTTCACTAGAGATCTGATATTGTACTTAGCTTCGAGATACGAAAAATCACAAAAAAAAAAAAACGTTTCTCACTCTTTATTATTGTATTTTCTCTATGATTACCAACATTAAAACCTTACTTTGCAGTTAATGTTAATCATTTCCAGTTTTTGTAGAGTGATAAGGGCAAGCAATAGGAATATTTTTGAGATGCGTAACCAATATAGGAAAGTCTTTTTCCCTATCTTGAACCGTTTTTGATCTACAGTATTGCGATTGACATTGATATCGGAAATGGTAGATTTCTACGGGTTCACTCTACCAAAAACAAAATTTATAGGTAAAATACGATGTCAAACACTTTTCGTAAAAGAAGAGGAGTGTGAATATAAGTAATTTCAGTCAGTGGATATCATATTGAAATATATTTTGAATGATAATGAACGTATTCTAAGTGTAATTATTTACTGAAGCGGAAGGCGGAAGAGTACAAGGGCCCGAAAAAGATGGAAATAAACGGCGGGAATGTTCTGTTCGTGTTAGCAATGGACGTTTGCGATCCATGTAATGCAATATACGATTCTATTACAAAGAATTGTGCGATAAAGAGCGTAATATTATCGTGGTTTATGCATTAGCTCCTCATTTAGTGCATGCTGTGCAAGACGAAACCGGAAAATGCAATAGATGTGTGAAAATTTGGTAGAGCCGTATGCTCGAGTAATGCCATTTCAGTGTTAAATAGAGTTATAAGGATGGAGGTTAAACCTATTCTTGAGGCTCAGAATCATACCAGGTAATCTTTACACCGTATCTTATATTATACCATTTTTGGTCTGATATCTTTCAACAGGCAGAAGGATGGACCAACGGGCATAGCTTATCTATAAGACTTTCCATATGTGTATATGGCCAGAGCCGAATTTAGGGGGGTACAAAGGTGCACGTGCACCCTCTCTCCTTCGTTGTAAATACACATTATCTAAAATGAGAAGCTAGCAGTGAAATTAACAACACTTTCCGAAACTTTCTGCTATCATGTTTCCGTTTGGGGCTTAAAAGAAAGCAGCATTTTGCAAAAGCAATAGTTTTAGTCGATTTTCAAAAGGTTTAAGAAAAACAATGCATCAAGCAAAACAATGTAGCAGTTGTCACGTACGTAGGAAAACAGAAGCCAGGAGAAGACAAGAACATTTTTTTCTGCATAACCCTTGCGACTCTGTTTAAAATACTTTCTTCCGTTCTGTGCATCAGCGTTTTCAGGGGTAAGAAATATTGTCACATGTCACTTTGAAGAGTTTCAGTGTGATTGGTAATTTTGGTTGTTATTGGTGCACCCCTTCAGACAATCCTGGATCCGGCCCTGTATATAGCACAGTTTGAAAATCTAAAAAAAAAGTACATGGGTATAAAATCTGAATATCTTGGACTCCTAGTACAGTATATGAGACTACTCTAATAAACCATATACTTGGGAATTCGGAACTAGCGTACAGCCGAATAGATATTTGACGTTAAGGAGAAATGTCTTTTTTTTAGAGTAACTGTTAGAAATATATCTCATTAAAATATAATACACGTATGAATAGTGTAAGAGACCAGTTACAAATATTTAGCAGTATTAACATTTTAATCGTGTATTACTCCTTGACGAATTTTCTTCTCTTATTGTGCAAGAATATCAATAAAACTCAAATTAAAAATCTATAAAAATTCATTTTCACTTGTAGTATACGAGTGTGAAATATGATTGTTAGATCGCAACAAAGAACCAAACAAAATAATTTTCTAAATACATATACGTAGTATTACTTCTGAAAATATTCGAAGAAAAACGAAGTAATAATACGTGTGAAGGCAGAATTTACTGATGTAAGAAACTCTACATTCTCTATTCTCTATCAAGTTCAGTCCAACCTAATTACGTTAAAATGCCTGACATGGATAATTTGAATGCAAAATACATTTAGCATGTATGTACGGAGTTCTACGTATTGGATAAGTTCGTTAATTCATTATTGAAAGATCGCTTCCCGAGGTTATTGGATCGAGGCAATGGTATGGTAAAGAATCGAAGCTATGGCATTATAGAGATTTGAACAACTGCTTAAAGTAAGGCCTGAAGCAATATTCGGGTCTTTATCTGAATAATAAACACTATCCTAAATTGAACCCAAGACGAAACTTAAACTCGAAAGAAAATAGTTCAGCCGTCTGAACAGGCCGGTAGCCAGCCCAAAAATGTAGGGGGGGGGGGGCTGGCTGTAGTTAGGGGGCCGATCCAACCATATTATAGTTCATTTGCAAGCCTACCGTGAAAATTTTAGGGGGGCCAAAAAAAATTTAGGGATGCCTGACCCCCTAGACACCCCTGGATAAGGGCATGCAAATGAACATAATGAATGGATAACAAGTGAGAAATAATAATATAAAGCCGGTTTCAGAACAACAATTAATCCCAGGCTAGCTGTTGGTCTTCGAAGTAAGTAACAGTATGACCTCCTGGTAATAGTGATTAATATACAGTAAATATTCAAAATACTTGTCCAACAGTAGGAAGATTTTGAGAAGGAAGCTTAGAAATTATGCACAGAAGATAGTTTTATGCACAATAGAATATGTTCACAACATGGGAGTGCCAGTTTATAAAAGTAACGAATGATTTTGGATGTTTACATAATAAAACAAAATATGTCTCAGAGTAGAAAAAGAATTGACAGGTCCTTGCGTGATTTATTAGAGGAAATGACGTTCTAATAAATCTGAAAAGTGGTGGTATGCGATTAATGTTTCCTGAAATTACATTGTTTTGATTCCATTGTTTACCTCGTATAAAATATGCCGGATACTGAAAATCAAGAGGAGGTATGAACGATAACAAGTCGTTTTGTATGTAAAATATCCTGGGTTTGACTTTTATTAATCACTATCCTATTCTGCAGCTAATGGCTGCCGGCTCTGTAGCTCATTTCACTTTAAAAGGAGATTTGAGGATTGAGCTGACATGTCTGAAACAAGGATTTACAAATTCTGCTTGGGATCTATTGCCTATTCCGCGAAATGAAACAAAAATCTTTAAAATAAATGACAAGGGGGGTAGATGCAAGAAGGAATAATGGTTTGCGACATGCAGTAATGGTTTGACAGCCAAAGTTTCTCCCTAACTCGCTTCACTTCCTAACTTGTTTCTCCTGAACTAATTTTGTTTCTGTCCTTTGGCTGAAGATGTCTACACAATTCGGCTCTTGTTAGTGAGTAGTGTACGTAAGAATGAGCATAGAATGGCTAAAAGATGTAGCGGTAGAAGCAAATGTTTGTACTTGTTGAAAACAATTTCTGGAGAATTTTGGAGGCAGATATTCACCAAGCAAGTCTAGCATTAAGACCCTATTTAATGAATTGGAAACCAAGGGGACTTTGTTGCACATGTATACAAGTGATCGTTCGAAAGTATCACAAGCCTACTTTCACAGGAATCAGCATATATAGAAGCGCTTCATGGTGTTAAGAATGCAAAGTTTCATGCCTATTGTATCTCCGTGCGACAAATTACTAAAACAGCCTAAGCTGCATAGAGTTAATCCTCTAAGTTCAAATATTTGGACGAGTAAAAACCGCAGTGTCACATAAAGAGTCTATCCATTCCCAGAAAATTGGTGTTTGGTGATGATTGTCCATGGGACATAATTCGTTCCATCTTCTTTGTAGTACAACAACCATACATGGAAATTTCAACATCTTAAATTGCTTCGACGACGATGAAATTACCATTTGCATATTTTCAGCAAAATTAATGACACTTTAGCATAATCGAAATTACTTCCTTGTTCAGTGTTTACATTCTGAAAAGACTGGCCACCTTGTTCGCCAGATGTGTATTTACCTGGTTACTATTCAGGAGAATATCTGAAGAAGAGAATTTATGTAAAGAAACTACGATCGATAGACGCTTTGAAAGAAAACATCAATGAACAATTCAGATAACTAAAGGACGTTCCAAATATAGTGCGCCTGTTTCAACGTTGCTTAGAAGCACATTTTGTCCAATTCAAGCACATGTTACTATGATGTCATCATAGATTTCCTACGAAATGAGGTAACCCCACGTCAAATTTTGTTGCAGTTTCTTCTTTGGTATTGACATCATTAAAGAAATTCAAGGTTCGGCTACGAAGTAGTAACTAAGATAGTGTGTCCAATATAACTTACTATAATACATATAATAAAACAGTAGTCACTATTTTTAGTATTTAATTGAAACATTATGGGAAAACATGTTGTAAAATATCTTAATACAAAATTAAATCAAGTGGAATGGTCGATATAGCAACGGCAAAGAGTCTAGAAATTCACAAATCTGAGAGCGATTCCGGCTCATTTCAAAACGTGTCATATTTATTAATCGTCTCTCTTACAAGGAAACCGATTTAAATGTGACACGAAATTGTTGAGGAGTTTATGCGCAAGCGAAGTGTTTTTGTGTACAATTAAACCCATTAGAGGGCAAAACACTCGATCTCAACCGTTCTGGTGATATAGAGGGGTAAGGAGAAAGCTGGTGCTATGATATTTTGTGGATTTTCGACTATGTTGCAAGTGAATATGTTCAAAAATTACATTGAAACGTTACGAAAGATGCACCAGAGCAACCAAAAGTGGTGTTTAATGTTGAAATGAGTAGTGGAGCTTTTACCCGGCGCTGGAGAAAGAAGGGGCTTTGAGGAATAACAAACGCCTTTGACACGAAGAAGAAAATTGTATGATATTACTTGCTAATGTATCATGTCTTCAGTTCGTAGAAAATGAGAAAAGGTGATATGAAAATGTATTAATTACATTGCCAAAGGGACAGAGACGTTATTATATGAATAAAAATACAAAGTCATATTCTTTGCAAAAACGCTATAGAAAAACAAATCAAATAATATGAAATAAACACATATTCTTGCAAACGTAAGTACGACAGTATGTAGTTGTGTGACATATTAGAACCCAAAGTATGAATTAATAAACAAAAATAGTATCTTCCACTTAAAAAACGAAAACCTGTACTTCTTATATACAGTGATTCATATACAATTCCGATCCGTTAATAATTATAGAAATTATAAATGTTTGGAAAGTACGGGCGGCCATCATTTTTTTTTTTTTTACATTTTTCATCCTATTTCACTGATGATGCTTTTATTCTATTCATCGTACCAAGAAACCTATACATAGACACCTTACACGCTTATTTCAGGCAAAATGGAACTGTGGTATTTTCGCCTCCCCCTCTCCAAATATTCTTCCCCTAGAATTTTATGGAGTCTTCGGTTTTGTAATCCTCATGTCTAAGGTGGCGTATTACTACAGTTTCGTGGATAAAGGAATTCTTCATTTTAAAAAGTCTCTTTCACTTGTACTATCGCTACATATTCACAAATTCACAAACTATCGAAGCACCAGCCTTAACCTTATTCCTGTATATTTCAGGAACAGTTGAGATCGAGGGTTTTTTTCCTCTAATAGGTTTAATTGCACACAAAAACACTTCGTTTGCGCATAAGCTCGTCCACAATTTCGTGTCACACTTGAATCGGTTTCCTTGTTAGTGTAGGGGGCACGATCATATGACGTTAAATTATACTAATAGAACATTTTAAAAATTAATTGTTTTCAGTAGTGAAGAGTGCCGTAAATTTGAGGAAATGAAGCTAATTGTGTTAGACTTACTTTCATAGGTAAACCAAGAGAAATGGAGAAGATTAGAAATTAATCTTCCTTATGCTTATAAACAATGAAACGATCATTTCATTTTTCTTTAATATATTAACCTATGTACTTTAAATTTACCTCCTCCAAATCATTCATTTGGTTTTGGTGTTAGTAGCAATTCCTTCTTTTTACCTACTTTTCGTCGCGTTTCCCGATATCACAGTATTTTAAATTGCTCTAACACACATACACACACACATATCCAAACGCATATATCAATCATCCTGTTTTATCTCTAACCAATTCTGCAATCTTTCTAACTCAGGCTACGGACATTGAGCCCTAGATATCAGCCTCTTTGAAAGTTGTATTAATCTCTATTTAAGAAGTTCTTTAGTTTGGATGAAACAACTTAAAAACGATAGCGGTGCTGTCAAATTGAGTTGGTTTTCATACTGTGTTATCACTTTCTGCAAGCCTTTTTGTTTGTGATTTCCATTGGTCGTTTTAGTTTTCGATAAGTAGTTCCGTCTGTATCAGATTGTTTGTTGTCACTCACTTCGAATAAGAAGTTAGAGATTATAACCCAGAGTTTTATAGAAGAAAATAAAACTATTTGTTTTCTTCTCGCTAATTTCCGTGACCAAGGTATCAAAACAATGGCCGAAGTATTAAAATACTCTGTAATTTGCTACCGGTTGATTCCCTAGTTTCTTTCAAGTAATTATCTGTACTTTAATTTTATGTCTTATCTCAGTGGTTTCCAACCTTTCTTGACTGTGGAGCTCCTTCGTGGCTAAGCGGTTAGCGTACGCGCCTTTGACGTGGGAAACCCGGATTCGATTGCCGGTGGGAGCTCATGTGGTTCGGATTTCCTTCTTAATTGGTAGGTCCCTTCTCATATAACCTCGCTGCTGAAAGGGACGTTAAACTCTAAATCAACTCAATCCTTTCTTGACTGAGAACACACTTCATTGAAAGCACACGAGATCGTGACAAACCTGTTCGTTTCTTTTATTAATAATAATTTAAATTATAATAGTAATTTTCTATAAACTAGTAACTATGTAGTACTGAACGTTATTGCTTCCGTAGAAGGCACGGGCTGTCTCAAAATTGATTTTAGCTAATTATTTAAGGATTCGTGAGTTTTAAATTCTAAAATTTCGAGATATCCTGAGAGATTGCGTGACACAGAGGTTGGGAACCACTGTCTCATAGTTAAGAGCATGTGTGCCTGTAGACAGTGTGAGATGTCTCTCAAGATATATATTATGTAGCCATTTCACCCGTGATATTTCCGTTCATAAACTTTAGTTTCTTCTTCAAATGTATTCTTCTCCTGAGTTACTCCAGATTTTACTTCTCGTTTCTACCTATCATCATCATCATAATCATAATCATAGGTATTCTGCCCATATTGGCATTCATTATTTAATTTTCTACCTATAATCGCTTCTTATTTTGCTCGTTTAAGTAACAGAATTCCTGCATTTTCTTTCACCAACATGTCTTCTAATTTGAACTTCATTTATTTTGTTTCTTTTCTTATGCATCATAATTTTTGCTTTGCTCCTGTTGATGTTGACAGTAGAAGTTAGAAAGTCAGAATTGTTTATGTGGAAGGTATATTAAGTGACATGAAACAAATAATATATAAATATCTGTGTTATATGATTGATAATCATTATTGCACTACTTCTTTCTATTGTAATAATGTACAAATTCGTATATCATATTTTATTCATCGCTACAATATAGCTCGTTAATTTCCAGTTTTCCTTTTAGTTTTTGGTGACAGGAGAAAGAAACTGGCCACCGTATTTCTTCTTTACGTACTTAATGACACCATTAGCCAGTTTAAGAAAGTAACAATGAACGCATCATCGAACGAAAAATCAGAGAATTATTATAGTACGTAGAATTAGTGAGAGAATTCTGTTACCGCCTGGTGCATATGCAACCCAAAATACTTTGTAGCCAAAAGGGTTTCAGGTTGGCCAGGGAAAGTAGGGAGCAGAAACTTTTCTGCTACTTACACCTAGTTGCCAGATTGTGAACTCCTCTCTTCCTTCTTGCTCTTTCTCCTATTAGTGTTATAATAAATGAATTGACAACCTTATTCATAACGTCAAAAATATTATTGCAATGAAATTAGGCTATGTTGGAAATATAAATTAAATTAACTGGTTTTTAATTTATTCCACTGAAACATTTTAAGTTCGTCGTCTAGTTCATCCTCTTATTACCATCGATTATGATAGTTTATATTTTGTCCCTGTGTAAGCCACAGTCTTAAATTTATTATAACTAGTTACAAGTTTTCTTAATCATTATTTCATGAAATCTTCTCTAGTGATTTTTTCTATATGTTGTACAAAGGATTGCCCTAAGTTTTCTTCGCACTATAAGGTGATAGCACGTTCTTCGTAAAGTGTTGTCAGAATTTCATGAGTTTCTTTCGTTGATTTTCAAAGTTGGAAATAGAACAGCATATTTGTTCGCCGCTCCATTTTGGTATGCATTTTTGGTTTCGATACCTACCACACAATACATCTTCACTCTACAATGTGCTCTTTACACACAATAAGCACAATTATAGCGCTGCTTCTCATGAACTTGTTCAGACATGTTTTGACCTGTCTGGAGCGGGATGCAGTGCTGGTGCACTCTTGCGACCGAGAGCAATACAACGTCATTCATCAAACTTTCTAGACAGAAGTAAATGTTTATTGGTTGCTATTCAATTACTGTAACCTTCGGTTCCCAACCATTTTTGATTGGTGACACACTCATTATTAAACGTCCATGGTATCACTACACACTTTATTGAACACCCAGAGATTGCGACATATTTGTTTGCTTTTCTATTAATGATAGTATAAATTCTAATAGTCCTAGATTATAAGTTTTTATAAATTAGTGATTCTATGTAGAACTGAGCATTGTTGGTACCGCTGGAGGCGTTGACTGGTACAGTCTGTTTCAAAATTGATTTTAACACTCTTATTAATTACTTCACGATTTTTAAAGTATAAAATTTCGTGACGCATCGGTTCAGAGCCATTGTTCTCAGCATTTGGATTACACACCATACTCTCGAAAACAGAGAGCCTAAAAAACTTAGCTTTTAAATTTAAAATTGCTTATAGATTTGAAAGACTTATAAGACATTTTGTTTCATTTGACACGAAGAATCACCTCCTAAAACTTGATGGTGTGTGTTATCGTATCCTGTAGTTTTGTTCATGTAATAGTTGCTCTGTTATTTTTTCATCTTACTGTAACTTTTTGGAGTAGTACCGTTACCAGCATAAGTGGGAGTTTTTAATCAAATACATGTTTGTTTGTTCATAACGCCGGAATAGAATCTACAACGTGTGAGAACAAATTTTCTCTGATATCGAGAAAATGTAATGCAGTCTTTGTATATCATCAAATACTCGACTCAAATAGAGTCAATCAAGCCTGAAATTACAAATGAAAGAACAAATAAGGGATGCATAAGCAGTATCGATGTATGACTTTACACAGTGTTTTTCCCATGCCTATGATATAAATTAATATACGTAGCAACGTAGTACTTAATTATTTAAGGATTCTGGAAATTACGGATGCAACTTATACAACAACAATTCCCACACACGCCTCAGTTTCCCAGCCTATTCTTCCAGCTCAAGGATTTCTAATCAATCTTACCAACAGAAACAATCATCTACCAAGTTCGTAGAACTCGGCATTTCCACCATGCACAAAGTTTCTGCATCACTTAACTCCTTATTTCACTAATGTCAGATAGCAAGTATCAATGAAACAAAATAAGCTAAACAAATAACTTAGTACTCGGTTTTCAGATCATTTTTTAAAACATTGCGTGTTATAGTTAAAAGTTATGAAAATTGATGAAATGATGAAAAATGGGAGAATCCCAAAAGAAATCACTAAACACGTAATCAGTCAAGGCCATATTTATTGTAGAGAAGTGAGCGCTTAATGCTTCACTACAACTTTCATTTCTTTATAAAATAGATAGTTCTAGTTTAATATCTTTTTCCAGTACCATGGCTATATTAGGTATGGAGGATTCAAACCATGAGAAATCGAACCTTGATCTCCTTCTCAGAAAGCAAAAAGAAAAGTAATATTCCAAAAGAATCTCTCTCTCTGTCTCCCTGTCTCTCTCTCTCTCTCTCTCTCTATATATATATATATATATATATATATATATATATATATATATATATATATATATATATATAATATTTTTACTGAACCATATCTATACCATGCATTTTTTTGCATAGCGAAGATTTATAATGTTACAATTATAACAAACTTTCCTTCTGAAATATGCAGCCGAAAGGTCAAATATTGAAATCTTGCAGTCATACCAGAAATAATTGTACGTTTTGGTACAATAAATGCAAAGATCAAAACGTACCAGAAAGAAATTCACTTTCGCATCCGAGAGCAGATCTAGTGTAACGTGATGACTGCACCCGTAGCATTTCCCGATTAGGGGTTCCAGGTCTGCTTCCAGCAGTAGAAAGGTTTCCAAACTCGGTGGGTGGAAGCTGGAAAGAACTAGGTTCATGGGAATTAAGATGAAGAAAACGTCACATAAATGTACTGGTTTTCCGGGACTATGGTTGGATACTTTTCTGACAATCCTCATATACGTCACTGTTTGAAATATGTTAGCACCGTTAGAAGTATTCGTATCATTGTTAGTATGTGTATCACTGTTAGAAGTATACATTCCAATGTTAAAAGTGTCTGTGTCACTGTTAGAATTGTGTGTATCACTGTTAGAAGTATCTGTATCACTGTTGGAAGTATGTGTATTACTATTAGATATAAGTGTAACACTGTTAGAAGTATGTCTGTCACTGTCTGCGCGTCACTAATAGGAGAAGTCAAACTACACTAGATATAATCTGCAACTTCCAATTATATTTTTCTACACATTGTGCACAAAAAATAAACAATTTATTCTAGCATAATAAAAACTTATCAATCGTTACTGGAAACAAACAGCATAAGTTTAGCGCCATCAAAATTATTTTTTCTCGATTTTCTCATGCAAGTTTGTATAAGAATTTACTCTCTATCTTCGGAGAGTATTATAAAAAAACGAAACTTATTACCCAAGAGTTAATTATAATTTTGTTTTACATCTCATTAACCAGAACGTATAATCTACTGTTATTTTACAAGGTACATTTGCGGAGTGTCCCCTTGGGATTCATGTTAAACTGATTTAAATGCAAAGTTCTCCATGGCTTAATGTGTATTGTACTAATTTTAGCGGCTCATATGGGTAATTTGCATATTTATGAGCCACCGTATACCCGGAATTCAATCATGCACTACTATAACGCTCGGTCACAAAATTGCTTTTAGTTTCTTTAGATGTAACTGAACATGAATGTGGGCATATACAAAACAAATTGGATCAAGTACTGCTTCTCTGACACGTGTTATCCACACCGGCCGCCATCTTGGATCCGTGATATTGGATTCAACTTTCGGTTTTTCAAATGGGAATAGGTGCATGCGATACATTAAATTCATATAAACTTTTTTCTCGGAAATTCATTGGTGTAGTTTGTTTTACGGTAGCTTCGGTAGTTTTACGGTAGTTAGAATGAGGGGATACGTATGACATCACAAACTCCTTACGTGTTCAGAGAAAACAGGCTGGGATGTAAAGTCACTCAGAAGATCGTGTGTTGTTTCACAGGATAGTGTGAAGGTACACAATGTACAGTACAATACACAATTGTAAGTGATTTTGCTTTATGAGTTTAACTGGGATATTCTGCACATCTAGCAACGAAAAGAATATCAACAACACATTTACGCAATGAGTGTTGAATGAACACACCACACGTTGTTGGTTTGATGAACAGTTCTCTGAATGGACAGAATAACAAGAAAGGTTTCATACATTGGGTTGTCACTTACGATGAAAAATTGAATGATGAATTTGAAACTAAAGATAATATACATATAGTTTTGTAAACAATTTGGAGTTTGCCGGAGAACAGAAAATGAATTAACCAGCATAAAATATTGACTATTTTAATAAAAGTGCGTCCTCTATGAACATTTTGATCAAATAGAGGAATAATTATCCAAATAATTTAGTAAATCCTTCAGTTCTCTTTATTATGTTTACTTCCACAGTTTTAATCTGCATTTTGACTTGTATATTTACCTTTTGCGCACTTTATATGTATTATAAAATATTATGTCAAGACCAGAAACATAAAAATATATTTTTTTTCTTTAATTTTTTTAAAGGACAGTATGTATTTGAGTGATCTATACACCAATTTTAACAATATTTAGTATGAAGGTAGACGTTAACATGCTTAATAAGCATGTGAAACTACTAGTGCAGACCATTGATTCTCTCTGTTATTGGTCATCAAAGCTGAAGTTTAATTGAATTCATTCGATTGATTCTTTTACATTTAAAAATCATTAATTCCTATTTAGAACAAGAACTATGCGGGGGGAAATGTAACAAACCTGTTAAACGTAAATTTAAACGTTAATCTGTTAGTAAATATGGTGTGTAGTAGTGGTTTACTTGAACCGAAACGCATAGCAAAACAGTTATGGAATATATTTGTCTTAGAAAGTCTATAGTTCATAAACAAGTTAGCTTGTTATCCGTGTATATTGTAGCCATTTTGGTATTTTTTTAGCTTAATCACTGATGTGTAGTTACATTAGAGATTTGCTAAAATTAGCGAAAGAAGAGGATCTTTTTCAGCAATTGAGGTACTTGTCAAGAGTATGCATATACCTAGAATGATGAATAACTGTTCGTATTATTTGTCACAATGAGATCCCATATTTACGAATAGAACTCATTTTATACTTTACTTTTCGTATAGTATGAATATTCTTGTGCTTGAAGCGTTTCTTTCCATAGTCGTCCTACGTCTTCGGAGTGGAAGACTTGGGCTTGATTTCCGGTGAGAGCTCAAGTGGTTCGGATGGCACATTAAGCTGTAGATCCACGTCTCATACAGCCTCACTGCTGAAAGGGAGGTTAAACTGAAAATCAAATCTAATCAAATTCATAGTTGTCCTACGACTATTTATATCGTAATAGTTCTACACTAAGTAAAGGGTTCTTTCCTATTCTGCCAAATGAGCCTGCAGCATTTTGTAGCATATTTTTGATAGCTTATCCTTAGGCAAAGCAAGAGTTCCTGTTCTGCCTAATCTTCTCAAAAAAGGATATTTATAGTTCCCGAAATTTAATAGTAATTATTATCTCGACAATTGGAAGTTGCTTTCAGGGCCCCTTGATTTAAGTATATCATTTTGTACATCATATCATGCAATGATAATTGAATTTTAAACTGGAAGTCATACAAATATAACTTCTTCTACTGTCAGAAACTCTTTTTTGGTCGGTCCATACTTAGGTTTTCATTTTTTTTTTTAAAAAGTAAACAAATTATGCTCTATGATTGACTAGAAACATAGCCTCTCCTCCAATTGGTGTATTTGATGAAAAGTACATTTAGAAAGATATGCGAATATATTGATATGTAACATTATTGGTCCGTAAATCAGTGAACAAAATTTGAAACTAAACCTTTAATGCGATGAAAACTTATGGAGTTGTTTGACATTATTTTTCCACTTCAGAGAAAAGTCCATTCATGTTTTGTGGATTCATCTACTGAGTAGTTATTTGCAATCTCCTAACTAAAAGGATAAAGTCCCCTTCAAAAACTTCTCTACATCTGAACCTATGAAGAATTATTATTGCAAATAATAGCATTTTATTAAGATTTTTTTTCAATTTAGAGGCAACAGGAGAAAAAGCAGGAAAACATACGTATGCTTAATTGCAAAGAAAATATTGAAAATCATATCCCGCATATGTTGTGCTACTTTCGAAAATCCGAAATCAGGTATCTGTCTTCAGTATGTAGTGCCTTGAAAAGATTCATCCGGTATGCAAGAAAACTAAATAAAACATGTTCCAAATCAGCTAATCAATTTGAGTCAATATTATTAATGGAAATATTATACAATAGAACTAACATATACTTATTTCGAATTAGTCCTAGAAGTGACAGTTCTATTAGCGACAGGAACTGTCCTATGAGCGACCGATTCATTTACATTGAGATGGTGGAAGATGATATGATTCCCTCTCGTAAAATATGTTAGCCTCTGGCGTTATTAGCATTCGAACAACCTTGCTATGAAAAATGTATGTGTCAGTGATATTGTTCGTCAAATATATTTTCCATCTACTGTGAGTACAAATAAAACTTATCTTAATTTTGAGTTAGATTTGACATAAAACATATCAAATAACTTAACGAGATAACAGGGTTATTTCCATGAAAAGTATATTCCTATGTAATTAATTATTGAAAATCCATTTGAAGGATAAGGAGAAAAAAGAAGGAATGTCACAAAACTGGATTTTCGAAAAAACGGCGTTTTAATATTGAAATCGTGTATAAAATGAATAGGGTTAGCCAAATCTTTTGCTCCTTTTACATGGACATTTCTACGTCTACTCATGCATAGCATATACAGTCAAATAGTACCAAGAATCACCAACAGATAGGACAAAGCACCCGTTAAAACAAACATATGGACATTCCTTGTTTTTTTTCCCTTACCCTTCATTTGTATTATCCTTTTTCTTCAAAAGTTTTGCTTTCTGTACTTAATTTAATTCAAATGTAATTACTCACTAAGCAAAGCAATATAATTTATTTCGGAAAACTTAAACGTGTAACAGTTTCTCCAACTATCTACTTTTAAGAAATCCTAAGATTCTATGAATAAAATAAGAAAAACATTTCAATAATAGGAAAGAGCTTTTGAGATCCCTTACATCTCATAGTTATTCCCAACCAATCCCACCAATTACAATGCAGTGCACTCTAAATAATCCAAAAGGTAAACAAACTCTTTATATTACTTTCCCCTTGTTGAAAGCTACGAAAATGTAAACTAATTGCTTAATTCTCCCTTGTTTTGACTTATACAAAAAAGTTTCTCGTATAGCAATCTGATATAATCCCTTATAGCTAAATGAACTGTTAAGTCCTGCAAGAGATTTGTAACTTGTGTAATAATTTCTTCGGATACACCGAGTTTTTAGATTTCTTTGATATCCTCAGGTGGTGAGTACCCTCTTTTCGATTTCTTTCTTATGCAATAAAAATATTCAAGATAAACTTATGATCTGCATCATTTTCACATGCAATTTTTAATTACATTAGAATCACAGACAGAAGCGGAGGTACTCTACGAAATTTTTCATAGTACATTTTATTAGCTTCTAAATCACACTAGCGTGAAACAAGTTAAACAAGAGGGAACCTTATCTTCCTCCATTATCTTAGTGTGAACGAATCGGTGACTCATAGGCCCGTTAAGAAGTCAAATCGGTCACTCATAGTACAGTTAACAGTTCCTGTCGTACATAAAACTATCGCAAGTAGAACGACACCACTTATTTCTAGGTAGAATTTCTATGAACACTGTATAGTACCGGTACCTATGAATAGAATAAAACGCATTATGATTCAATGTTTCGTTATACCACGTTTGACACTATCCTTTAAAAGTTTGCATTATATTAGTTACGTTACTACATTTTATTTAATTTTCCTTTTCTTAATATGTATATATTTAATTTATGTAACAGTTATAGTCTCAATTTTTAACCTAATATTGGAGTCGCAATTAAATAACGTTGTTGATAAAGAATACTTTCTATGAAGGAACGTTACATATAGTATGGAGTGGTTTATTTTTTTAATATAATTAAACTATTGTTATATCTAACGCATTTTTTCATATATATCACTTTACTTATATTTTAAATTTCTTTTTATAAATCTGTTTCATTTAGTCCTAATTTTTACAACCAAGTGAACTACAACCAAGAACACGCAACGAAGATTTGTATATAATGAATAAACACCGATGATGCTGTAAAGGACTAGTAAACAACGTATAAATATATATGCGCGTAGTAAACTGATGGTAGTCAATGATTACTAATTTAATTTAAGAAACACTGTAACGATATGCAAAAATCAAGGAGCCCTAAATTAACTGCAATTGTCGGAAAAGTAAGTACTATTAAATTTCCTTGAAATCTAAATATTCCTATTTGAAAATATTAGGCAGAACAGGAATTCCTGTATCATGTAAAAATAAAATAATATTAAAAATGTACTGCAGAGTGCCGGAAAGTGATAAAGTAGAACTGGAAGATACCAAGTAAAGGATTGGATTAAATTTTATTGTCTTTTTCAGCAGCGAGACAATATGAGACGTGGATCTATAGCCTAACTTCGAATCCGAACCACACAAATTCTCGCCGAAAATAAAACATCCGTGTCGTCCGCGCCGAAGACACATAGGTTAACCATGTTGCCACGAGATATGTCGACTAAATAAACGTTTAACATTAGATATGCAATAGTTTTGAGAAAGTGTAAGAAAATTCAAATCTCTGAGCTGTCGGGAGGTTTTATTTATTTCCTTAATAAGTAAACTCTAGTAGATACAGTATATGTATAGTGAAACAGCTGTTCGAAATATTGTACTGTAATTCGTTGATCATATCCTTTTGAATGATATATCGTGCGGATTCTATGAGAACTTATTTATTATATCACATGAGTGTCTGCGGCTCACCTTGTCACGGTGAGGAATTAGTACATAAAAACGGTGGTTATGAACTCTAATGCAGAAACATTTCTTAATTCACTGATTTCTTAGCAAATTTTTGTGACATAAGTACTGAAAGACTATATTTACAACAGTCTCATTATGTATTTCCTTATGCCTCAAACTTTGCATTATATTTATTATAAATAGCAATTTAGTGTTTTTTGGCTAAAATTGGAATGTCTAAAGCCCAAATACGAAATGAAGTGAAACTAAATCTTTTAAGTTTTACGTCCCACTGTTATGTCGGTGAGACTAAAGGAGACGGTGACAATGAGAAATGATTGAAATGGTGGAATGAACAAAGTGGGAGGAAACGGGAGAACCCCGAGAAAACCCACGAGCACAGTGTTTGTCCACCCCAAAGTCCACACGGCGCGAGCTGGGAGCGAACCAGGAACCACAAGCACCGGAGGTGAACGCTCTACCACTGAGCCACCGCGTCCCCGAAACCCCAATACGATAGCTTATAAGTCGAGTGCAAAAGGCCTTCACACACCATGATATTTCATATGTGTGCCGAATTCATCAAAGTTTACCAGCATTGCCAAACTAGATCAACATCGCATGATTTTCGTCGATGGCGAAATGATGTACTTACTTTTTTCATAAGTGATTATTTTTTAGAAGAAAAAGAAAACGAAAAACGAAAAGAAAGGACTAGCGTGTTGTGGCAACAGATAGATTCATCATTTAAAAAAAATCAAGCACAATAGTTGTCAATTGGATCTTTCTTTATGGATTTGAAGGTTAATAATAAAGCACAAATTTTATGAATAATTTTGTTTCCTTTTTGTAATACAAAGAAGGTAATAAAGAACTATCAAAAGTTGTAATTAATATTTCTACATTCAGTACAAAAAGAATTCTCAGAATTATAAAAAGGAAAATCTCCCATAAAATTGACAATTCTGGTTATTTTAATCTAAAGAAAGAAATAGTAATTAAATTTAGCAGAAACGTTCATATGTAACATTTCAACGAAATAATATAGACAAAGTGAAGAGAGAAAGAAGAGGAATTTGCCTTCTCAAAACTAAGAAGAAAGAATTTAAAAAAAAAAATATTCCAGTACAAAAGTTGTTATCTTTTTGTATTACTCTTTTTTATTTGTTTGTTTTGTATTTACGTATATTTGTGTGTATGTGTGTGTGTGTGTGTGTTAGTGTTGGGAGTCGAGAGACAAAAAGAACGAGAAATCAAATGACAGAACAATTCAAGTGAAACTGTCAACAACATATGATTGTGTTTCAGTTTCTCAGGAAAGAGTTTGCCGCGTGCCACCCAAGATAAGATATTTTTGTTCATTTGTCTCAGAACTTCCTTTTTGTTTTCCTTGTTTCCTGTTGCTGTTGCTGTATGAATGAGTATCTAAATGTGTGTGTGTTTGTGGGATTGAAAGGAAGAAGAGGGAAGAGAGAGAAAGTTGATGAAAAGAGAGAAAACGCAACTGCGTTAGTAAGTAAAACACACTATTCGATCCGAAAGGCATTGAGCGATGTTGTGTAGCTGACATTTCTACATTACATCTATCTCTTACATTAGATTCTCTCCCCCCTCTGTCTCTCTCTTCCACCTTTTCCTCCTCTTCTTCTTTCGTCTCTATAATACAGAATAGCAATTTTTATTTCAGCCTTTAGAAACAGGATTACAAGAGTAGAAGAGAAAATGAAAGAGAGAGGAAGACAAAACGTATAAAAATAAAATGTGTTGAGTAGTGGAGTTTTTTTTCTTTTTTTGAAAGAACGGAAATTACAGATCTGAAACAAACAAAAGGCATAGAAAACTCCATTTCTCTCATTCTCTCTTTCTTTTTTGTGCCTTTTTTTTGTAAAAAAAAGTTTTATTTCATTCTTAACAATTTCCAACAATTAACGCTACTGAATACATACAAAAGACTTTAAAAGGGAAGAATACGATAAATGAAGAAAAAGGGAAAAGAAAAGAAAAGCAGTTACGTGTACTGCTGACTGAGAACAAAAGTATCTAAATTGTAAAAAAAAAAAAAAAAAAAAAAAAAAAGATAAAATGCTCTTTTTTTCTTTTAACTTAGTGGGTATTTCTCTGCGTACATTTTCTCAATCTCACTCTTCTTTTATTCAGAAACGTAATATATATACAGTTTCTCTACTCTCTGTTTCTCTCTCCTTTTCTACGGAAATATAATGTATTTTAGTCATTTTGGCTTACTATAGAAATTCTAGATTGAGTTTTACCTCTACACACAAAAGAGGTTTAGTGATCCATCCCGACGATAATTTTAAAATTAGAACTCATGAAACACGTGTCGCGTGATATGATTTCGTTGTCTTGCACTGTGCACCGTGTGTTGACACGTGAAGAAAAATCAAGTTGGAATTAAACTAAATCTTTTTAGATTTAACGCACCTCCATTATATTACGTAGAGGAGGAAGGAGATAGATGATAAATATAGGTGACTTGAAATGAAAGCATTGAGGAAATGAGAAACGAGCATACAAATTCAACTTAGTTTCTTACAATTTCGCATGGACTAGAATGAAGATATTTGCACCAGAGGTGACCTCTAGAATATAGATTATTGCTTGTTGAAATTCAGCATCTTTCTAGACATAGCATTCATTCGAGACTATATCAGTCAAGGCTTTATAAATTCAGATGGAATTCGGACCTCTGTAATGAGTTTAAACTTCATTGCTCTACCGCTAGGAATTGATTTCGCGACTTCTAGCACCAAAGGCCCGTGCACCATAGGTGTTCAAACTCGCGAGCTCGGCACTCACACTCAACCGGACTCGGGCTCAATAATTGAGTACGAGATTGAAATAAGCCAGCGCGAGCCCAAATGATCACGAAGCCAACTGAGGGAAGTGAGTCCAAGCCGGAGTGAGCGCGAGCCTAACTGAGGGAATTGAGCCCGAGCGCGAGTAAGCGTGAGCCGAATTGAGAGAAATGAGCCCGAGCCCAAGTAAGCGAGTCCAATGAAATAAATCAGCTCGAACCCAAATGAGCACTAGGCCAACTGAGGGAAGTGAGCCCAAGGCTGAGTGAACACGAGCCGAACTGAGAGAATTGAGCCAGAGCGCAAATGAGGGTGAGCCCAACTGTGGGGACTGACCCCAAGCGCGAGTGAGCGTGAACCCAGTTGAGAAATGAGCCAGAGCCCGAGTGAGCGCGAGCCCAGTTGAGGACAGTGAGCGCGAGATCGAGTGAGCACAAGCCCAAGTTGAGTACTAGCACAGTTGAAAGAAGTGCGCACGAGCCCAGTTGAAAGAAGTGAGCGCGAGCCCGAGCGATCCCAGTGCAAAATAGCCATCTATGCCACGCACAGCAATTAGGCCATAGAGAAGGACTCTTGAGCTTTGAAGTAATAATATAAGATGGCAGTTAAAATGGTGGAAAGTAATACGGAGCAAGCAGTTATAGGAAAGTCCTTTGATCCAGAATTGGATCAAATTGGGGAATAATATTTTCGGTGGTGAATGAAACCACATTGCTCAACACATCTATTAAAGGACGTACTATTCGTTCCATATCTACACTGAGAAAATTTGCAGGATTAAATTGGCCAAAATTTAGTTCATACTAACCACATTGCCTTGACAATATATAGCACACTGAGCTCTAGGTTACTATTTGCCTAGTTAATCTTCACTCAATTAACCGATTAATTGATTAATTTAACCGAGGGAATTAATTAATCGATTACGTAGTGGCTGTAAAGAATAATAAGAAAAAAAACTTTAAATGGAATTGCTACGACTCGAACGACCAACCCACAAATTAGTACGATAACGCCTAAAAATAACTCGGCTAGTAAGGCAGTCATCATTACGCTTTGCGGAAAATCAGTACTAAGAATAGTAGTAGAAACACTTCGTTCAATTCAACACAACTAGAGCCCTTTCAAACGGACTAATTGGGTTGAAACTTGGTACGTAGGTTCTTTTCATATTGTTTCAATTCCTTTTTATACGTTCGACTCAAAATGCATCGTTTTTAAGAGGTTTGAGTAATCAAGTGAATTGATTAAAAATATTTTTTTGCCATTTTCTTGATAACTAATAACCCAGAAACACGTTAAAAGAGCAACATATGGAATAACCGAGTTTTTTATTTATTTAACTCTCACTCAGTAAATAAATCATTGGTGTACCCAGAGACATGCGCTATTTCAGAAAAAAAGTTTAGGATAATGGAAGTGTCCACGGAACTGCCCTTGAATTTCAAAGGGATGTGCCTGTCACGGAATAATGTTTGGATGTCCAAAAGACTTCTTGTGATTATCCCACAGAGAGACCAAAAATACTCTACAGCAATCCAATAAGAAGTCCCGTTTCGTGCACATAAGAGTACACTTGGATTTCTAATGGATGTTCAAGAAATGTCCATTGTCAAAAATGAGACATCCGATATACCCTTGGAAGTTCAAGATATATCTTTGTGCTATGTATAAAACGATCTTTTTATGAAAGATAAGCACGATGTCTTCTGTAGGCCATAATATTTATCATCCTCACATAAGTAGTCGGCCATTACTGGCAGGTGGCTTGTCACAAACTTTTAACAGTATAAGATTATAAGTTTATACATAGTATTATTATTTACGCTTCGGCAGGTGTAACTGAACATTGTTCTTACCGTTGACTGAATCTGTCTGAAAGGTGGCTTTTAACTGAGGTCATATTATTGGCACACACTAATTTTTAAATCCTAAAATTTCATTACATAATGGAGCTGCGCGGCCCACCGGTTGTGGGAAACACTGTTATAAGCTAATTCCACAGAATGGGAGAAGGAGTAATAACTGTGAATATCTTTATTTTTATTTACAGTTTCCATGGATATTTCAAGAACTTACAACTAAAGATGAAAATTGTTTATACTTACGTGTGGAATATAATCTCAAGCAGATGGTCCGTCATTATGGATCTTACAGATATGGGCGCTGTGTAGCAAGATAAAATGAAATCTTTAATTTTACGTCCCACGTTATTCCGACTGGGATATCACTTCCAGTTTAGTCACAATTTAATTTCCAGGCACTGGACACTTCTAGTGACCCTGTATATACAATGCGCAAATCAATCAATTCAGTGTAACGAAAAGAATCGAATGACACCAATTGTAGTCACATCCGTAAAGTCACTTCCGGTTTAGTTTTTCAATCTATTTTCCGGAATCTCATCACATCTAGTGACTCTGTATAAGCAATATGCAAAGCAATGGATTCTGCGTGACAAAAGAAATCGATTAACGCCAACCTTGACTACTTCCGTAGATTCACTTTCAGTTTGGAGTCACAATTTACATTTTAGGGCTTGGGTAGTTTTAGTGTTCCTGTATATATAATATGGACACTAATTGATTGAAGGAAACGAAATGAATTCATAGATAACAATTTTGACTATTTTCGGAAAATCAGTTTCGGTTTAGAGTCACAATTTACTATCCGGGACTTAAGCATATGTATTGACTCTATACATATGACATCAGTAGATTCAGGGTGATGAACGGGGCCGCGGTGGCTCAGTGGTAGAGCGTTCACCTCTGGTCCCGGGTTCAAATCCTGCTCCCGCCAAGTACACTTTGTGGTGGACAAACACCGTGTGCGTGGGTTTTCTCGGAGTTCTCCCGTTTCCTCCCACTTTCTTCATTCCACCATTTCATTCATCTCACATCATCACCGTGGGACGTAAAACTCAAAAATTTCATTTCATTTTGAGGGTGATAAACAAATCGAGTGGCACTAGTCTTCATTACTTCCATAAGTAACTCCCAGCTTAGAGTCACAATTTACTTTCTGAGTCCTGGACAATTCTAGTGACCCTATATACATATACGAACAGGCAAATCAATCAATTAATGGGGAAAAGCCAATCAAATGACACCAATTTTAATCACTTCCACCGTAAAGTCACTTCCGGTTTAGACTCACAACTTACTTTCCGTGGCCTGGGCATTTGTAGTGACTACGTACACACAGTTTGAACATCAATCGATTCAGAGTGACAAAAGAAATCTATCGACACCAATCCTGTCCACTTCCGGTTTAGAGTCATAATTTACTTTCCGGGGCCTGAGTATTTCTAGTAATCCTATAGAGATAAACTTAGTATCACTCGATTAAGGAGGGGCTTGTGGAGGCTCAGTGATAGAGCGCTCACCTCTGATGTGTGAAGTCGCTGGTTCAATCTTATTTCCTGCCAAGTTAACTTGGTGGTGAATAAAGATCATTTTCATGTTGTTGTTTTTTTTCTCTCGGAATTCTCCTGTTCCTCCTATTTTCGCCATTCCACTGTTGTCTTCATCTTATCATCTCTGGCATGTTTAGCCTCATTGTATAACTGTGGAACGTTACACAAAAAACTCTATTAAGGATGACGAATAAATAGAAGTACAAAATAGAAATAGTTAACTATACTAATACTTTTAATATATCTTTTGTTGTAGGAACAGTACTGTTTGTTGCTGTTCTTTCAACTGCTGGTCTACTGCTGTTGCTATTCACATTAAATGTATGTTTAAGGTTTTGTATAATAATGAGCAAATTAAGTCCAATAATAATAATAATAATAATAATAATAATAATAATAATAATAATAATAATAATAATAATAATAATAATAATAATAATAATAATAATAATAATAATAATAATAACCAACTCCAAATATGAAAGTCGAGACATATTAAAGTCTCGACAAAGCCACGTCAGGCCGCGGTACATTTTCTCCAAAATCGAGGTGGGTGGCAACCCTAGTCTGCGTCTGAACAGATGTGACGCGAGGCGAACTTTATCCTCACTTATAACCTGACAGGAGAATTCTCAAATAAAATATCAGGTCAGCGCTATAGGAACTGGAATAAGAAAAATTTTAAAACACAGTAAAACAATATTAAGAATATTTAATAGTAACTGTATAGTATCCATGTTCAAGAAAATTAATAGAGCAAAACACTTACTAAAAGATATAAGTTTCTTGTTCCTAGAATTCACATGAACAAATCTACAGTTAGGGGTAAAAGTGGATCTGGAAAGCTAGGGGGACGCATGACGTCACCTCGTTCCTTGTGTTTATGTTTGCTCATTAAATTTTTAGGAAGTGGAGGAACGCCGTAGATATTTTCTGGAAGTGGGGAAACGGTGTCCACCAGCGTTCCTCCTCGCTTTTACGCCTGGTTACATTTATTAATTCTAGTAACATATATAGTAATGTAACGTAGTCCGTGATGCCAAAGGCGAGAGAAAACACAAACCTACTACGCCAGGGACAGTAAAAAAAAAAGGCAAAAAAGGAAAACAAAACTAACCACAAAAAGAGGAAAAGACAGTAAAGAGAAAAAAGAAAACAGCCATCGAATCAATACTCACACACACACCAACACCACACCCAGATAGCGACAACAACGCAACGGTTGGCGGATAATTGGCCATGAAACAACGCAATAATTAAGCACCTTTGTAATTGCAACGTCCTGAATTTTTGAAGAAGTTCATGCATAATTTATTCCTTCAACCTTACCATATATGAGGGAGTACAGAATGATTGTTACAAGTACGGCAGTCGAGAGCGTACAAACAAACCAAATAAGAAAAAAAAAGTATTCATGAAAAATCACTTCTCAGAATAACGAACTGCTCATAAGAGAATATTGAAAAAAACAAAAAAAGAAACTATAGCACAATATACAGACTTACAATTCAATATGCTCTCATACCTACAACGACTAATTCCCACACGTGGCCGTTATAACCTCATGCCTTTGTTTTGTTTTGTTTTCGTAGTTGTTGGTAACGAGAGAGTTTAGTATTTCACACTAATTCTCTTGGTGTTATTACACACACACACTCTCTATGTTGGAGAAAATATCTTGCTATTTAGTCTGTACCGTATTATTTTTAGATTAAACTCATTTTCAGCAAATACTTTAATTCCATGCTCTATATTCATGAAGTAGAGTGTGTGTCACCTCTTTACTTAATTACTATCACTTGTAAGTGGTTATCTTCAGGTTAGGATTTGAATAACTACGTTAAATCAATTAAGAAGTGACCTGTAACAAACATTTTAGATATTTTCAGGAAGACATGTTTTTCTCTATCTTTCTTTCTCAGTTATATTCTTATACAAGATATGATCACCTTTATTTTTTATTTTTTCTTTCAAGTTTGGTGTATTTGAACTATGTAGAGTATTCGTTAAAGATTTCCCCCTCACCTGATTACAGTTAATGTAGAATATTTAAAATTTACACACACACACACACACACATATATATATATATATATATATATATATATATATATATATATATGAGGTTGTGAGGAAAATTTCATCTTTTAACTCCTAATATTTTCTGTGTTACCAGGTACTTAAGTGAAAGAAAGTGTAAAGACGAGCCAAGTTTAATTCCGAACGGTGATCAAATTCCTGTACTTGACAAGCTGAATCCAAAAGAAACATTTATGGACATAAAAGAGACTTACAGAGAGGAAGCCGCATTACATGTGGTTGTGAAGTCTTAGCACATAAATTCAAGTATGGGTCGGATTTACGTAGAAGCAGGTAATCTCAGCCCCCAGGTAATATCAGCCCGTCATTGATGAGATAACATCATTAGGCGAGTGGAAACTTCCAATGTCCGAGGATCTCTGCATAACCATTCGCCAAAGAAGCTAAAGATGTGAACATAAATATGGAGTCTGTGGGGAAAACAATTCATTTGCACATGCATAAGATTTCTGTCCAAAAGCGATCCCCGGATAGCGATCTTTGAAAACGCATTATCGAGTTACTTGCACCCAGGAACTTTTGACCTTGTACCTCGAAGATCAGGAGGACTTTTAGACAGACTAATAACTAAGGATGAAACATGGATCCATCACTATGATCCAGAGACTAAGGCATAATCAAAGGAATGGAAGCGCAAGAGCCATCGCTTTAATGTGCACAAGAGTCATCGCTTTCTGTTCAAAGAAAACCATAAGGGACACGTTCATAAGGAGTGTTCATTTTGAAGATTTGATAGAGGTTACATACAATGAAAAAGAACCACACCATTGGAGATGATCCAACTCCATATATTTTGAAACACCATTCTGAAGGTTCAACACCGCAGGAACACTTTGGCAGAAATGAAGAACTACGTTCACCACAGATTTGAATGAACGCCCCTAGCCATTTGACAGGATTTGGTTCCAGTTGCCAACTACCTATAATTTCTCCAGTTACCATCCAGAGAATGGAAAACGTCGGATAGATACATTCGTCATTCCAGACGAAAGGACGACACCAGTCACCCAGAAGTTACACAAGCTAGTGCTCATCCTTAATTCTCCCTCAAATTTCAAACTAGTTACTTTTTTACAAAATTAAATCATTTGAATTTTATTTGCAAACATAACCCTTTACAGTTAAATTCCGTGTAGGACATCAGTTTTCTCCCCCATATCTTATATTCCTAAGTTTAATATTTAGTAATCACAATTTGAGCTATTAACTGATGTCCCCGCCACGGCACAGTATTCTCGTAACCAGTTTGGAGCAGATTTTTAGCATCTCCAATTCATTGGTAAACAGCTGATAAACGATGGATATTACTCAAAATCATCTCTGCCTCGATCATTCTGCCTGTCAATTGATGATCGGAATGCACACGCTACAAGACACTTTCTACATTTGCATCAGTTCTTGGAATCGAAGGGTTTCTGCTGTGCGGTTCATTTTCAATTGACTCACTTCCTTCTGCAAATTAAACCAAGGAAACATCTTGGTTCCTGGGTCTTTGACAAAGTGTTTCGGAAGGCCTGGTGAAGTTTTGCAAACGTTTCCGTCGCATTATGTTCAAGTCTGAAGTAAAACCTGATCGCGTATCGGGTTGTTTGATATTCATGTCATTCTTGTCAGGACGCACATGTAAAATTTGCTTCTCTAAAACAGTACCTACGGACAGCCAACGTGACGCTAGCTAGTTCTTAGATCCACTGATGATGTATCTTATGTTCATCTATCTCCTCTTTAAGCCCCAAGACGCCAGCGTTCCTGGTTTATGCGCAGTGTTACCAGTCGCTAGT
Organism: Thermobia domestica; assembly: GCF_964235325.1. Classification (NCBI taxonomy): domain Eukaryota; kingdom Metazoa; phylum Arthropoda; class Insecta; order Zygentoma; family Lepismatidae; genus Thermobia; species Thermobia domestica. The sequence continues at coordinate 103,305,082 of NC_137456.1, forward strand.
CTCATTGCCTTACAGTATTTACACACCTTTGATATATATATATATATATATCGTAAGGATCCCCACCTTTCAGTGCGAGCATATGTTATTCATATAACGCGTGCTATTGTTTACAAGCATCAGTACAGCAGACGATGCAGATAAAGCCAGAAAGACACGGAGACAGCGCAACGAAAACCGAAGAGAAACGAGCCTCCCAGAAATGACCTATAAAAATGGACTCGAAGAGGACATAAGTATCAGTTGACCACTCATCACTTAACATACACCTGCTCCTGAGATCGCTCTGGATGAAGCAGTACTATCTTGTCTAAAATCTCTGAAAGCTGCCATGAGCTAAGGGGATTTCTAACCAGAACCCGAACCTCTGGAGGCTACATGAGGTAAGGAAGTTACCAAAAAGTGTCATATCCTGAAGTCGCTGGAAGACGCCCTGGAGTCCGCTATGAGCTAAAGGGTTCTAGTATAAACATTTCCTTCCTTCACCTCACTGGTCATAAGGAAGATTTTATGATATTCACTTTGCAGATAAAAAGACTATTTTTATAATATTTTTATAAAATAAATTAGGTGAAGGACTAGAATCCCGAACTGTCATTGTCTCTACCCACATAAACATTACATGGTGCCAGGCGCGGAGTTTTAAGGCATACTTTTTTTATTAACAGAATTTTGACATTAATTCAGACACAAAAACGAATACGTCAGTATCAAAATTTTCTAATTTCCATTTTTCCCCCTCTTCTTCTTCTTCATCTCCCTTTAGTGCTATTTTTATGCCAGAAACAAGGTCTGGTAGGCAGACATATAGATTAGAATACAATAATAGTGAAGTTTCCAGCTACATGGCAGAGGGTGCATCGAATATGTCTTTTAGTATGTCTCATCTTACTAAATACTCCGACCACGTACATGAAGACCCAGATAGATTTTTTATGCTTTACGATCACATGGCAACTATGCAGTTGTGGTTATCAGCGAAGAAAAGGAAGTACTGCCGCCCGATATATTTACAATATCTAGTATTACAGCACAAAAATCAAAATCAATTTGGGACGTTAACTTACGAAAATTTGAAAGACAAACTAATTGCGTTAAGTAGACCTAAGGTACCATCATATAAGAAAGAAAAAGAATTATTTCAAGTTCGGCAGAGACCCGATGAATCTATAGACTCTTATTTCCTGCGTAAACTACGAGCTATTAGGCAATTAATATAGGACGCGTCGTACAGAATCCACCGTCTTTCCTTAGAACTCCAGCGGGATTTTCTTAATAAAATAGCACTGGAAAATTTGAAACAGTGGAAGTCCTACAAACTAAGTTAAATGCATCACTTAGTGTACTACTATTAAAGTTCGCCAACGATGTTTTATACAAGCGGGATTATGTTGAACTATCGCAGACACTACACACTGTGTATGGTTAAAACGATATACCTATTTCCCATAATCCATAAAAAAGTGACATATCTAATTCAACAACAGATGCAACGTGCTTCACACCAAACACAGAATTATATTCCTGTACCTCCACAACAAATTAATAGTTATCACACCAGTCCATCCTGTCAACTATTAACGTTCAATCATCAGGAACAATATACAATTAGTCATGAACTCAGGGACGTTCCCCACGAGGAGAAAAATCCTCCTCAACCTGATTTTTTTCAATTTGGCCAATAAGATGGCGGAGCTCTCACTAGTGACTGCTCAATCCAGTTATAGAAGTCAAGAAAGGAAAGGGAACAAGGATTTAGGAAAAAGAACACTCATTGTCAAAATAACAAAAGGAAGAAAAGACAGGGGCCCTCGCAGAATAACCAACAGGCTACACCTGGAGATGACTAGGTATTAGTATGCGCTGTGTGTCGAAAGTGTGGACGCGGAGTTTCTACGTGTTATAGACGTCAAAAAAAAAAAAAAAAAAAACGCGCAGAGTCGCCTAATCAAAAACATCCTAATTCCAATTAAGATAACATAGAAGCTATTAATTATAATTCACACGATATGAATTATGACATTTCTGCTTTAGAACACCAATCGAGAAATTAGGCAGATCAGCATGGAAACATTAGACCTAATTTGGAGGACGAAAGTAAGAAGTCAATAATCTACACAAGGACGAAATACAACACTTTCTTGTTTCAAACATCACCTCTCCACTGCGAATTACATGATCACCTATTACGCCATATTTCTTTTTCCTATACAGGATGTTCATGAAATCAGACTTCTCGTTACTTTATGCAAAGAGATTTCACGTTTCATATTTCCTTGTTTTTTTAAAGAAAGATGCTCCAGACTCTGATTCGAACTATTCTTCTTTCCTTCATTCTTATAATCACCTATATGTGCCTCATCTTTAATAAGTTCCTTTACAAAGGCAAAGACTTATCATTACGCCCGGACATTTCATTACCTTTGAAAAGAATTATTTCGTCGGCGCCTACTATTCCAACGGACATAGCTCCTACCCAGACACATACTACTGGATATAACCTTAGAATTTACACCGAACTTAATCAACAAAAAACTCGAACTATATCTACAAACAGTTATTTAGTGTGTTATACTGAATACAGTTCTAGTACTTTCTGACCACTTGGGGCTATGGGCTAAAGGGTTAGTGTATAAAACATTTCCTTCCTTCACCTCACTGGTCATAGGGAAGATTTTAAGATATTCATTTTGTAGGTGCAAGAACTACTTTTGTAATTTTTTTTTTTTTTGTGAAATACTGTAAATTAGGTAAGAGTAGAGATGCAAAAAAGCCGGCTTTTTTGAATCGATGGTTTTTTTCACATAAAAAGCCGGCTTTTTTGGGAAAAAAACGAGAATTTTGGAAATTTTGGCTTTTTTCAATTTCATGATTTTTCTATCTAAATAGCTTTCTTATAGTATATTCTATAGTTAGATAAGAATTCCATGACCTGAATGTGATATTTCGCTCTGAAATTCACCATCAATATGGATGGAGCACATGTTTTACGAATTAAAGCTAACATGAAGAATGTAGTATTTGAGGGTAATTTTAGAGGCTATTTAACTTTATTTTAACTTTTGAGTTATCGACATCTTTCTTCTTCTCTAGTTTGTCATCCGTGTTTCATTTCTAAGAGCTTTTAGTACTCTAGCTTCTAGCGCAAAAGTTGAACTTGCCCGTTTTTCTATTTATCCGTCAAAGTGTACGTTTTTCAATATATCCGTCAAACCGTACTTCCACATTTCTGTTATACTGTAGCTGTGAAGTGATTTAGCAATAATTTTCCGGACACAACCTTGAATACCAATTTATACAAATAATCAGTAGCGGATTTAGAAAAGTACTTTAGGAGGGTTTTTTCTGATTGTTTCGTTTCCTAAAAAGTCCTAATTTTATTTGGGAAGTGCTTGAAGTTTATGAGTACAGGCATAACTAATATTTCGTTTCGTTTATATGTTTAGCAATAATCTTCCGGATACAACTTTAAAAATCATTTTATACTGAGAATCAGTGGCGGATTTAGAAAAGTATTTTGGGAAGGGTTTCTTACTAATGTTTAGTTTTTTTAAACATTCGTAATTTTTATTTGACGGGAGGTTAAAGTTTATGAGTAAAGGCATAAATAATAGATATTTCGTTTGTTGCAGACATTCCGTAACTTTGGGGAACGGGCTTCAGTCCAAAAGACCGCCCCTCTAACCTTCGCAAAACCGTCACTGCTGGTAATTAGTAATAATAACGATTTAAAAACAATAAAAAAGGAAGTCGCCCAACTCACAGTACACGCACTATTTCTACATTCACAGATGGAATGAAGAAAAGCTTTGTCAGAATGGTCGAACGTTGGTTGAATCCCGGACTTCCCGATAGAAGCGCAAAAGCTAATCACTCAGTCATGTTTGTTGTGCAGTTGTATTTAGCTTAACTTAAATATATTCCGTAGTCTTTTTTGGGGGGGGGAGTTCCGTAATGATATGCTGAATCCCTCTTGTTAAAAATTCAGAAAACTTGAGGATTGGGTAAACTGTGATGGTGGTTCTATAAAACTTAACTGTAGAATTTCAAGAATATACAGAACCAAAAGCTCTAGATGTGCAGCCTTTAAGTGTATCATATAAATCTAAGTATTTCTCTTATGTTTTATTTTAATTTTATTTTGTTTCAAAAAGAGGGTATGGAATATTTTGAAGTAAAAATACTACATACTATTTTGCTAGTTATTTGTGTATTCTTTAAAAAGAAGTGTTTACTTTTAGGGGTGGCTGGTTTACACCAACTTTTTTTTTTAATAACTGGTTTAAACCACAAAAATAAAAGGAATGAAAAATGCGAATCGTGTGAACTTCATGGTGACGTTTCCAGATATCAAACCACCTGCAATAGTTTTATTTCCCTTTCACCTTTTAATCAAGGTGTCCCATGTTCAATTCTCGGTCGAACCACAAACCTTCTTTCATGCGTAACCCAAGTAGCGGTTCGGATGTCAGTTTAAGCGAAAGTCTTCTCCTTGATAACCTCGGTATTTCATAAGGATGTTAAGCCTAAATATACGAAACAAACCAAATTGTATATTTCTGCATGCCTAAATGCGTGTTGTTTTATAAAGAAGCCAATATTGCTTAAATATATTGATAGAAATTGGCAAAATTTATCGATTGCCTACGTAGCTTCCAACATTAGCTTGGATTGGACTTTCAATATCTACGTACCGGTACTAAATTTGTAATTTAATACCTCAGTTTTAGCGTACTGATTATGGTACGTTGACCTTTAAATTTTACATGCAAAGCAATAACAGGATTTTCCCGTTATTGTCTTACATTTCAAGTAATGACGGGATTTTCCCAATGACTAGGGCGGGAGATTCTCAACTTAAGAAATTTACTGACCGCACTTCTTTAAGCTTATGGGAGTTCTTCCGGCATAACCCCCCTGTTGCATAATAACATCAAGGCGAAACAAACTTATTTCTGTGAATATGTATACATAAAGCAAAAAATCTAAGTCAAAAAAGCCTGGTTTAAACCAAAAAAAGCCTGGTTTAAACATCCCCCCAAAAACGGGTTTTTGGCATTTTCAAAAACAACCACGGTTCTTGCCAACTCTGCTTACTTTTGTATATAGGAGGTTAAAAAATTCTTATTATATACATTGGTTAATCCTGTGGAATTCATAATGTAAATATGTTGAAGAAAAATTGTTTGCAACATTTTTTCGAAATTCATAGTTTATTTTCGATGTTTTATATTATTACCAGCATCAACCACTAATTAAATGATTTTTTGTGTTATAGAGAAGCGATACAAAGTCTGTTTTATCAATTTAAAGCAGTATTTTGAAAAAAGCCCAAAATTTCCCAAGCAAAAAAGCAGAGTTTTTTTTTCAAAAAAGCCGGTTTTTTTCCGAGCCCTTGCATCTCTAGGTAAGAGGCCCCGGACTGTCATTGTCTCTACCCACATAAACATTACTCTCTCTCTCTCTCTCTCTATACATATATATATATATATATATATATATATATATATATATATATATATATATATGCGAATTAAGGCCGGAGCCAATGGAGTCCAGGCTCCGGGGCCCCCGGCTCATGGGTTCCAAAAAAAAACCCTCTCTTTAATACTAAAGTATAGCAATCAACTTTTTATATTATAGACTTCAGAACCATGCTGTTTTTTTTACCGCTCGCTACGCTCGCGGTATCGCTACAGTGAAGTCTTCTTCCACCAGTGTCTTCACGATACTTATTTTGTGACGGAGGAAGCGTTTTTGGGCCTCTATTAGCTTGTAGCGACAATTGCTTTGAAATGTCTGTCTTTACTTAGATCAAATCTATGATGCTTTCCAAATCTCCTTAACAATAAAACGTTCCTATTCGAATCAATTTGGGCTCTCTGAGATACTAAAAAGTCATTTCCAGCAACATGTCTTGAAAATTTTACTTAACATACGGAAAGCATGATGAAAGGTTCTCCCATTAATTTTGAAACGTACAATTGCTATTTTGTTGACCAAAAGAGAATTCTGAGTACTTCCTTTTATTCGTATGTCGATATTCAGTACCTTAGCCTTAGGTGAAACTAAGTCCTCTCTAATTATTAATGTCTGAAGTAGAATCTAATACAGCATCAGCATTCTTACCTTCAATCAATAAGGGCATTAAGATCATATTATTTTGTGTAGCCTTGTACAGCTTTACCTATTTGTATATGACTTTTCTCGTTTTATTCCATTAGTGTTTTTACAGGGACTGTTAACCATTTGGCTTGTATTTGGCATTTGTATGTTACACTGCAGTATATGAGCATTTAACTGTTAATAATGAATGTAATTAAACTAATTATTGGAAACTTGGAGCACATTGAAATATCACAGAATAGTTCTCGGTGTTTCGATAAGCCTATGAGGCTGTGGAAGGCAGCAAAGAATATTTATGCGCTGGAATTATTCGCAATATAGGGCTCTCTGAAATAGTGTCTGCAGGATCCCCAAAGCCTTAATCCGCTCCTATATATATATATATATATATATATATATATATATATATATATATATATATATAATATGTATATGTATGTATGTATGTGAATACTGCGTACTTCCGTTACCTATTTGTAAACAGCATTATTCTTTTTCCAGAAACCTGTTTATGTTCATTCAGGGATTATATAAAATTTAATCTGCCTGACCAGATATGAAATGTGTTTCCTTTTGTAATTACGTTGATTTAACATATACTTATGTTTAGCAACAGTGCTCAACTTCCGTCAAATCCACCATGGTTAGGGGAATGTCATATTGATGCATTGCAAACATCGTAGAGAACTCTACCTACACCATGATGTGAAGGATGTGCTAGCTCAGATTTTTGAGACCAGCATGCAAGAGTGATGATGGATTTCCTGGTGAAGGATACCACAATTTCAGGGGCATACTATGCTTCAGTGCTGCAGAAATTACAAGCATTCCATAAAAACTCAAGAGATGTGCAATGCTGACCAATGGTATATGTATCTTCAAAGACAACGCACTAAGTCACAACTCGCATGTGGCTTAGATATATGCTGTAAGTATGAAATTCTTCCTCGTTCTCATACTCTCCTCATCTTGCACCATTTTATTTCACCCCGTTCCTCTTATGAAGCCATTTTAGAAAGGAAAGCATTTCTAAGACGATGAAATGCTTATTTCTGCGGGTACGTCATGGCTTCTGGAACATTCTGCGGACTTCGACAAATAAGGTGTATACAAGTGCAAAAGCGATAGGAAAAGTATGTGGTCATAGGAGGTTCATAAGCAGAGAATGACTAAGGTCTGTACAAATTTCGTTTATTTCAGTCAAGGTAAGTAGGTCGTAGTAAAGCTTTAATGAACACTCGTCGTGCTAAGAGTATGCTTTCGTTTACTGACATCTGTAGCAAAAATAAAGAATAAAATATTATCTTCAAAATAGATAATTTTTTCAAGGTGTCACTTGAAGTAAATTGGTAACAATTTTTCCTAAATAGAAACAATTTGATTAAAGTAAGTTTATTTTCGCACCCATATTGTACTTACATATCAACATCAAAATTGTGAAAATGTAAGTGCATATCGTCGCATGAGAACCAGAAGAACGTAACTCCAAAAATGATGTTCTCTTTTTCTTCATGTTTGGGCAAAATTTTGAAAGCCTCACTAAGTCTAAATGGAACGTAGCACTATCTGTTCTCCTTGTCGATCATCTGTTGTAATGTAGCTCAATTATCTATCTATTAAAATGCTACAAAAACTATAAAAACGCCTCATTTCCAACCTCTAACTTTGAATTTCAAACCTTTGACTTGCAGTTATTTGTGATGTCACATTTAACAAAGACAATATTTTGAAGTAGATGTACTTTAAATAAATTATTATTTAAATACATTTTTCTATAAAGTTTATGTTTTAAAGCTATTGTTTAAAACCTTTGTATTTTAATAAGCATTCTCCAAAATCAATGCAAATGAATTGTGCAGCCATCTTTGAAGTTCTTTTAAACAATATGTTTGTGGACGTTTATATGTTTGTGGCCAATCCTTTCAACAAAGAGATCTCGGAAACTACAGGCTATAGAAATATGACGTTTTCACTAATCGATTGCAAATTTTGCATAGATTGTCCAGATCTAATTGAATATTTAAAAAAACATGGCCATTTTTTCTTTATTACATTTTTACGGGTAAACTGGAAGTGTTGAAATTTAAAAAACAAAAAAACTAAAGCATCATATCCTATGCATTATACATTCCAACACCACATTGTTGTATATAAGGGTTGAATATGTCCCAGGCGTTTGTTTCCTGGGCAAATAATACTGAAAAAGGAAGGATAACCATTTCTCCAGTCTAAGATACATCTTTAGTTTTGGAGTGTTTTGCCTAATGAACACATACATAACTGACATTATAATTAATTATGTATGTAACATATTTACATATTTATTTATTACATACTGCACGCAAGAAGAAAGAAAACACTGGTCATACATGACTTAGAAACTCAACAGGAAGTAGGCTTAAATTTTGTAAACGGTGAAAGATATTGAGAAAAAATAATCAAAAAAAATCTTCCCTTTGTGATACTTCTTGCCGATTTTTTTCTCAAGATGTCTTTCATTTGTGTCTGTAAAGGGACATGTACAGATGTTGTGAGGAATGAGAAGGAGATTTATGGTCATATGCAAATGATGCGCTGTGTAGAGAGCGCAGGTTCAGTTAGTCATCTTATTAAAAACATATCCTTCTAAGAAAATAATATTTTTGTCCTCCCGCCTGTAAAACTACCAACATGGAGTTAAATTTCTCTGGTTCTCATGCAACGATATACTTCATTTTTAAGAGAGAGACAAGTGTGTGGGATACTTTTATTGTTTCAAATAACATATGATGAAAAGAATTTGCCACTAGAGGGTTTCGACCTTTTCTCTCTCTCTCTCTCTCTCTTGGAAGGTATATCTGTGATTCTTCTGTCCTTTTACTAAAATTTATCGAAAGAAATAAAGCGTAGTTGTTTAGTTTCCATAAAGTTCGACTGCTATCTACAAGTAGAGACGTTCATTATTTGTATAGTTCCGTGTTTGTATGGTGTGTGTGTATTGTTTTTAAATAACAATAATAATAATTTTCTGTCAATTAACATTATAGAAAAACAAGATCAAAACTCATTAAATATTATATTGCCATACATACAAAATTAGAAAGAAAATTGAATCGAGTAAAGTGGGTCAAATATTGATTGCAAAAGGTGATCAAAACAAACAAATGAGAAAGAGAAATTGAATAATATTGCTTAAAAATATAATGAGAAATGCATTCCTTATTAAGTATACGAGGAGTGTTCAGTATGCTCTAATACTCATCAAGAGAATAAAATATTGAAATGAAATATTTCACTTTAAAAACATCCCACGATCAGAGACACAACTAGGCTAGTTCTTGCCCGGGGCAAGAACTCGCCTTAACCCCCACCCCATCCCGTTAGCAACCAAACCAAAACGCTCCCCGACTACAACTGATATTGACATCACACAATAATTTTCGTATTCCATTCTTTTATTCAAGTTGTAAAGCTTGATTTTAAATTTGCATTACATCAAGCTTTTGAATCAAATCTTTAAGTACCAGATAAAATACCAAACTAATTTGTATTTGATTCCTAAATAATCTGAGAGTAGCATGCTTGACATATTCTTATAGTCTTGTCATAATAACTACAAATCACAATATTTTGGAATTATATTGGGATGAAAGAAGGATTAAAGGGGGGCTTAGGGGGGCTGTAGCCAAGCCCGTGCTGGCCCACCGGGACACCGGGACATGTTCCGGTGCGCCCTCTGAAATATCACATTATAAATAAAGGTTCGACTATTTTATAATAAATTCTTACAGTTATTATTGGAAAGAACCTGTGGTAAGTACACTGCGCCCTTTACATAAGGCGCCCTGCGAAAACACATCAAAGAAAAACGTTTTTTTCTGTACGACACAGTTCTGTATAATGAATACATACTTTTACTGTTGGTAAAGAACCCGTGAAGGGTACACTGCGCCCTTTATGTAAGGCGCCCTTGCGAAACCACATCAAACATAAATGGTCTTTTTTATTCTTCTGTATGGCACAGTTCTGTACAATGAATACACACTTTTACTGTTGATAAAGGCCCATTTGAAGGGTACAGTGCGCCTTGCGAAAAATAACCTTATCCCATAACTTGTCGCATAGGAATGGGGACACTCAACGAACTAGGGAAAATTTGATAAGGGAAAATTTTTGTGTTAGTCGAGGGTTTTTTTCCTGAGGAAACCTACGAACACTGTGAATCAGTTTTGTATTATCCAATCATAATTATGTATAAAGCCAGTAAAGCAATTAACACGCAGGACTATTTGATAAGATAGTGTAGGAGTTTCCCGTGCTGCTACTCATTTGTTGGCAAAGAAAAGTTTCAGAAGTTAAGCGTAATCGATATAGCGCAGTTTAAACAATTCAAGTTTATTTTAAGCTCTTTATTTACAAATTCGATTGTTCCTGTGTGTTTTAGAGCAGTGTTCGAAAAATAAGTGCCTATTGTCTTTCTAAAATATAACTATATTGATTTATTGGTATATATATTTAGCTTCATTTTGTTGAACAAAAATTTATTAGAAGAAATAAAAATGTTTCTCTAATAAAGTCGTTTTCATGGTTTAGCGTTACTAAACAAAGGGTGAATTTAATACAGGAAATGGCGCTCTATATACAGAGAATGTGACTTAATTAGTATAACAAACGTCCTGAGCTGATTCTTGACACTGAGATAAAACGAAACGTATGAACCAAGTTGAGTGTAAAAATGCCTTCTTTCGGCACCTTGATCACCCAAAACTTTGTCGAAAAATGTAAAAACAACCATAACTCAAGAACAAAACGTCGGATCAAAGTCAGGTAAAAAAGAATGTCCGTTAATCTTAGATTCAGTTAGTGTACTGTACAATCGGATATAGTGCAATGGCGGCGCAAGGGTGACTCCCAAAGAGAGTGGAGTATTCCTTTGAGTATTTTATCAAACGTTGAGTGAGGGAAATTAATAAAAAAATTACATTCAAGATTTCAACAATCAGAAATAATAGTGTATCGTTCAATTTAGAAGAACACTTATAATTCGAAAGAAAGAGAGAGACGTATGTGTAATTGATCTATTTTGTCTCAGTACAGAATACACTCCCAAAAGAAAAATTTAATAAAACGAAATCTTTAATGTATCGCATTTATGTCTTCTAGGCTAAAGGTGACGGATAATAAATGAACGGCTTACTGTCCAAGTTACGAGTGTGTGAAAATGAAAAAAAAAACTTTGATTAAGATTAGGTTTAAAACGACAGTGCATAGGACAGTCAGGTGGCATGTAAACAAACATAATATGTGGTACCCAAAAATGCAAAAATCATAAGCGATGAACGAGTGTACAATGGATTCTCCACATGACACAAGGATTCCCAAATATTTCCTGAATACATATTTCTGAAAAGTAAGCTGGATTAAAGGATTTCCTCCTCGTAATATAAAATTCTGTTGTATATAATATTTGTGTGCACAGAAGCAACAAAAATAGACTCAACACGAGATATTGTACACGTTACATATCGATACGAAGAAATGCACTGGGACAGTAAAATTTATATTTGATTTACCCGTTAGGTGAATATTCTTCCAGGGATACTTTCGAGAGGCTTTTCCCTTCCCTTGGAGTTGGCAAACCGACCCTCACCCATGAGCTACGAAAAACTATATTGCTATTGTGAATATACCAACATCGCATCTTTGTGTAGCTCACTTATATTTTGAATTTTGTAACTGCTGTAGAAAATTTCTAGAAGAAAACTAGTTTGAATTACATCCAAAAATGGGGTGGGGGAATCTTTCTTCGACGTTCTAATGTACCTTGTAACTGGTTGGAATACCTAAAGGGAGGAAAGAGAATGTGACACTTTTCCGTACATGTAGTAGTACATACGTAGCTTATAGTACTTTCACTAAGGTAATGATGCTTTTGTCGCACACTACTGAACTATAGTCCCTTGTGTGTCAATAGCGAGTGGCTGGCAGAAGACTGTCTTACAGTTTTGTTGTGGAATAGCGTCAGTTAGCGTGGCTGTGTTATAGTAGACATCTACGCAACTTATGTGATATACATAGTCCCATGGAATTGCTGTATAACAGAATAGGAAGTGGTGCGTTCAATTTTAGAGGGTTGTGTTTAGGTATTCACGGTTGTGTAAAAGTGTAGACGTTGGTGTTTAAGTAAAATTGATTGTGTTAATCTGTATGTGCCTGCACAATGGCAGATTACCCTATCCATGAGCTGGCAGATATGCACCTTATTTATGGAGAGGCAAAGAGAAATAGCCCAGAGGCGATTCGTTTATATCGTGACCATCGCCCTCAAAGGAGACTAATTTTTCCTGTATTTTTTCCACGCGTCCATATTCGCATTCGAGAAATAGGATCTCTTCAATTTCTCCTACGTGAAATCGGAATCGCACCATGTGGGCAGTTGAATTTGAAGACAGCGAACTTGGAATGATTAGAGACCGCCCTGAAAGTAGCAGCGGTCTAGTGTGGGGCGTAAAAATCCACATATATCTCTAGTGAACGATCATCAGCAGAGATTTAATGTGAGCGTGCTGTGCAGTACGGTGGATAATTTTGTGGTAGGACCTTCTTTATTACCGACTCGCCTGTGTGGGAGGACGTATATTTTATTTTTACGTAATGTTCTCCCGAAATTGTTAGAACATATGCTCTTGAACATAAGACAGGAGATGTGATCCTAGCATGACAGAGCACCTGCACATTTTAGCAAAAATATCCAGACTAACTAAATGAAACATTCCAGATCTTTGGATTGGGAAGAAGGACCTGTTATGACGACCTCGTTCACCCTATCTCACGCTCCTTTGATTCCTTTTTTAAGGGGGTGACTGAAAAGTCTTTTGTATGCAACACCAGCTAAGACAGCCGAAGAACTTGCTGCTCGAATTAATATATCCGAAATTTCAGTATTTTTCACCGCATGCGGAAAAATTTGCTTCGCCGATATCATCTTTGCAATAGCGTCAACGGTCCACAATATAAGACTGTGAACTCTTATTATTCAAGGAGAAAATCTTTTAATGCAGCTTACTTTCGCCCAAATTGTGTTGACATAATTTGTGACAATCACTGTAGTCATGTGAAGAATTCCTTGTACTCTCGTTCATCATACATGATCTTTGCCGTCTAACTGTCTTATGCACAGACCTTATAAACCTAATCTGGATCAAAGTTAGTTTTTTTATTTTCACACATTCTTAATTTGGACAGGAAGCCGTTAATTTATCATCTGTTACTATTAACCTAGAAGATATAACTGTGATGCGTTAAAGACTTATTTCATTTAAATTCTTCCGGGGGTTTATTTTGTGTTGAGACAAAATAGATCAATAACACATGTGTATCTGTCTTTCGAATCCTGTGTTCTAATTTGAACGCTGTACTATTACTTTTGATTGTTGAAATCTTGTACTTGATTGCTGAACATTTTCCTCATTCAGCATTTGCTAAAATACTCGAAGGAATACTCCAGTTTCTTTGGGAGTCACCCTTGTAATGGAATTTACAATTAAATATAATGGACATTATCTTTTGCCCATTTTCGATCCGACATTTTGTTCTGGAGTATGATTGTTTTTGCATTTTTCCGAATTTTTTTAGAAAGATCATAGCTCCAATGTATCTCTACACCCAGGTTGGTCTATACTTACACACACACACACACACACACATATATATATATATATATATATATATATATATATATATATATATATATATATATATATATATATATATATATATATATATATATATATATATATATGTTCAGGTTTGTATGGGCGCCCTTTTGGTAGACTTGTCCACCGCCCTCGTTAGTATCCCAGCACAGCTCTGGCTGTAGCCCCGGGTCTCCAGTTGGACAGGGGCCTGCCGCTACTCTGATTAAAATCTCAACTGTCTAAGAAGAAATGTAAAGATAAATCATCATCGTAAAATAAAATATGTCCAAAAATATGAAACATATTCCTTTCACCTTTCTACTGTACCTTCACAGCAAAGTATTAGGCAAAGTCAGTAGGAGTCACATATTTTTTCTAGCGTCGGTCGTTCAGATGTGTTTATCCGGTTCTGATCGGTTTGTGAATATGTGTAAAATGAATCAACAGAATGTTGATTTAGAATAGAATATTTAATTATGACAAACACGCAAGCTGTTGTCTTCAGTATTATAATTGAACATTTTACAAATCTCTTAAATCGATGTAAGTTAAATGAAAACACAAAAAGCTGGAACTAAAATTTAACTTTGCGGGCTCTTTTGGCTCCAAAGGGTTTTACAATGTCCTCAAAAGATAGCTTTGAACCTAATTTATGCTCTATGGATATAATCCTAAGGTGAGTCGATATTGTCCTGTTAAGTTTCTGAGTTATTTTTTATGGTCTTTAGTTTGCTAAAAATCCTTTCCTTGCATTATAGTGAAAATAAATATTTGCCCAGTTTTGCGCAACACTTAACCCGGTGCCCGGGGCACAAGCCCCGTTTGCCCCCTAGTTACATTACTGGCCACGATTATGTTCTTAAGCTAAGGAAGATGATTAAGGCAAATGAATGGTGATGAAAGAATTGGCGGAAAGACAATGTTGAAGGAAACGGGAATACCCGAAAAAATCCACGGGTACTTGGCCGAGGATCGAACCAGGGTCCCAAACACCACTGAGGTATCGTGTTCCCCGAAATAAAATATGACAGAAATGAAAATGTGGTTATTGTTCGACATAATCCTTTGCCCTTTGGATGAATTTTCTTCGTCACCGCCCTAAAATTTCTATACCTTGTTGAAAGAAGATGTCCTCTTGCTCCTGAAATCACGCATTCACATTCATGACGCCATTTATCAGCCAGTAAACCTTGCCCACGTAGAGCCTGTTTCAAATGTGGAAACACGTTACAGTCACATCCTTGGGCCAGATCAGGCGAATAGTGGCAAAGAACCTTCAATTCAAATCCAGCTGTGTGAATTGCAACCTGGCAACACCGAATTCGTTGGCAAGAACATTGTCCTAATGCATCTCATTCCACTTGTCAACATTCCTCGTGTCTGTAATTGTGGTTCCAAATTCCAATTGAATCCCCTTGACACTCCAAAATACACTTGCAGTAACCTTTTTGGCTGAAGGTTAAACTTGAAACCTTTTCGGGGTTGGGGAGCTGGTGTATTTCCATTGCACCGTGCCTTATTTGCATTCGGGTTCAAAATGGTGAACCAATTTTTTTTTCTACTGTTCGAAACATGGCCAAAATGTCATCTGGATCTGCGCGATACATGTCCAAAACTTGCCTTCAACATATATATCTGCTTCTTTTCTGATCAGTGTGCTGAAACTTTTCAACACAAATGATTGGTTAGGATGTTATAAAATATACCGGTTGACAACTTGTATACTCTCTCCTAAATATTACCTGATGGTGACTCATTTGTCTATCACATTAATTTCAAGGACCTGTCAACATTTCCCTAGTAATCACTACTAGTGGTAGCCACCTGGTATAAATACTCATAAATATCCTTTTACAGTAGGTCTTTCAATTTGGAACATTTGGTGAGAGAACAAATCTCACTGTTTTCAATTTTTACGCCGTTCTTACAGATTCTCTACTGGATGTCAACACCTGGAACACATATTGTATTTCCGCATAAAGTCATTACAAAATGTCTAGTTTTTGCGAATCTTAAAATTATGATTCTATGGGAGGAGAAAGAGAATATTGAACGCCCTCGTATCAAAGCATTAAAAGTTCACATGAAAATAAAGAATTAAGGAAAAAATTCTGAATTCCTTACCCTTGAAGTCTTATACCACGCTTCGTACATGTTCACAAAGCAGGCTAGAGTGGTGCCCAGTCAGTCGGGAGAAGTGTGCTGTTTAATAGGATTGTGTGAAAGCGTACTATCGGAACGCACAATTCCGAATAATTTTCCCATACAAGTATAAACTGAGACAATTTGCTCATCTGGCCTAGAAAACAGCGCACTTTTGACAGAAAGAATGAATTAATGCACCATAAGCTGTTGGCTTTGAATTTTTATGCTGATGACACAACACTGAAAACTAAGCTACGTGAGTACCAAGGGATAATAGGTTCTGTTGAGCACCTATATGGTAGCAGGAAAGTGAGGGAGGGGCGAACGAGACTACAATTACTGGACGATTTCAAAACAGATAAATCGTACGTGAAGACGCAGAGGTTACTGGAAGACCGTAGAGCATGGAAACTCTTAGTTGCAACAAGTGGCCTGCCAATAATGGCAGAATCCTATGATTATGATAATGATGAGTTCCTCAGTAACATAGTAGAAAACGAATCTCCAGAAAAGTATTCGTGCAATTGGAGACGAATTTCGCATACTTTATATTGCTATCGTTTGGCGGCTCCGAGGAATCGATAAGGTGAAAAGATTGTACTCGAACCACATAAGTTCCCACTGAAAATCGAACTCGGGTCTCCCACACCTAAGCCTCGTATTCTAACCATATAGCCACGAGGTAGTTCTAGTTATTTCTAAAAAATGTAAGTATGTTCACCATCTACTGTTTTAAATGGTTTTGTTCTACTATTGTGGCTGTTTAAAATTATTTAAACTATCGGTGATGTCGATTTTGTAGCTGATCCAATCTGCACGTTCGCAATTGAGTAATTTACATGAGGTGTGTATGTTGTAAAGTTTTAAAGTTCAAGGTTTTTCAACATTCAAACATCAACACATTCGTTAGAGAACACCAAATGCATATACCAGAAAACTAAAACAAAAATAGTATACTTTGAAGAAATAAAAAACAATTTCAATTTTAGCAACATACAGCGTTGATATAATGTTATTAATATTGATACCGGTATTTATTTTTAAAAAAATCTTTCTTATGACTGTGAATGACTAATAAAATATTAATTGAAATTTCATTCCTGTCATTGTGTTATCTTTCATATCTTTATATCTGACATTCAGTGTGACATTTCAAAATCAAAAACTTTGCTCCTTCAATTGTTGACATTGCCTGTCAGCAATCTAGCGAGCTTTAATGGTATTAATTTTACTTCTTTTCAGATTCATTTCTCTTCAAACTGATTCAATTACGCTAGAATCATATAGTTTCTTTTTGATTTTTATATATTCATATTAGTTGAAAATTTGTTTTTTCCTTCTTTATTTGACATGTTTGTGCGTGTGTGTGTGTGTTTGTTTGTTTGTAGACAGACAAATAGTTCCTAGTTTCGCTATATATCATATTTCATTAGTTTTTCTTCTTTTCCCTTTCTGTTGAATAGATGTCTAGTGGTTATACATAAAATATTCCATATATATTTTTCTTTCTCTTATATTTACGATGTAAAATTAGTTTCTTTTACAAGCTATCCTGCAATTACTAAAGAGGAAAATGCGAATACTTTTATATGTAACCAAGGTTACCAATTATTGTTATTAGTTCTCTCTTGAGAGTTGTTAAAAAAGAAATAATCGTAATCAATTCTGTAAATTCCTAAGGTCAAAATATACTTTAATCATATTTTCAAATTTTCCTATTCTGTCGTCTCAAGGTGAAAAGCCGTACCTTCAGGTTTGGACTAAATTACGTTATTAGTAGTAACCAAATCGTGTTATTGTCAAAAGCATATAACTCTATGTATAATATTGACGACGTTATCATAGGTGCATAAGGTTGCGTGTTATAGCTAAACAGAAAGTCATGATTTTCTCAGAACCAGTTTTGCTGCAGATACGGTATTTTGCCTTGGGACGGTAACTAGCTAAATACATATAAAAAAATAATCGAAATACAAGGGTAATGTGTAACGCACAGAACAGAACGGATTGCGATATTACATTTCAGATGCCTCAAAAAGAATCAAAATACAAATGTTATTGGTTATATATGGATGGAACCGATTGCAATGTTATTGGCCTTTGAAGATGGCTTTATTACCAATAATTTCCTCAAATACAATTTTCTTCTATGTTTCGTATGAAAAACGAAACTGTTTCATTCATAAAGCTATGTATAAGCTATTTTTTATTTTAAAAAATCCACAACAATCTTTGTTGTGAGTTTTTTTCGACAAATATGTCAAAAACTGTTGTTGCAAGTTTGTTCATATTAATTAACAATCGTATACTGTGACATAAATCATCTCTTATGAAAGATCCGTCAAGTTATCGTTTACTTTTGACGGTGAATTTTCTTCTGATTTTTAAAAACGACTGTTATTATTTTGTTCTTAAACAAAATGTTTAGATAGGCCTAATAACTGAAGTACGAATTGTTTAGAAATACGAACGAGAAAGGTTAGTGTGGTGGTCCATACCTTTTATTAATTCTTATGGGAAGGTTGTTAAAACATACACACAACATATCACTGTCCCCCAAGAAACGCCTTTATTGCTTACTTTTAGCTTGAACGTGACGCTGAAGTAGGGTCACCCATAGATCTCATTGACTCCAGAACAAATTTTCAGTGAGGGTTCCGCAAAGCTTTCTCAGTGGGCCTCCAAACTGTATGTAAACCGTCTCGCTCCACAATGGTTTATTACAGATTTATTTTCCATTATTTAAATCTTCAACATTTTCTGAAAAAAAAATATAATTGGCAAAGTGTGACAGCGCACTACAGGCAGTTTGGCAAGGACTCCAAACTTGAAAAAAAAATCACGATTGAAAGAAAGAAAACTTAAAAGTAAAAGAAAACACATTTTCACAGGCCCCACAACAACTTGAAAGAAAATGAGGATAGAAAGATTAAAAACTTAAAAAACAAAACCCCACAACTTGAAAAAATCACAGAACCGCAGTGGCTCAGTGGTAGAGCATTCACCACTGGTGCATGGGATGTCTGGTTCGATCCCAGCTCGAGCCAAGTGAACTTTCTGGTGGGCAAAGACGTTTTCTCGGGATTTTCCCGTTTCCTCCCATTTTCTTCATTCCTCCATTTTATTCCTTTCTCATCATCACCGTCTCCTTTAGCCTAGGCGTGGGACGTAAAACTAAAAAAATTCATTTCATTTCGGAGCGAGAAGCTCTACGCCCTGGAAGGTATACCGTGTGTTTAATAGGATTGAAAAGGGAGTGTGCATTACGAACTGCTGAAGCCGGCCAGAACAAGAGACTCAGACCCATTCCGTTTCAGTCTTCGCAAAATTTACATATCACAGCGCCACGTAAAAATTACAATATGCAATTATAACCGTCATGCCGATTAGTGCCCACGAGTTGCAGAACTATACAACTTAACCAACTTTCCACAAACCCGTTTCATGTTCCTTCTTGCCCTCTAGTGGAAAACAATTCAAATTTTTAATGTCCTTTAGTTTGCAAAGCTTCCGTTGAAAGACATAAGTAATACCACATTAAGGATAGTATAATGCTACTTAGCTAAATGGGTGGGAGTTAAAATGTATTATTGCTAGTGTAATAGTAATGTAATGAAAAATGTAAAATTTTTACTTATATCAATGAAGTCTTGGCGTACCCAAAAGCAAAACCTAAAATGACATTAATCTCTTAAAATACGAACAAAACTACAGAAAAATGGGAAATGATTCAAGGTTTAGTTCAAGGATTAGTTGCGTCCTGTAGACAAAGACATCAGTAGAGCACAAGGGCGCCCATCAGGGGGGAAAGATGGGGCGCTTGCCCCGTAAGGGGAAATTGTACTTGGGAATATTGGAAACCAATAGAATTTTTACATTAGTTACAGCAAAATTTGAAACTATATTTGAAACGTCGCTTACACTTGCCCCCCTTGGAAACCACAACATGGGCGCCCTTGCTAGAGCATACTTTTTGTCTTTGTAGCAGTAGTAGTCAATGACGACTTTAGAGGGAGTAAAGGTGTGTGGGCCCCTTCCCAGTGTTCACTTCTGCTTCCCAGACATCTTGCACTATAATTCAAGTAATATGAAGATATTATTTGCGGCACACACATACACAAAATAACTGCCTCCCAAATTTTCGTTTGCCCTTTCGCTTATCCTTCTACAAGAAACTAAAGCTGCTTTCGTCAATGGAAGCAGTAGCAGTCAGTGGTAGCACTTTATTGAAAGTGTGATAAGCTGTAGATTATAAATTACATTTGGAAGTTTAAAACAATTCATGTAGACAAGGAATATCACGAATAATTATTAGTGACCTTTACCCTAAAATTGGAGACTTTTCATTTCTCATTTAGCGACTTTCTGTGTTAGCGTTTTGGCTACACTGTTACTAATTGGTGTTAAATTTGTTTCAAAAGAGGTCCACGAAAGTATACTTTTCTCGCGTTCGACCCTAGTCACTTGTTTTAAGTTGGCCACAAGGAAGCAGGTGAGGTTACATTTACATCGAAGTTGGATCACCCGAGTGTGACGTATTATCATAGGGGTCAATGTGGAACAAAACGACCTCTTCGGGGCTTCTAACCACCATCGCTTGCTAACGCTCGATGAGCTATGCTTCGTAAAGTAAGCAAATTACTTTTGTTTATCAGTAAAGTCGTGTAAGTAAAATTTGTGAATTATATATTACGTACGAGCGAAAATAAGTATTATTTTCGTCTTATTTTAATGAAAAAAAAGTGTTATGAATTTTTTTAAAAAATCCTTGGACAGGGTTTGAAAGCACGCCAAAGTAGATTTTATTACTAGCTCACTCGCTAGCACGCTCGGCTACGAGGGCCGATAGCAATTGTTGTTTGCTTTCTGCTATATGTATGCTACGTGGGGATGACTCCAACCAATCAGAACGGCACATTTAGTTCCTATGACTAGGGTCGAACGTGATTAAAAAATATGCCTACGAAAACCATGTGGCTTTTTTTTTTTACCAGAAACCACAAAGATTCTATAGCGATTAAATTATGGTATTGACGGAAAATGACAGAATGCCATCGAATAAAATGGTAAACAGTATATGTAGTTTCATAATAATATTTTCAAAGCGAATAAAAAAAAGTATTCTTAATTTCGACCTCCAAATCCTCAATTCTTTTTAGACAACTTGTTATTTATATATCGGTATCAGTGGCGGCGATTGGACGTTAAAAGTGGGGAGGGGCAAGACATGATCTGAATATTTGTATATCAGTGTTAGTTTTACTGGTTGTTTCTAACACTTTGTTTAACGTAAGGTTGTATAACTAATAGGATACTATCTTTTTCTGTTAAAATACCGTACATCGTATTTTATATTTTATTAAGTAAACTGACAAAAGCAACACAAGTAGGTACTCTTAAACAACGAAGATGTACGAAGAGATGTGATTCCTTACTTATGAACGTCTTAAAATTCTGTCTGGAAAATTGTGTGATCAGATTACCGTTAGCTATTTAATAACAAATTTGCAAAACAAATAAATAGAAAGGATAATATTAATCATAGTAATAAATAATGAGACTTGTTTTAAAAAAGTTACATTGAAACGGGATTAATGAACAACTGTTATTTTTAATTCCACACATGCCCCTAAACGTATGTTATTACTCTTAGAAAGACAGTAAATACTACAAGAACATGTACAAAAGTTAAGAAGTACTTTTGCAGCTTCCCGAAACATGTTAAAATGAAATTAAAATCTTTCAGTTTTACATGCCACTCTTACGCCGGCTAGGCTAATTAAGAGGGTATAATGAAAAATGAATGCAACGGTGGAGTGAAGAAAGTGGGAAAACCCCCAAGAAAATCCACGCACACGGTGATTGTCCACCAGAAAGTTCACTTGGCTTGAGCGGAGATCGAACCAAAGACCTCACGCACCAGAGATGAACACTCTACCACTAAACCACCAAGGCCCTTCCCAAATATGTTCATTGACATTAGGTGCAGTTTTCGCTGTCTTGGAATAGATTGAAACACAACAATACTTAGAATCACTCCATACTCCAGTTATACAAAATAATCCTAAAATCTAGAATTATGTTGAATTCACTAAATTCAATTGTATATACACTCGTACACCCCTAAACGCATTACTTCACTCGTATATTACACTGCAAAACAGTGGAAAACATACAAGTTGTTTCTTATTATTCTCTTTTTAATCAATATTCCTTAATATTAGAAAGAAGGAAAGACATATTAGAAACTGTCAATTTTTGTGCAATTAAAGAATAACTTTATGAAAGACTTTTTTCTTTTGTAAAATGTTCTCTCAATTAGTTTCAAAGCGGCTGACTAATATATCGAACCGACTAACGTATTAAGAAGAAATGAAATTACTCTGGAATTGCGCTCCAATAGATTAATTTTTGGGCCATTTTCCATGGCAATCACAACGCAATTCTTGTAGCTTTCTTAACTCCACGGAAAGACAACCAATACATACTAACGCAACAGCAAATATTATATGGCATATTTTTTTCTATAAACCATAATACATACAATAATTTTACATTTCCATATGAAACTAGACATATACATTAATGGGTCGCTTCAAAAAAATTGGGGGTGGCAAATGCCCCCCTTTGCCCCCCTAATCGCCGCCCATTATCGGTATAATTGGTAATATATGTTTGCCACCTTTCTGGTAGATCGGCGTGATTAGAAATGTTTTCAGGTAATGAGGAAAGATATCGCTATGTAAACTTTTGCTTTTTTAGCTCCCGCAAGTTGTTGTACTATAGACTAGATACATTTTACGTAAATAAATTCACCATGATCTGTAGATTTTGTTCCCGAAGGTAATTTATCTAAATTATTTTTTATCTTTTACCAGTTTTTCTTTAAATCATACTAAAACTCTCATCATTAGATGCTTGTTAAATAATTATAACTAAACTCTCTCTTGGTTTGTCTATTCACTTTTAAGTTTTTCCATAATCTGTTACTTTAATAGGAATAAAGTCCATTGACAACTGGAGTAGATAGGGGTCACTTGGCGCTGTTTTTTTTTCCTACTGCGCATGCGCAAACCCTTGACGCTGATTGGCTGGCGCAGGTCACGTGACCCCGCCCCCTTGGCCACGCCCCCTCACGCTGATTGGCTGGCCACACCCCCGACCACGCCCCTTCAGGCTGATTGGTCGGTGCAGGCCACGCCCCCGACCACGCCCCCTGACGCTGATTGGCTGGCACGGTTACACCCCTTGACGCTGATCGGTCATGCTCTTTTACGACCTCCTATCTACTGCGCTGACTGGCTGGCAGCGGACCCCGCCGATTGGCTGGCGTCGGACCTCGCCCCCTTGACGCTGATTGGCCGGCCACGCGCACGGTCCGCGCAGATCGGCCAGCACCGGACCACCCTCCACGCACTCGTTCCCTTTTATGAGCACTTTACAAACACATAGCAGAGCCGATAACACATTCTCCATCCACCTATTTAACATAGCACATATTACACAGAGACTCGTTCCCCTTTTATGAGCACTCTTTTAAACAGCAAAGACTCGTTCCCTTTTATGAACACTTTACAATCACATAGCAGAGCTAATAAAAGAGTATGGCATATTTTTGAACCCCAATTTAAACATAGCAGAGTATGGCTTATTTTCCAGCCCCCCTATAATAAGGGAGTGTATTCATTCAACATGAGAACAGAAAGTGGTGGAACCCCTTGAAAACTTGTTCTTTAAGCCGTGTCAAAAATTGCGATTTTCGAAAAAAGTTGAAAGTTGGGTGATGTTTACCAAACGTGGGCGGATGATACATTTGATGATCCTAAATCGAATGCCGTTAAAATTTTATTTCTATCTCTCACCGTTTTCCAGATATAACGATTCGAATTTTTCAAAATTTCGACCCATCTGGTTTCTGAGTTTTTGAAACTCTGTATATGTGCACTCCACTGGAAAGACCGGTCAAAAATGTGGCTCTATCTCTTACTGCTTTCGAGATATGACGGTCTAGAGGCAAAAAATTTCGATTTTCGAAAAAGTTGAAAGTTGGGCGATGTTTGTTTACCAAACTTGGGTAGATTATACATTTGATGATCCTAAATCGAATGCCGTTAAAATTTTATTTCTATCTCTCACCGTTCTCGAGATATGACGATCCGAAGTTTTTTTTGGCAACTTGGCCCACCCTTGTCGTACAAGTTTGAAACATGGTTCCATGGGTTCTTCATGTGTAAAATCGGCAAGAGGATTTATAAAGGGGAGATTTTTTCGATTATTTTTTTGATATTTTTGACCGTTTTCGAGATATGGGCCATTTTATGAATTTTGGATACCAAGTTTTTTTCGGGCCACCGTGGCCCCCCACTCTTGTCGTACAAGATTGAAACATGGTTCCATGGGTCCCTCATGTCTAAAAACGGCAAGGGGTGAGGAACGGGGAGATTTTTTCGATTATTTTTTTGATATTTTTGACCGTTCTCGAGATATGGTCCATTTTATGAATTTTGGATACCCAAAAATGAACTTAGAAAATATTTACCATGAAAGACGAGAAACAGCACTTCAATGTGTTATGGCTGCTCTACCTCTTACAGTTTTCAAGAGAAGTTTTTTTCGGGGGCACCGTGGCCCCCCACTCTTGTCGTACAAGATTGAAACATGGTTCCACGGGTTCTTCATGTCTAAAAACGGCAAGGGGTGAGGTACGGGGGGATTTTTTCGATTATTTTTTTGATATTTTTGACCGTTTTCGAGATATGGGCCATTTTCGAATTTTGGATACCCAAAAATGAACTTAGAAAATATTAGCACATATCTTAGCCGTTTTTGTTTGGAGCCAATAGTAAATAGTTTTATTTTAGCCAATGAGATACTTGACTTGTAGATTTTGCTCCAATGAAAAAAAGTTTTATTTTAGCCAATCAGAGGAAAGCAGAACACTATATAAGGGGTGAGGTTCGAAGCAGTTCTCAGTCAGTTATTCGTCGGATTGCAAAAAGATAACATCGTGTGCAGTGTGTGAGAACAGTGAAGTGAACTTTGTGTGAATTAATGGTAAGTATGTTTTGAACTTTGTCAAACTTTTCGGTGGTGGATTTTAAGTGTTCCTCATAACCTCACCCATGATAGATTATTTTTTGAAGAATACGTTGTGCTGAATACGATCGTGAAAACCACGCGTCACAGCGGCCAAAAATAAGCCGAATATAGTTTTTTTAAAAAATAAGCATTTTTTAACTTTGTCAAAATTTTCGGTGGTGGATTTTAAGTGTTCCTCATAACCTCACCCATGATAGATTATTTTTTGAAGAATACGTTGTGCTGAATACGATCGTGAAAACCCGGTGTCACAGCGGCCAAAAATAAGCCGAATATAGATTTTTTTAAAAATAAGCATTTTTTTTTAACTTTGTCAAAATTTTCGGTGGTGGTTTGCAAAGTAAAATTCCGTTTTTTTCTATTTACAGGTTTAGAAAGAATACGTTATTGGGAAAAACACTAATTGGTGTTCTATAGTTGGAACAACCCCAATTACTTTTTTCTTGCAAACACTTGATTTTTCCGAGAAGAATTTTGCAAAAAAAAATATATATATATAAGCATTGCTTTCAATATAGCATTACAGTGAATAATTGTTGATCGTTAAGAATAATAGGTTATTGGGAAAAACACTAATTGGTGTTCTATAGTTGGAACAGCCCCAATTACTTTTTTCTTGCAAACACTTGATTTTTCCGAGAAGAATTTTGCAAAATATATATATATATATAAGCATTGCTTTACAGTGAATAATTGTTGAACGTTAAGAAGAATAGGTTATTAGAAAAAACACTAATTGGTGTTCTATAGTTGGAAGACATCAATTAAGATAAAACAGCAAGCATTAACGATTTTACAATATTCTAAAAGTTAGATAAACAGCAAAAAAAATGGAGCGATTTAATATAATATCTGAATCTCAGCAATATTATAGACAGTTTAAAGATAACGGGAATTTACTGACAATTGAATTGACTCCTCCCCCAGAGGGAGAAAACCACCTTGAATGGGTAGAAAATGGTATTAATGATTTGGTACGGTATGTAATGAGAGGTGTGCTCCCTCATCATCGTGTAGGGTTGACTTTTATAAACCAAAATCACCCAGATAAACCATTCTATTTGTCGTTTCGAACTGCTAATAATATGACTGCTGAAAATGTGTGGGGTGCTTTAGAAAAAGTAATTCAATCCAATACTTCATTTTTATATCAAGATCGCTTTATTCTCTATTTTCACCACGTCGAATTACCTATTGGTATGGGACGGGTGAAACAGAATTTTTCTGACATAAACGAGTACATAAAACATAACAGAGGTATTTTGGTCATTAAAAACCCTGAATACTATTGTTTGGGTCAAGCTCTGGTGGTGGCTATAGGGCTTATTGAACATAAAAACGATAAAAAAGAAAGAGATAGATATTGCCATCAATACGCAAAACATATGTTTCAAAAGGTATCCGAACTAAGTGAAAAGGCTGGTGTTAGCCTAGAGAATGGCGGGGGGATACCGGAATTAAAAAAATTTCAGGCATATTTAGCGGATTATAAAATCACAGTGTATGATGGGTTATCGGGAGAAAAAATATTTTTTGAGGGTCACGGCCACGGCAAACAGATTAATTTGTTATATATTAACAACCATTATAACGTGATCACTAGCCTAACAGCAGCCTTTTCATGTGTTTACTATTGCGAGGAATGCCACAAAAAATTTCAGACTAAAGACAGGCACGTGGGGAAGTGTAAAGCTTTATGCAATAAATGCCAGAACAGACCACCATGCACAATTACGAACAGTGTAGTATACTGCAGGGAATGCAATAGATGTTTTTGTGGGGCTCAGTGCCTCAAAAACCATAAGGCTTCATTGTGCAATATTCTGAAAGTGTGTCCTCAATGTCGTAAAGCCTACGCCGTGAAAAAAGGGCGAAATCCACATGTCTGTGGGGAGGTATTCTGCACAGGGTGTAATAATATGATGCCGTCAGGGCATTTATGTTATATACAACCATGCCGAACGCGTACCCCACAGAAATGGCTATTAGTGTTTTACGATATTGAGTGCAGCCAAGATAAAGAAGTTGCCGGTGGTATTTTTGAGCATGAGCCCAACCTGTTAGTCAGCCAACAGGTGTGCTACTGTTGTAAAAACAGTGAGACTGAACGGTGTGGTGTATGCGGTGATAGAACACATGTATTTTATGGGGACAAATGCATCGGCGAATTTTTAGACTATTTAGCACAAAGACGTTCTGAAATGAATAAAATGGGCATCGTAGCCCTTTGCGTTATGAGCTACAACGACTATTTTATTTATTTCAGAACGTCTTTGTGCTAAATAGTCTAAAAATTCGCCGATGCATTTGTCCCCATAAAATACATGTGTTCTATCACCGCATACACCACACCGTTCAGTCTCACTGTTTTTACAACAGTAGCACACCTGTTGGCTGACTAACAGGTTGGGCTCATGCTCAAAAATACCACCGGCAACTTCTTTATCTTGGCTGCACTCAATATCGTAAAACACTAATAGCCATTTCTGTGGGGTACGCGTTCGGCATGGTTGTATATAACATAAATGCCCTGACGGCATCATATTATTACACCCTGTGCAGAATACCTCCCCACAGACATGTGGATTTCGCCCTTTTTTCACGGCGTAGGCTTTACGACATTGAGGACACACTTTCAGAATATTGCACAATGAAGCCTTATGGTTTTTGAGGCACTGAGCCCCACAAAAACATCTATTGCATTCCCTGCAGTATACTACACTGTTCGTAATTGTGCATGGTGGTCTGTTCTGGCATTTATTGCATAAAGCTTTACACTTCCCCACGTGCCTGTCTTTAGTCTGAAATTTTTTGTGGCATTCCTCGCAATAGTAAACACATGAAAAGGCTGCTGTTAGGCTAGTGATCACGTTATAATGGTTGTTAATATATAACAAATTAATCTGTTTGCCGTGGCCGTGACCCTCAAAAAATATTTTTTCTCCCGATAACCCATCATACACTGTGATTTTATAATCCGCTAAATATGCCTGAAATTTTTTTAATTCCGGTATCCCCCCGCCATTCTCTAGGCTAACACCAGCCTTTTCACTTAGTTCGGATACCTTTTGAAACATATGTTTTGCGTATTGATGGCAATATCTCTCTTTCTTTTTTATCGTTTTTATGTTCAATAAGCCCTATAGCCACCACCAGAGCTTGACCCAAACAATAGTATTCAGGGTTTTTAATGACCAAAATACCTCTGTTATGTTTTATGTACTCGTTTATGTCAGAAAAATTCTGTTTCACCCGTCCCATACCAATAGGTAATTCGACGTGGTGAAAATAGAGAATAAAGCGATCTTGATATAAAAATGAAGTATTGGATTGAATTACTTTTTCTAAAGCACCCCACACATTTTCAGCAGTCATATTATTAGCAGTTCGAAACGACAAATAGAATGGTTTATCTGGGTGATTTTGGTTTATAAAAGTCAACCCTACACGATGATGAGGGAGCACACCTCTCATTACATACCGTACCAAATCATTAATACCATTTTCTACCCATTCAGGGGGGTTTTCTCCCTCTGGGGGAGGAGT
Organism: Thermobia domestica; assembly: GCF_964235325.1. NCBI lineage: Eukaryota > Metazoa > Arthropoda > Insecta > Zygentoma > Lepismatidae > Thermobia > Thermobia domestica. Next base: position 103,333,674 of record NC_137456.1, read on the forward strand.
CAATTCAATTGTCAGTAAATTCCCGTTATCTTTAAACTGTCTATAATATTGCTGAGATTCAGATATTATATTAAATCGCTCCATTTTTTTTGCTGTTTATCTAACTTTTAGAATATTGTAAAATCGTTAATGCTTGCTGTTTTATCTTAATTGATGTCTTCCAACTATAGAACACCAATTAGTGTTTTTTCTAATAACCTATTCTTCTTAACGTTCAACAATTATTCACTGTAAAGCAATGCTTATATATATATATATATTTTGCAAAATTCTTCTCGGAAAAATCAAGTGTTTGCAAGAAAAAAGTAATTGGGGTTGTTCCAACTATAGAACACCAATTAGTGTTTTTCCCAACAACGTATTCTTTCTAAACCTGTAAATAGAAAAAAAACGGAATTTTACTTTGCAAACCACCACCGAAAATTTTGACAAAGTTAAAAAAAATGCTTATTTTTTAAAAAATCTATATTCGGCTTATTTTTGGCCGCTGTGACGCGTGGTTTTCACGATCGTATTCAGCACAACGTATTCTTCAAAAAATAATCTATCATGGGTGAGGTTATGAGGAACACTTAAAAATCTGCACCGAAAATTTTGACAAAGTTCAAAACATACTTACCATTAATTCACACAAAATTCACTTCACTGTTCTCACACACTGCACACGATGTTATCTTTTTGCAATCCGACGAATAACTGACTGAGAACTGCTTCGAACCTCACCCCTTATATAGTGTTCTGCTTTCCTCTGATTGGCTAAAATAAAACTTTTTTTCATTGGAGCAAAATCTACAAGTCAAGTATCTCATTGGCTAAAATAAAACTATTTACTATTGGCTCCAAACAAAAACGGCTAAGATATGTGCTAATATTTTCTAAGTTCATTTTTGGGTATCCAAAATTCGTAAAATGGCCCATATCTCGAAAACGGTCAAAAATATCAAAAAAATAATCGAAAAAATCCCCCCGTACCTCACCCCTTGCCGTTTTTAGACATGAAGAACCCGTGGAACCATGTTTCAATCTTGTACGACAAGAGTGGGGGGCCACGGTGCCCCCGAAAAAAACTTCTCTTGAAAACTGTAAGAGGTAGAGCAGCCATAACACATTGAAGTGCTGTTTCTCGTCTTTCATGGTAAATATTTTCTAAGTTCATTTTTGGGTATCCAAAATTCATAAAATGGACCATATCTCGAGAACGGTCAAAAATATCAAAAAAATAATCGAAAAAATCTCCCCGTTCCTCGCCCCTTGCCGTTTTTAGACATGAGGAACCCATGGAACCATGTTTCAATTTTGTACGACAAGAGTGGGGGGCCACGGTGGCCCGAAAAAAACTTGGTATCCAAAATTCATAAAATGGCCCATATCTCGAAAACGGTCAAAAATATCAAAAAAATAATCGAAAAAATCTCCCCTTTATAAATCCTCTTGCCGATTTTACACATGAAGAACCCATGGAACCATGTTTCAAACTTGTACGACAAGGGTGGGCCAAGTTGCCAAAAAAAACTTCGGATCGTCATATCTCGAGAACGGTGAGAGATAGAAATAAAATTTTAACGGCATTCGATTTAGGATCATCAAATATATAATCTACCCAAGTTTGGTAAACAAACATCGCCCAACTTTCAACTTTTTCGAAAATCGAAATTTTTTGCCTCTAGACCGTCATATCTCGAAAGCAGTAAGAGATAGAGCCACATTTTTGACCGGTCTTTCCAGTGGAGTGCACATATACAGAGTTTCAAAAACTCAGAAACCAGATGGGTCGAAATTTTGAAAAATTCGAATCGTTATATCTGGAAAACGGTGAGAGATAGAAATAAAATTTTAACGGCATTCGATTTAGGATTATCAAATGTATCATCCGCCCACGTTTGGTAAACATCACCCAACTTTCAACTTTTTTCGAAAATCGCAATTTTTGACACGGCTTAAAGAACAAGTTTTCAAGGGGTTCCACCACTTTCTGTTCTCATGTTGAATGAATACACTCCCTTATTATAGGGGGGCTGGAAAATAAGCCATACTCTGCTATGTTTAAATTGGGGTTCAAAAATATGCCATACTCTTTTATTAGCTCTGCTATGTGATTGTAAAGTGTTCATAAAAGGGAACGAGTCTTTGCTGTTTAAAAGAGTGCTCATAAAAGGGGAACGAGTCTCTGTGTAATATGTGCTATGTTAAATAGGTGGATGAAGAATGTGATATCTGCTCTGCTATGTGTTCGTAGTCTCTGAGTAATATCTGCTATGTTCAAAGTGGTCATAAAAGGGGACGAATACATCCCCTGCTATGCTATACGTGCTATGTTAAATAGGTGGATGGAGAATGTGTTATCGGCTCTGCTATGTGTTTGTAAAGTGCTCATAAAAGGGAACGAGTGCGTGGAGGGTGGTCCGGTGCAAATTTAGACCACATCCTGCCGCTTGTCTTGTTTCGCTACAACCGTTAGTTGCCGAGCAACAGGCGTTGGAGTGAATACATGCATAAGCTGTTCGTCGGGTTAGCGACAAACTGACAATGAAAGAGCTTGAAAAACAACGTCTGTGTGTAAAAAAATTGTTATAAATTTGGTAAAATTTTAATCAAGCATTCGGGAAGAGCTGTGTGATTCGAATGCAGTACTATGAATAGTTTAAGCGTTTTGGTGCTATGAGTAGTTTAGGCATTTTGAAAAGGGCAGAATGTCGATCGGTAAGAATCCCAGGCCCTTTGAAAACCACTTTGAAAGGAGGTCATTTCCAAACTATAGAAGAAATTTCCAGGTGCTCTCCAAAAATTGAAGAAACATAAGGAACAGTGTATTGCCAGTAGAGAGGACTACTTTGAGGAGGGATAGTGCTCAAAGTAAAATGCAATAGAGGCATGTTGTAAAATGAGCAAAGAGAGTTTATATCAATCCTTAGTTTTTTTAAACAGACCTCGTATGTCACCTACATAGCTGCACCCAGGACCGGATCCAGGATTTTCTGAGGGGGGTGCACCAATAACTATCAGTACATTTGAATCAAATTTTTTTTTATGCCTTTAGGCATCTGTGATGTGTATGAGGAACTGATTTAAACTATTCTATTTAGCAAAACCGCTTTCTTTTGAGCCCGAAACGGAAACATGACATGACATTTTAGGAAGTATTGCTTTTTCCACTACCAGCTTCTCACTTTAGATAGTGTATATTCAGAACAGAGAGGGGTGCACGTGCTCCGGTGCACCCCCTAAATCCGGCCTGGCTGCACCATAACCTATAATGCTAACATGGCTCTATTTGTTCACATCACTGTATAGAGTAGCCCCTGAACAAGAACATAGCCCGCATTCTTCTATCTAACTTTTCCTTTGTGTTGTAGTGTACTATGCACTTCACCCTCATTTCATACCCCCCTGTACTCGTGATTATGAACAAAGTTCATAATGTCCACTCAAATTGAATATAAATGTCATAACAGCAATAACATGTAATTACGATCTTACCTTCTCGATCCTAGTGTCTATTAAGGGGACATGAAATATAGTTGCTTTTTTAAAAACAGAGTTTGCAAGATTAATTTCCGTCTCTACATATTGTCGATAGATGTCAGTACGTAATGTGATATATATTTTGCCCCCAAATTTTCTACTTGGCTTCTCAAGTTTGTTGGAAATATGTCGCAGTCAAAAAGAATGGAATTTCAGCGAGTGGGTGTATGTAAGTACATTTATTTTTAGTGAAAATTTTTACTGAAGGTAAGTTTAATTAATCATAAAAGAATGAGGAAGATATGTGTAAGAGTAATACGTCATTTGTACTTTCGTGGCATCTTTTGGGTCGCAAGCGATCTAGCTAGCGACATCCACAGTAGGCTATCTATTGTGCTTTTTGCATACAATCTGTCCTCGATTTTGAGATTTGAGATTTACCTTAAGAAACCTACAGTGCAACAGTTACGAGACTTCACTTCACTTAGCTAGCTACCAATAAGGGTACACTGGGGCATCTGTCCACCTAAACCACTATCAAAATGGGTGGCTTCTACCTGCTTACCATACCTTATTAGCTGTTTTGTGATTATTGTACTTATCATTATGGTTATTGGACCTCACCCATCTAACATCTCCTTGGACCCCTCCGCTCCGTCTGCATCCGCCGGCAAGAGAAGAGAGATCCAAACGCACCACATGTGGTGATGTTAATCAGAATCAGCCTCAGTCGCCTCAACCAAAGTGCAATCACACTCTTAGGAAAACATCCACTGGATCAGACTCATCTCATCGCATGGACGCTGAAACTTCTACTTTCATTTCTGTCAAACCAGCTATTCATTCATTTCTGCTCACCGACTACGATCCTCAATATCTCGATCTCAAGAAGCTGTATCATCGCATCATCAAAAACATCCCAAGGACAAGTGTAGCCAGAATCATCTATACTTGGAAAAGCATCATCATTAAAACTCCAGACAATAAATTCGAATCAACTATTCGCTTACTTATTCGTATGAAATCTTTGGTAAAAATACATCTATTTCTAAACTCAACACTCCATCAGCCAAGCAACCAACGCCATCACGCAAACAACCTGCTTTATCTGTCGTCACCCGATGTGTTGACCCCTCCTTCACAGACGAAGAAATCACTCAGGAACTCCAACTTGATGGATATTCTATCATCAAATGTATTCGTATTAAAAACACTCAAAGAAACCCATACACGGTTCGTGTTTTAACCAATTCACACGACACCATCGATTCTCTTCTATCAAATGGTACTTCATCTATCGCAAACGTCACCGTGTCGAGCCTTCTTGTTCTCTTGCTCCACTTTCTATGCGCTGTGAAAAGTGAAAAGTCCATAACGATTATCCGACCGGCTCATGTCTAAATCGACTTAAATACTGATTCTGCACTGGGCTTCATAGCACTCGCAATTGCTCTAACCTTAAAGAAATTCCTAAATGTTTCACCTGTAACGAAACTGGACATCCTACTTATAGTTACAAATGCAACGCTAAACCTACTGCGGATCCATTCAAATCAGAATTAACCGTACCATTAAAACCGCACGCTAGCCAAACAGCATCTGTCCCTCAGGATATATGTCAGCCAATCACAATCATCCATTTTTTTGTAATTTCTTAAAGTCACTCTATAAAACGTTCATTCGCTGCTGCGTAACCATATTCTCTGCCAAGTCCAACACGCTGCCCAAGTCATACACCATCAACCTCGCAGCTACTTACTCTGGTCAAACTATTTACCTTCATTCTGATTCGTTGCAAACCGAAGTTTAGGACTCTCTTACACATCATACTGTATCTTATCATTATGGCTCTTAGTTTTCTCTTTCTGAACATTATATCTCTGCCAGAACATAAAATCTTATTTGAACAACTCCTCCTCGAAAAACATATTGCGTGTTTTCTCTTGAACGAGACTCACTCTATAGCCTGCACCCATGTCCACCTGTCAAATTATACCATGCTTTAGATTGACAACCACAAACCAGTGAGAAGGACATGTAGTGGGGTCGCTATAGGCTTTTCCCCATCTCTTAATTTTCGCCGCAACATTCTTCTGATTCATCCAGTACCAGAACATCTAGTTATTACTTTATATTTTCAACAATTTAACATCACGATTGCGACAATCTATACCCGTCCTGGACATCTTCTTTCGTATGAGTTTATTCAAGGTATCTCAGACAACTATCGCACTTACATCATACTCATTGACCTAAATTTTCACAGTTGTACTCCCCGTCAACAGCAAGATTTTCGCAACTACCTTTTAACGCACACTTCTGGCCACTTTCATCCGTTACCTAAACCTACTCTACCTAGTAGTAATACGACGCCGGATGTTGCTATCACATCTATTAATCTCAAAACTTGCTGCAGGCTTCATTTACTAGAATCTCTTGGCATTAACCATGTGCCGATACTTCTTATCTCTACAACTCCAAGTCCTGCTTCTAGCACTGCCTCTCACCCTCCTCGCTCTTACTCCTTGTTTGATAAGGCCAACTGGAATGGTTACCGCACCATACTTCACCATCTGCTAGAAACTGTCCAGGAACCCAATACAGAAGACGATCTCTATATTACGTTAGATACTATTACTTCTGCCATCCACACTGCCCCCGCCGAAACTATTCCAGTTCGCACCGTTCATTCTTACAAACCAGCTCTTCCTCCCCATTATCTCATGCTTATCAAACTTTCCCGGGCACATTACAAAGACTTCATTCACACAGGCAACCTCAAGTCACTTCGTCTCCACCGCAAGTATCAACGCACTGTTCTTAACTACATTCTTGCTTATAAACGTCGTTGCTGGATCGCTACATGCAGTGATCTTTCCACCATCACTCATCCCACAAAATACTGGAAGCGTTTCCACCAACTCACTGGCTGCTCATCTCGCACACCTTATCCACTCTTAGATGGAGATCAACCTCTTGCTGACGACACTGAGAAAGCAAACGCATTTGCTGATTACCTTCAAGGAATTTTCACTCCTATTTCACCTGATCCATCTCTACGCCATCATCCAGCCGATAATCTCGATCTATCTTCTCCAGATCTTCAATCCAATTCCAATCACCAGTTACCTGCAAACAGTCTTCTCACTACTCCTATTACAGTTGAAGATATTCACAGCACAGTCGCCAGGATACGTCAGTCGGCTTCAGGCGTTGATCGTATTTCTTACCGGTATGTAAAAGAGACTCCCTATATTCTTCTTCATTAACTTGCCGCTATCTATACGTTTATTTTACTCAGGGCTTCATTCCGACTCCTTGAAAACCCTTAATCACTCTCATGTTTCCCAAACCAAAGAAGCCTTCACATGCTGTCTTTTCGTATCGGCCTATTCAGCTCACTTATGTGTTCAGCAAAATTCTAGAATGTATCCTTGCTACGCGTCTGCACAGTCATCTATCCGCCTATAATTTACTTCCACCTCCGCAAGCAGGATTTCGCCCTTTGTTCAGTATCAATGATCAGCTTATGCGCCTCACCACCTATATCACAATACTGTTCAACACACCCAAACTTTCATGTCTTGTCTTATTTGATCTGGAAAAAGCTTTAGATAAGGTGTGACATCTTGGCCTTTGTTTACAAACTCTTCTCTTTCTACCTTCCTCTGGGTTACGTCCGTTTCATCTTCCATTTTCTTTCTTTCCTCCTTATTTATATCTCAATCAACAACCAGCTTTCATATTCTGTATTTCTGTATTCCGGCGTTCCTCAAGGTTCTTCGTTATCTCCGTTTGTGGCCGATTTACCTCCATTACCTGGGAATATCAGTTTATATCAGTTGGCAGATAACACAGCACTTCTCGCAACAGCTAATACTATCCAAGAGATAAACAGAACTCTGCAGATTGCTATGGACACATTTCTCTCATGGTGCAGACGCTGGCGAATGGAATAAACGCTGCCAAAACACAAACCATTGTCTTTATTCCTCCGAACAAACGCCCTCGCGTTTATTGCAACCCTGCAAACTTGTATGTCCATGTCGACTACGTTCCTCTTCAGCCACAAAACACCTTTACGTATTTAGGGATAGTCTTCGACAGACATCTTAAATGGACCACCCATCTCAAGTCTATCTGCACTAAAGCCTACAATTGCCTCAACCTTTTACGCAACGTCACTGGTACTTCCTGGGGACTGAACACTCGTACAGTTTTAGTGACGTACACAGTTTTCTCCGCTCTGTTCTCACCTTCGGTTTCACTGCTTTTATTGCCGCTGCTCCCTTGTTTTATACCAGGCTCCAACTCTTGAACGGAATGCCCTCCGCCTAGCTTTCCATATCTACCTTCTCAGACCGACCAACGAAATCTATGATCGCGCCCCATTTCGGCACATTCTCTATCATCTTGAAACCTTACACCTCCGCTACATATCCACTCGATTTCAAACTCATCATCCCATACTTCTCGACGCGATGCATCACTTTGCTCTACACCCATCAACTGTCCTTCTCTGTCATACACCACTCCCGCTCTTCTTTACCCTCTACCGCTTCTTCTTACCTCCTGACATACCTGACTTTCTTTTCATCACTGACATAGCAACACCTTGCATTAATCCATCTTCTGCACAGTAGTCCTAGTGTCTAACAGTACTTCCCTTGTTTTCATCAGATCCAGAGTTGCCCCCGGATTAGAAGATAACACGCATATATCTTGCTAACTATACCCGTTGTTGTCATGTCTAGTGCACCTCATTACCATTTATACCCATTCACCCTGCATTATGATTATGGTTAACGCCATAATGTCGACCCTTTCCCATAATATGTAATTTATTGCTCTGTTGAATAAATGCCACTACGATATAATTATGATTATATATAATATAATGATGAAATGAAGTTTAATAAAATCTTCTATTACCCATTCCAATTCCAATATTTCCTTCAAGCCACATCCTGATATAAAGGGCGGTACCCTTTGGACAGGAGCTAGTCGACTACGACTAGCAAAAAAAAAAAAAAACTTTCGTGGATAGTACAGTAAACTTGAAAACTTGAATGTTCCCTGTCTTAATATATAGACAAAACAGTTGAAAAAAGCTTCCAGAGATGGGAGTTCTAAATAGACGAGCCTTTATCGTCTATTTATCAATTTTATAGTATATTATTTTTGTTCAAACGTCTACATACAGTAAGAGACTTGGAGAAGTAATAGAAAGGAAAAATAAGTATCTAAATATTAAAAACTGTACAAAAATGGATTTTTTCCGATAATTATTAAATGATCCTGAATATTTATATCAACATCTAAAGATTAGGATCTACTGCAGTTGGTGGAAAGTTATAGGTGTATTTTCAGGAAGAATTACTATACGAACTGCAAGGATTAATGAAAGAGAACACTAATTTCAACATTTCTTGTTTCGAAGGGAGACATTGAATCAATTTTAGCAAAGTGCAATGAGGTTGAGTTTTGGTTTTCCGCTTCCTCTCACATTCTTTATTTCACTGATTGTTTCACCATCATACGCTTCAAATTATCGACATTGTGTTAATATCAGAGAATAAATGTCAGACGTTAAAATAAATGTATTTTTAAAAATTGCAGAGGAAATACAATGACTATCAGCTTATAGATTTTTACATTATAGTAGTTTAGCTTTGCAGTGAAAATTTCTTATGTTGCTAAATGTTTTTTTTTTTTTTTTATCTTTTGTGTCTTCTCAGATTCACCAGTCTTCGTTAACTTTGTACACGCAGAATTCAGCTGGGAGGATTCGATATACAGTTTATCAAATAATAAAGATAACGATCCAACTTGGATTTCAAATGATGACCAAAATGTATTTGATGAGGGTGGTGATATTTTCGATGAGAACAACGGCAGTATAATTCAATTTTCATCAGATAATTTTAATTATCAAAGAAGACGGTATTAGAAAAAGACGACTGAGTTTCATCCCCTTCCAGCAGCTCCAGAATATGAAGAAATACCACCAGTTACTACATATTTAAAACAATTTGCTTACATGCTAATCAGATATGCTTATCTGACACAGAAATGCTACTGAATTGTACAGTACAAAAAGTTAAAACTCTTGTCATTACTATTATTACGTCTCAAAATATCCGAAAATTTGAATGTATTGGGAAACAAAATCAAGGGTTCATGTTGTTGACAACATGCAAATGGAGAAGTATTTCATACTTAGAAAACAGTTTAAATTACATGATGACGCAGAATTTTCACAGGAAGCGAATTCTTCTAATTTTTTTTTGAAGGTGCAACGATTAATAGAATCAGTGAAGAACGGATGCCGTCTCAATCCCAGGTCATGAAATGTTTCGATCGACTAACAAATGATTCCTTTTTGGAACAATAGTTCACAAAAGGCAACCCTAACCCCTCAAAATCAATTTCTCCAGATGGGCTCAGTAAGATTTTTTTCCTTGTACCAAGGTAAAAGAGATACAATATTAAATGATAAGCATTGTATAAAGATCTTGATATAGGAGGAAAAGCGGTAATGGCTTCGCTAAAACTCTTCATCCTGGAACAACAATATATATCGTCCCTTTGTTTGCAAACTGTTGTATCTCAGTTTTTCTCATTTTTCAGGAGAGCGATCTGAAATTTTGCACTTATTTTACTTTCCTGTTACGCTCGTGTTTATCAACAAATATTTACCAATTTTTGACACAATGTAGTCAAAAGTATATACTTTAATACCACATGTTCAAATTTTATAATATTGTAATATTAAGCCATAAAAATATGTTATTTGAGATACGTCACTATGCAAAAAAAAATGTTCGTTTTAAGACTGACTTACGTCACTGTGCATAGTTCTTGGGATATAAGAATGATGACAAATTGAAGTTGGAAAACTGTAAATTTGTCCATTTGTGTACATGTAAGTTATTGTATTCATTTTTGATACAGTAAGTTATGAAAATAGTAAACAAAGAATAGAATCAAAAGCCTTATTTCTTTCATTAATTAATTAATCATATTTATGAAATCAAAAGTAAAAGATCAAACTAATAGGGCTTATGACCTGTCACCAAAAAAGAAAACAATGTGGTATGAAATGAATACTACAAATCAATACTATGAGGTGAATATGAAGGTGTATGAAAGAAAAATAAAATTCAAGACAGCGTCTAAATAATGAAATTGAAAATAAGTTATCTTATCCAAACTAGAGGTTAATAGTATTCGTGTAAGTAAACACGAGTTTAAAATAGTACAGTTAATAGCACCTCCATACAATACTCAAAATTACTGAACCATGTCCATAAAGTAATTGGCAAAAAACAGTCCTGAAGTTTACAAAACGACAAAAAGAAAGAAACTCGTTTTTGTTTGAAACCGCCCTAATGGTAGAGGTGCAAGTAAAATTGCTGGTGCTCATACATTTGTATGATAGAGGTAGATTCGTTGCACAGAGATATTAAGTGCGTATTTGTCCTGGGCGATTTCAGCTTGCACAGGTTAAGCTTCTCGACCTTAAAAGCTTTTACGCTCTTTTTGAGGTGCTTAAGTTGGAGTTCTTTGTAGTCTGTAGGTGGATGGTTTTGTAGAAAATAGTTCACAGCAGTGATGTAACTGGGTGGAGGGAGGGCAAATGAGGATTGTGCTACGGGCGCCGGATTGGGAGGGCGCAAAACTGGGCAAATAAATATTTATTTTCATTATAAGGCATTGGAAGAAGTTTTAGCAAACTAAAGATCATTAAAAAAGCTCAGAAATTTAACAGGACAATAACGACTTATCAACCTTAGGATCATATCCATAGAGCATAAGTTAGCTTCAAAGCTATCTTTTGAGGACATTATAAAAACCTTTGTAGCCAAAAGAGCCCGCAAAGTCAAATATTAGTTCCAGCTTTTTATATTTACATTTAACTTACATCGATTTAAGAGATTTGCAAAATGTCCGAGTGTAATGCTCGAGACAACAGCTTGACTGTTTGTTATAATTAAATATTCTATTCTAAAGCAACAGACTGTTGATTCATTCTACACATATGCACATCTCGATATAACTCCAAAAACATTGTGGTTTGCAGTTATTGTGAAAAGACCATAAGAATATGTCAAGCATGCTACTACTCTCAAATTATTTGGTAATCAAATACTAATTAGTTTGGTGTTTCATCTTGTACTAAAAATTAAATTATGTACTGCAATTTTGAAATCAAGCTTTACCACTTCAAGAAAAAGTAGAATAGGAGAATTACTGTGTGATGCTAATATTAGGTGTAGTCGAGGAGCGTTTTGGTTTGGTAAGTCAGGGGGTGTTGCGTCGCTGGTTGTCGGTGACCTCTTATTTCCATCATGTTCTTCCAGTGTACGTCTTTTGCATTACTTCCCTCTGATTCTTGAATTTGTAAAATTCTGAGTTCTTTGGAAAGCTGCTTGAAGTTGAGAGGAAGTCACTATGCTGTAGTTCCACTATCTCAAAAGGTTGCTTTCCACTTAAGAGTTTAATCACAAGGACCAGTTGTGAAGGTACATAAATGTTTCCTGCTTGCTTAAACAACATACTAAAACAAATTACGCATTAAGATGAACACACACACATATATATACACAAAAATAGAAAGTCGTTTGAGATACGACTCAGTGTGAACAATAGAAACTTCAGTTCGAAAGAAATTTAATTCTCTACAACGGAGATACGACGATCATCAAATTGCTTATTCCACAGTTATATTTAGAAATTTAGGTACGGCTATTAAAGAGATTTATAGAGCCCCTAAAGGGGAATTCGGGGCTTGTCTTTACTCAAATATCGATTTTTTTTTTTTAGATACGACACTTTGCAAACAAAGGGACGATATGGACCTTTTTTCTTTACTTCGATACCTTTTGTTAGATTCTTCATTTCAAAGCTGAAGCTCAAGAGACGGATATTATTCAAAGGAGTAGAATTCCAAAATGTTGTAATCTCAAGGACGGACGAGAATCAATAGATCAAGCAGTAAGAAGTGATGGACAGGTAGCAATTATCAAATGGTTCGATAATCATTCAATGATGATTGCTTAGAGCACGGAGGGACTCTTCGAACAGAAAGTAAGAACACTATCATTGAACTACCATACCACAAACATAAAGAAACAAAATTACAAATATTTCTATACCAAGAACCACGTTCCAATCAAAAGAATTGAAATAAAATGGCAAAATTGTATAAAGGTTCTAAGGTAATTATCGTTTTCAACAAGATCCGATGTTCCCTAAAGGGGACGTGGAGTTACCCGTAACCCACCGTAAGCACCAAATTTTGGGGTCATTTTACAATCATTTAGAATCTATATTAAATATATGTACAGGAAAATTAGAAATTTGAGACAAAAAAAATCCCCAGACTGAGGAGGGTAAAATAAACGATTTTTCTGTTTCTTCTCCACCTCCAATATCCTTCCTTTCCCACTCTCTCCAACTCTCACCCGGATAGAGAGTGTAACTGTCCCTAGGGGCTAACCTCTGGCTCCCAAAAAGAAAATATTTTCCTAACAAAATTTCTATTTTGGAGTTCCAGCCTGATAGAGTTTATAAAACATATTACGTCATTGAGATTTTAGGTGGGCGAGAAAAGTTTTGTCTTTTAAAGTGAAAAAAGAACGGTGTGATTTATATTAGTAATTTTGAACCACCGAAAGGAAGCGGGTCAGTGAAACTATTTTGGCTTTCACATTAGAAAATTTAAAGGTTTCAATTTTACTACTCTCACATAAGTAAACAACTCCAAAAAGAAGCATGTGGTCATTGCTATGTACCAGTGCAGACAGGGAACCATTCCTAATACTGAATTTAGTACTTGGATGGAGTCACCTTTAGCTGTACGTAAAGCTTCTTACATACCAGGTATCTTCTTCCGCACAGCTTCTTACAAGGTATTCAGTAAGTCATTGATAATATTCTCTGGTACAATCTGTCACACTATGTCAAGTAATTTTTTACAAGCATGTACAGTCGTTTGTGAAATTTTGGTTCAAGGAGATTCCTTATATTTTATACAGGATTCATGTCCGGAGATTTCCGAACCATGGTGGTGGAGATTAAGTTCCATTTGCGTCTTCCCACGGGTGATTAGATTTGCCCAATGGCATAGTAGGCCGCCATCCATGAGTACCTAGGTAATATGGTATTCTGTAACAGGTAATTTTAAAGAAGAGTATCAATCTGTATCGTGCAGCACTGATGTACGGTACTCATCGTAAATATCAAGACTACTAGAAACATTTTTCCAACTTGCATCATATAACATGGGAGCTACATTGCCATATTTTACCATAACATGATGAAATTGTGATGATACGTTGTTTATCCACCACCACTTCCACACCTACTGTTGTCCATTGTCCAATAATTAACAAATCTGCTCTCATTGGATAATGCAACACGATTACAAACTAGAGCTCCTCTGTGGCTAAGCGGTTAGCATACGCGCCTTTAGCGTGGGAGACCCGGGTTCGATTCCCGGCGGGAGCTCATGTGTTTCGGATTCCACGTTAATCAGTAGGTCCACGTCTCATATAGCCTTGCAGCTGAAAGGGACGTTAAACTCAAAATCAACTCAACTTAACGATTACAAAATATTGTAGCTTGCTGAATATGGAGGTGACCCAATTGTGGTTTTGTAAGCAAAAGTTCTTTCTTTTAATTTTTCTTCCGAATGTTAGTACATATTCCAATCGCTGAACTATTCGTGTTGATTTTCTCTTGTCCATGTTCATGACGCTATGTGAATCTTTACAATGAAATAGCGTAGTTTTGGTCCTGGTTTACTAGATCGTGTGCCTACCAATGTCTTTCGAACCAGTTTGAATTGTGTGATATTAGATATAATCGCCTGTCACAAAAATGTGTTTATTGTATAAGGTGCCACAAGGACACTCAGACATAGACATTTTTAGTTATTAACACAATATTATTCGAAATAATTAGCTGTATATCGTGCTACATGTATTTTAAAGTGCTATCGTATTATGTTCTTATATGTATATCTTTAAATGTATTTTAAAGTGTATTTTCATACAAAGATGAAAAACTGTAATTAGGCATTTCTCTCTTGTTTTCCAAAATAAATAAATAAAGATCAAAACCTACCAGAATCCCACTAGGAACAGGTTAAAATATACCATAGTCTTAGTGGATAAAGATTAAAATCAACCACAATCCCACTAGTGAAAGATTAAAATTAACCGTAGTCTCGCTAGTTAAAGATCAAATTCTACCATAATGTTATTAGATAAAAATCAAAATCTACCAGAATCTCTCTAGATAAAGATCAAAATCTACCAGAATTCCATTAGATAAAGGTTAGAATCTTAGTGCTAGATAAATATCAAAGTCACCGCAATTCCAAAATAAAATGAAAAAAAATGAAATCTTTGAGGTTTACGTCCCACGCTTATGCCGGTTAGGCTAAAGGAGACGGTGATTATGAGAAATGAATAAAATGTTGGAATGAAGAAAGTGAAAAGAAACGGGAGAACCCCGAGGAAACCCACGCACACGATATTTGACCACCACAAGGTTCACTTGGCGGGGGCTGGGACCCCAAGCAACAGAAGTGAACGCTCTACCACTGAGCGACCGCGGCCCCCCGACCGCAATTTCACTCAGAGATCACATTCTATGCGAACTCATTAATAAATGTTAGTATTTACCATAGTCCCACTAAATATTTTATATGTTTATCAAAATCCCGTTTGATAAATGATTAAAATCCAGGGTGATGCTGCTAACAAAAATGATCTATGTGTTTATTGTCTAAATGTTTTATTACTGAAATACAACTAATAGCAGTAATCAAATTTTAATCATTATAATGCATACTAATTAAGATTTACTCATAATTCTCCCCTTGTGATAGTTTTAAGAGCGCAGTTTAAGAGTCAATATCCTACACTTGGTATGATACCTCTCTGTTCAATCTCCGTCCATATTAGTTTGTATTGACAAAACCTTGTCTATCTGCTTTACCAGACGATCAGCCGTTTCCTCCTACATTGTCATATCATTTACTCTTGCACAGATCATTTATATGCTTCATCATACAAAGAATAAGCGTAAGACCTTAAACTAGTGATTTATTGTTAATTTATTTTATTTCAAAACAAAACCCAATCAGGTTTGGTAGAAGACACATTATAGTGGCAACTCTACAATTAACTCTGCTATCAATATTTTAGTTTACTTCTCAAAACAGCCTTTTACAGCTTTAAGTTACCTGGTTTTACCTTATATCTGTTCATCCTATTTATTCAGAAAAAGTCAAGTAAACTGTCATATTAGGAGGTAAGAATTTGGGAATAATTTACCTAATACATACTTACCTGAGTGTATGAATTTTGTCCAAAGGACTTTATTAGTTTTTAAGTAGCAAACTAATCAAAGAAACAATTATGTAAATTTATGAATCTATTAGAGCACTCCCTATACCCAAATTATGTGCCAGGTCCTTTTTCCCCAATAAGGAATTAGGAGATTAGGAATTGTAACATTATACACACACACACGTACATACATACATACATACATACATACATACATACATATACACAAACTTGTATGACTGGATAGTTAATTTCAGTGGTATTTAATTGTATACAATCATGTACTGGAAACAGTTCCAATTAGTGTCAGATTAACGTCGTAAATATTCATGGCATTACAATTGCTATTTTCTCCCAAACAAATTGCAGATTGTATTTTGCATTACTGCAGGGATATCACCATAAAAATAAGTGATGTGTGTTCTCTCTCCTAATTCCGTGGCAATTGAATGGCCCCCACATAAGGTGTTTATGTGCAATACTAGTGTTTTACCTTGTTCTTATCATCGTATCAATTAAAAAGCAAATGCTGTCAATTTGAGAAATGTTTATAACCAATATTTTAACCTGCTTCAAGATATAGCATACTTACAAACTTGGAAGTAAACTTTTCTATGAATGGCATTGACTAGTTGTTTATTTGCAAATGTTGCACAACAAAAAAATCGCGAAAAGAAGGCAATCTCAAACAAGTGTGTGCGAGTTTAGTGTTGTCCCTTTCATAAAAATTATTGCTAAGATCAAAAGCAGAGATGTTCCATTTCGTAAGCACAGCACCTGGGCTCAATTGGTCCAAAGCATGGCCGTTCGCAGGATTTTTCGCAGGAGGGGACAAAGTTTGTAATTCGTATATTATTGTTATATTACATATTCAAGCTATCTTGGCATGTAAGTTTCAGCTAAGGGGAAGGAGACGTGGAGATGAGCCACTAAAGGGACTGATTTGTATGGTATCAAACTGGTATTCAAGACACGGTTTTCACCAAAAAGACAAATGCCTTTGTATTTTGCTGAGCATCTAGTATCATATAAGAGGTATATTTCTTTACGACATAAACTGGAAATATAAAGAAATAAGAAATATAGAATGTATTAGAAAATCAAATTTAGAAAACATTGCTCGTGCCCAGAAACTTAATTCAAATTATAGATTTCCTTGAATTATATGGAGTTGCTATGGCTCCTTTGCGAACGCCCATGGCCTGAAGTATAATTAATTGAATAAGAGCCTGTGTGAACATGAGCTCGATTAAGTGGATAGCGAGCCCCAGAACCAGAGACCGAGTGAGCGCAAGTAGTTATGGGTAGCTACGGAACGATTCGTTACAAAAGAACGAATAGTTCAGTGGAATAAAAAGATCGAATGTCTTAAAGTAACCGTATTCGATTATGATAGAATCAAATGACGTATTCACTCAGCGGAAGAAAAGGACAGATTCACTCATGTAATTTACAAGTTTGAGACAGGGGATTCGTTTGAAGGAACCAGAAAAAGGATTCGAACAACAGAAGACTGGACACAGTTGAGGATTGATATGGATGGAATCAGACAAAAACGATACTTTGGAACAAGTAGACATTGCATGACAGAAAAACGAATAATGTACTTATTACGCATGTGTAGAAACACTCAAACCTTCCGTCTTGATTCTTGTGTCCCTTCTTCGTAATATACTGATTACCGTAGCTACTCTACCAACAGAGAGAATGGGAAGGGAAACTGCTAGTCTTATCAGAATGTTTGTTTACTTCTTATTCTACCACAAGTGTGCAGCGTTGTCAAGTTTATGTTTTTTAAATGCTTTCAAAAATAGCTTTTTGGCGTAATCTATAGAGATTTCTTTAAAATACGTTGATAAGATCGGATGAAATTGAGTTTTAACGTACCTTTCAGCAGCAAGGCTATATGAAACGTGGACTACAGTTTAACATTGAGATCAGAAACACATGAGCTACCGCTGGGTACCGTACTCTCGCCGAAGTCGTGTACGCTAACCATACAGCCAACGAGGAGGCTCTACTCTATATTGATGTATCTGCACTATGCTGATGTAAACTTCTCAATCGATTTTTGGATTGTGTTTAACGTTACAATTCAACACAAAGGCCATATAGCGTTATCAACTCCAAAAACTAAAATTACCCGTACCCGGACATAATTCTCAAAACAGATTAAAAGTAAGTATATTTTAAAACTTGAAATACATACGTAGTTGAATCTGACCAAAGTAGCAGTCGGTAGACAACCCTAACCTGGAGCCATACGCTCAACAAATATGAACTTTAATCAGTGAGTCGATTACATTTTTTTTTTATGACGATTGAAAGAATATATTGTCTACATTATGATAATACATACAATATTTGTATTTTATACGTGTCGCAACCAGTAATACAGCAATGGAGAGCAGTATCCGAAACATTCCTACCGAATTGAAATAATAAACAAACTGATATCGAAGAAAAAATCGTTAACATTAAATGTATTAATAAATTTTCCAAATTCTGATCCTTCTATGACTGGGTTTCTAAACCAAGGTTGCTAATATTAAAAAAAAAAAAAGAATAAAATTTCATTCAAGCTGATGAAGACAGGTGATAAATGGAAGTAAATAATTATGAAAGGAAATGAAGAAATGAGAATGTACGAGAAAACGGAAGAACCCCAAGGAAACCCTGTGACATGTTTTTCACCACAAATTAGCATGCTGAAGGTTCGAACTAGAGGTCCCCCCGCATCAGAAGTTAGCGCTCTAGTGCTGACAAACTGTACCCTCGTCAATTTAGTAGTTCAAGCGATGAAATACATTATGATTGAACTTCATCGGGCAACCGGCTGGAAAGTGACAGGCAGCTGTAAAAAGGACATAGACCTTCTGTTCTGAACCGACAACAAACGGTTCACCCGCTTTTTATTGTTTGTTGCTCTCAATTGTATTGCAGAGTTAACCCTTTACTTTAGCGATACTCATCAGTCTCTCGTCATTTTTCACAATACTATGGAAATCGGATAATAATATTAAAATTCCTCCTTGAAATCATTTAGGAAGAAAACAGGTGGACACATTAATATATTCAAAGAGCTGATTGATTTTAACGTCCCGTTCAGCAGCGAGGCTATATGAGACGTGATGTATTGAAATAAATTATGATGCTACAGGCTTAATTAACAAACTGAAGATTGTCAGAAGAAAATTACTATTTTACTCAGTAATTGAGTTGATTTTGAGTTTAACGTCCCGTTCAACAGCTAGGCTATACGAGACGTGGACCTACTGATTAACGTGGAATCCGAACCACATGAGCTCCCGCCGGGAATCAAATTGTACGATTGCTACAAAATTACTCAGGGATATTTCAGTAGTACCTTTCGATTCTGCAATAGCTATTTTGAAAAATGAAAAATAGGGATAGAATTGGTGAACGCCATAACAGCTAAACTAAAAACTTTTCTTTTATTTTCTTTATTTTTTATTTTTATTTTATTATTTTTGAATGGCTAAGCTGTTCGCTTGAAATTTGTTGGTTTCAGGAGTAACCTTAACAGAAAAAAGTCGTGTACTTGGGAAGGGGGATATCTGCTGGGTTTTATATGTCGTGAGTGTGAGATTTTGGACATCTTTACTCAACATTTTTTTAAAACATTAGCATTTCGTAATTTGACTACAGACACATTTATAGAAGCTTGCAGCACGTGATGAAACTAGATCTTTACATATTTGTAAGATCCAGAGGGAAAACATAATCATCATATAAAGGTAACCAAGAAAGTTCTGTCGCTTTTTTACCCACCACCTTTGAACATCGATACGTCATCTAAGACGTACCTTGAAGATAAAAATAGTCCGCATCAGCATCGACGACCTTCTACTAACGTTCTGGAAGGCCATGGATTCCACCGCGGTGGACCGTGAAGCGAAGATATCAAGTGCATTTTGCACCTCTATTAGAGATTTGAAAGCGTCCTCAAAGTGATTGTCCAAGGAATGCAACAGGTGATAATTGTACGGTATAATGTCTGGGGAGTATGGCGGATGTAATAGTGTTTCCCATCCATGGCGTAGAATGGTGTCCCGGGTCATCCTAGCCACGTCGGGCTTAGTGTTGTCCTGAATCGGAGGTCCTCTTTGCGATTCAGAATTCCTGGCTCCAGAGTTTGGAGCTTTTCTTGAACATCGCTCAACTGCTGACAGAACACAGTTGTATTGATGCTCTGACCAGCTGGTAGCAGTTCTCGATGCACGATGCCGCGAGCAGTCCACCAAACATACAGGAAGACCTTGTTCTGGTGCAGTGCTGGTTTCGGCTGTTTTGGAACCGGTTTATGGGATTCTAACCAATAATGACAGCGCCGTGGAGTTTGGTACAGGAACCACTTTTTATCACATGTCAATATCATGTCCAGAAATGGCTCCTTCCTCAGACGAGACAGGAAACGAAAAGGAAAAAACACGTGTCTGATCGCGTTGCCGAGTCAAATCACGTGGGATCTATCATCCCAACTTGTAGTGCTTCCCAAGTTGATGAAGATGCTGCCGAATGGTTTCTCCATTCACACTGAATTGTAGTCTCAGTTCCTCGCATCTCTGGCCACTATTTGCCTCAATTGCTGCCTGAAGAACTTCTTTTTTTTTTTACATGTGTTGGTCCTCTGGCACATGGTACGTCTTCGAGTGTTTCACCATCCTTAAACTTGTTAAACCACGGCTGCACTTTCCGCGTAGTCACGACACCCTCACTAAAGGCCTGGGATATCTTTCGCCCCACTGTAGCGACGTTTGACCCCAGTTTGAACTCGTACAGCATACACGCCCTTATGACGCTCTGTTGAGGTCCCATGTTCAGTATGTCCTTACGCAAGTTCACGGTGTAACTGAACTGCCACAACCAGGTAGTAGGTTGGATATACCCACACCAACAACTGACCTGCTCCTTATCTACATTCGCATTCAACTCACGGTGTTCGTGCCAGTTGAACACAGACCACCACAAAAAGTGACAGAACTTTCTTGGTTACCTTTATAGTTATTCTGCCATTCTTGGCAGGTCACTTACGGTTTCCTGCTAACCTCTTCGTTTTCATGTTCGATTTTTCCGTTTTGATATCGTCCATTAATTGCAGTCTCCTTCACCCTCTCCCCTCTTTCCTGCCACCATATCCTCTAACACGTCCCTCATTCCACAGTTCCTCCTTAGCCAATGTCTCAATCAGTTTCTCTTCGCCTTCTTAATAATGTCAAAAATTTTTATTTTCTTCCCCACCATTCGTTTTCCATTAGACTCAGCTAATTCTCTCCATTCTTCTCCACACTAACGTTTCGAAAGTTTCAGAGGAGAAAAAGACACCAAATATTCCCGTCTCTAGTAACTTATTGATTTCTAACAATAAATACCATTATCATACTCAACTTGGGACTTTAAACAAAAGTAAAAATCTTGTATGTTTTAGATATAGACTAAGTTTGAAACTTATTAGTCTTTAATATTTATAGTGTTTTGCTAATAATGAACCAAATCGATTTGAAGAAGTGGTGTTTATGTTGTAACATGCATTTACATTTCAATAATTAAGAAAAATGTAAAAGATGCCAAAGTTGCTTTTCTTTTGTTCGTAATACTTTCTTGGTTATAATCTTGAACTTCCAACGTAAATTGTCTTTATATATTAATTGAGCATTCATCGCGAGGGCCAATCAGTAAAGATTCAGGCGAAGCCCAATTCTTATAACAGCCCATGAACATCAAAAAGATGCCTATATGTTGTTTCATAACCAGTATTAACATACAATAGATCTGATCCATATAACAAGCAAGAACGAGATGCAGGAAGAATGAAATTTTGTGCAGTGTTTCGAAAACGTTCACGCAAAAGATCGTGTTGCTTTCGGAAGCAGTACTCCATTTTTTTCCACAAAAGAAAACATCTAATACACTTCAACTCACGCTTTTTCAGATATCGGCTTGCTATTAATGCTATATTAGGTGTGCCTCCCTACGGAAGTTCTGAAAGTTAAAGGACATTGAAGGTTGGAATTTATCTTTGTTATTAGGCAAGGTGTAACAGAAAACAAGCGTAAATGTACATAGGTGGTTACACAGTAAACTTGAGCAATTCTTCTCTTGTGCTGCTTATAATAGGCAAAAGGAAAAAAAGGAACGTACAAGAATACTGCCCGAACTAATGATGATAACTGATTTCAGAGAGAGAAGTTGTTCGCAGCACAAAAATCCCTATATTTGTAACTCACGAAATCATCATTTAAAAATCGTCAAAAAAAAATCGCCAATTGGAAAAATAATTTTTCGTCGCTATCTAGAATTCCCTAGATTTACTGGAGTTTTTTCGAAATTTACAACACGACTGTGCATGGCTCGAAATAGCATCCCTCCCTTCCATACACTCCGGAAACAACTTAAATAGTTTACCAGATGATTAGTTTGTTTGAAGAGAGGAATCATTTTTAAAACCCATATGAGAACTGGGGAATTATTCACTTCATCAGTACGAAACGATTCGCCTGAAGAGAAAGAATCAAATCCTTCTCTGACGTAATCAAAAAATAGGAAAACCAAACAACTCGTATGCCTGTGAATGCAAGTTGAAATCAAGTTTACCACTCCAGGAAAATGATCTCTCTCTACTGTCTTGGTGTTCTGACTACAAAGCTGTGATTGGGCCTTCCATTTCTCTTATGTAAAGCAAGGATAGGTAGCAGCTCATGAAAGCGTATGGTCGGCCCGTCAACCAAATAAATATTTGTTGCATGATGTGTTCTCACCACATTGTGTTCCCTATTACCACCCCATTTGTAATTCCGTGCTGCTATTGTTTGCCTAGTACAATACGTATCTTAACACCCAAAAAATCCAGAGTTCGATTATGGATATTGATTAATTAATTTTCATCAATATCTTTACCCCATATAATGACGATTAGTAATATTCTTAGCCAAAGCCCCTTTACTAGCCTTTCATGTTTCCTAAGAATAAGGTTCCAATTTGTGATCCGCTGCTTTAATTCAAGTGGATCACTTTATTATTCAGGAGACAATTATCAGAGATATCAGAGAAGAGATGGCTACTTTCTTAATAGACTGTACGTATATTCTTGCTTTAAAAAATCTTGCCCACCCATCTTGATTTATAGACCTATATACTGGATAGTACGTGAGAAACTAAAATATTTGGTACTAAAATAATCTTAATTGGCCAAAGAAAATCCATAATTGTTTGATTTTGTCCCAAATGAGGGTAAGAGTACAAAAAGTTTCAAAAGGGAGGCGTGTGTGCAGGATTTTTTGAACAAGATTGTATATGTAAGAATTGTTTTCTTCATATTTCCTAATTTTTAGTATAGCTAAAGCTCAGAATTTATGTATTTCAACACTGATTTAAAAATAAACTGTTAACACATCAACGCTGTTAGATGAGTGATTTTTATATTATGTTTCGATACAAATCGCTTTCGTTTATCGTGCATTAAAAACTCATTAGCTTACGATCAGAAATTTAATCACTTCGCATCGCATATATATTTCCTTAATTAAGATGTAATCATTCACGGGAAAATATTTTGTTAATTATGATATAATAAGTCACCAAACAATACAAGTGATAATACGCTTTGTTCATTCTGTCAAAATGTGCATATTTCTTCGCTTTCAGCAGATGGTTAAGCCTTTCCTTAAGCAGACGAAAAACTATATTTCATATTTCATATGCTTTTCAGCATTTTAGTTTCTGTATGCATATTTATAATATAGCCAATACGAAAAAATGAAAAACAAGTTACATTCGTTTCACGTTGGAAAGTTACGGTAGCTTCATAAATAGAGCCACCCACATTATGCTTCATTGTTTTTGTTTAATTATGCTTTATTTTTTTCCAAATTATGCTTTATTTTTAATTTCAAATCATTGTTTTGCATTAATCGTGCATAATGTATGATATTTACTATACATTAAATATTCTAAATATCTTGGTATATTTATTAATATTTTATGCAACAAGTTTCTTTCATATTTAATGAACTTTCTACTTAATGCACTGTGAAGAGATATAGTTTACTCGAGTCAGTTTTTTATCACTTGTGTGCGCCTTACAGGTGCATATACAGTATACAAAAAGGGAAAGTAAAAGATGCCACCAAAAGGTACTGAAAAGTGCTCAAGTTAAAGAGGTACTCAAAACAATATAGTGTGGAGTTCTTGTGTACTATTCATTGTTGGCGGAAAGTGTTTTTCTTTTCCTTCTTTTGTTTTCTCCACATCAAAGGATTACACCGAAATAAGGGCTGCAGGGAAGCAAACTGGTTCACACTGGTTTTTCATGAATCTAGTAAATTAGACCACGAGAAACATGAATCTGAAGGAATTTTGACGATTCGAATTTCGGAACTCGAGATATTCGAATTTAAAGTCACCACGGAAGCAAACTGGTTCACACTGGTTTATCATGAATCTAGTAAATTAGACCACGAGAAACATGAATTTGAAGGAATTTTGACGATTCGAATTTCGGAACTCGAGATATTCGAATTTAAAGTCACCAGGGAAGCAAACTGGTTCACACTGGTTTTTCATGAATCTAGTAAATTAGACCACGAGAAACATGAATTTGAAGGAATTTTGACGATTCGAATTTCGGAACTCGAGATATTCGAATTTGAAGTCACGAGGGAAGTAAACTGGTTCACACTGTTTTTTCATGATTCGAGTAAATTAGACCACGAGATACATGAATTTGAAGGAATTTTGACGTTTCGAATTTCGCAACTGGAAATATTCGAATTTGAAATCGCAAGCGAAGCAAGCTGATTCACACCGGTTATTGACAATTATCGTAAATTAAACTGTGAGAAACATTGATTCGAAATAAATTTGACGATCACACTTTTGAAACTGAAGATACTTGATTTTGAAATATGGATGCCGTTGCGACGGTTTCCTGCATAATTTTGATATGAACCTTTCTGTGGACTCCGATACATGAAAATTTGTTTCCCTTTTCCTTTCGTATGTAGTAATTAGGACTTTCCGAATCGTAATAGTTTGTTTGATTTATTGATAAATAGTAGTGTATATAACAAATAACTCTTGTTTATCGAATATTCTACTTTTTAGTTTTTGGCACGTAGCCTACTATATATTTTTCTACTAGCCTACTATATTTAAAGTACTCCTGACACGCGGCACGCTGAAGCAACATAAGTAGAAACGTAGAAAATAGGAAATGGCACTACCTAAGCATAATATACTTAAAAAGATCGAAATATTTACAAGTGAATAAAACGAGTGATGATCAATCAGAAGTAATCATGTTCATCTACTTTGGATATATTGGAGTAAAAGTTCTCTTCCTCCTCCTCCTCCTCCTCCTCCTTCTTCTTCTTCTTCTTCTTATTATTATTATTATTATTATTACAGTAAAACTTGTATGAAACTGAATGTATTGGATTCAACATTTTCTTACGTTTGGGTCAGATTTCCGTTTTGCACAAATTTGGGAAGAAATAAAATTAACCATTGGGACTTTAAAAGGTTTCCGATATAGATAAATTTTCGCCTTATTTAAGTTTTGATTAATACAAATTTCACTGTATATGAAAATAATTTGTTTTACTCTTATGTTATGTGGAGTTCAAGAAACTAGTGGAAAATATTAACTATAGGAGCATTTTATATATGATGCCGTATAGATAGCAGAAAAGAAATAATGTTTCCGGTACATAAAGTTTCAGCTTCATGTTTGATGTAATTTGTAACTAACTTACAGGTTATTTTGTAATAATTAGTTATTTCCTGGAAATTAATATTTAAATACAAATTGCATGAATTGTGAAGTTTATGTGAACTACTTTAAAACAAACTGTTATATTTACAGTATCCTGGTAGTATATAATTTCTGTTGTTTAAATCTTGTCTCTGTTCCTGTTGTTGAGAGTGCATGCCAATTTTTGGTGATTGATTTCAGTTTGGTTTTTCAACAAACTCATACTATGTTAAACAAAAAAGAACAGATGAAGCAGTGGCGAAAGCCAATGATTACAACAGAAAAGAACGACGAGGGCATATGGCCCGAACTGGTAAACTTGACAAAGGACAACTTTCTTAGCATATTCAATTCTGAAGAGTTCGCAATTAAATTTCTGCAGAAATACCAGTTAGTTCATCGTCCAGAAGATGAGTACAGGGAGGAGTTTACCTGCATTGTGTGCCACAGTCACTTACGGGTCATAAATCAGAAAGATCTGAAATTGGGTTGGGGCTTTCGCTGCTCGAACCAAGGATGCAGATCACGAAATTGTTCAGAATGTAAGCGTCTCAAGCGAAAGTGCAAACCACCATGTGGACAGCGATACTCCCCTCTTCACAACACAGTTTTTGAGAACACCCATTTGAAATTTACGAAGATCCTTCATCTCATTTACATTTGGCTACAAGGAGACGAATCACGACGAATGGATGCTTTTGAAAGAACTAACGTTACCCCACGTGTTATTTCAGAGTGGACAAAAGTGTTCCGAGAAATATGTCATTATGCTGTCGGTAAGCGGCGAAAACTCACCGGAGAAATCGAGATGAAGGAATGTCATCTGTATAGTCGTAAAAATCATCAAGGCCGGAAACTGAGAGGAGATTCTCTGTGGGCCGTTGGTGCTGTTGAAAAAGACACTGGATACTGCTTCGTGGAAATTACAGAAACGAGAAATGCAGAAATCCTGGAGCAAATAATCCGTGATAATATTGAAGAAGGATCAACAGTGACAGCAGATCATTGGTCTGGATATAATAATATATACAAAAATTGCAATGTTAACCACAAAAGAGTAAATCATTCACAGTGCTTTACAAAACTTAATGTAAAAATCACGAGGGAAGGGGATTCATATAAGTCCGACCTTGTAAAAGTAACAACAAATCACTGCGAAAATATGTGGGGGAAAATGAGACCTCACATCAAATGTGTCCGCGTATACAGAAATAAAGAAGGAGAGCTCATCGAATTCGCATCCACGTATTGCGATCAATTTGTGTACTTCCAGAATATTCTCAGGCCTTTCAAATACAATCATAAAGGCTATACATTAAAAGATTGGCGGCGAATGTTTCAACAGTTCTTGATCGACATTCGGAACGTTTACCCTGGCATTGGTGGAGTGCGATATGAACACCCTAAAGATGTAGAAGAAGAACTTGATGTCTATTTGGTCGAGGAGCCTCGTCGACACAACCCTTCCTTACTTGAGATGTATCTTACTGAAGCTCATTTAGAGTCACTAGGAACGCAAGTACAACGTAAGGAGGTGACATTCTCTGAAACACTAGCCAAGCCAGATCAACATTCATCTTCCCAGCCACTGGGTCAGTTTCTGGAAGAGCTGAACACCCGATCTCGTGATGCTCTCACATGGATACGCTTTCATCACGCAGCTGAAGATCTCAATGCTTTTCTCCCAACTCTTCATTGGGTTAGTGAAGTTTTCCAAACTGTTCAACATCAAGAACAGATCTGCGGCTGGCAAATTCCACCAAATCATCCCTCAAGAGATATACATCATATGAAGCGACACCCTCAGTTGGCTTTCTTACTTAGTGATTTCACAATTCCACATATAAATGGTTTGGGTAACTGTTTGTTCAACGCAATTAGCTTTGCTCTCTTTGGTCATGAGTTTTACGCCTATTTTTTACGACTCTACACCGTCAAATATATGTGGGAAAATCGAAACTGGATACTCACTCCTCGAGCAGATCCTCAAGATGAACTTCAACGCGTCCAATTCTTTATTGACAACGAAGGAGATCTCCTAAACTATATATATCATAGCTCTGAGGTAGTTACTAACGAAAATATGAATGAAGGAGGTATAGCTCGAGAAGGCTGCGGAGCAAATATCCATATGGCCATTCTGGCAAGAGCACTTTGCAGACCAATACACTGTTATAGTCCGAGTAGAAGAACAGGATTACCAGCAATTGATCAATGTCAAACTATTCAAGAAAAAGTAGAAGAATTATTGAGGTGCGGGAACCGATATACACTTGATGTTAACAATGAACATGAGCCCTTAAGAATTTGGGTTCTTGACGCACATATTGAACCTCTAATCAAGATTCGAGAAGATTTGAATCCTCATTTTCTTGAGTTGTAAACATTTTGAGACTGGTACTTACTATACATTAAACCTAACCTATATAGTGTAATTTGTTATTCTGTATATTATATCTATGTTGTACCTGCATGCCATTCATCTAATTAAAATGCATAAATTTAGAATACAGAGAGGATGTATGAGCTTTTAAACAAGTGCCATTCGTAATTTTCAAATCTATATGTAGGAACATGTGAAGCAACCTATCAAGAACCGCAAAATTATCATTAGTTTACAAAGTGACTGAATGTCTTGCATTAAAAACTGTTGACCCAACGAAAGTTAATACCCATACCCTAAACAAACAACATGCCCGAAAGTAGAATAAATACACGATTGAGTCACAAATTGCTAATCCTAGAATGCCTGTAGTTGTTCAAAAAATCTAAATGAAAAGCAATAATACAGTACTCTGGTAGTGATATACAACAACAACAACAATAGCAATAATAATAATAATAACTTTGAGCCTCCCGAGGAGTTATGGTACTTTCAGATATGTTGTTTGTTCACAGTATAATTTCAGTCGACGACTACTCAAAATGTGTCAATTTAAAAAGACATAAAGAGGCACTTTGTTCACAACTAGCAGCCTCTAGTTATAGCTCCGAAAATTGAAAAAAAATCCCCAAATGTTAAAAAAAACCTCAAAATTAATTCACTTGCGACCCTCGGTCCATGTAGGCAAAAATGTTCCAAATTAGTTGTAGAATACACCCTCTAATTAATACATCGAATTTCCAGTTACTCTGCATACGAACAGTGAAACCTTTTATGAATCAGAAACAGGAAAAGAACTTCTTTCAAATATTATGCTGAAAATCATCTCCATTATGTAATATTAAATTTCAAATTTGCAAGTATTCAACTTCAAAAGTCTTATCGACAGAGAGTATTGGAATCAATATTCATCGTAGTGTAATTTACTATAATCAAGAAGAAAAAACAAATAAAAAAAAACAGTGTGAACCAGTTTGCTACCCTGGTGACTTCAAATTCGAATATCTCGAGTTCCGAAATTCGAATCGTCAAAATTCCTTCAAATTCATGTATCTCGTGGTCTAATTTACTAGATTCATGATAAACCAGTGTGAACCAGTTTGCTTCCCTGGTGACTTCAAATTCGAATATCTCGAGTTCCGAAATTCGAATCGTCAAAATTCCTTCAAATTCATGTTTCTCGTGGTCTAATTTACTAGATTCATGAAAAACCAGTGTGAACCAGTTTGCTTCCCTGGTGACTTCAAATTCGAATATCTCGAGTTCCGAAATTCGAATCGTCAAAATTCCTTCAAATTCATGTTTCTCGTGGTCTAGTTTACTAGATTCATGAAAAACCAGTGTGAACCAGTTTGCTTCCCTGGTGACTTTAAATTCGAATATCTCGAGTTCCGAAATTCGAATCGTCAAAATTCCTTCAGATTCATGTTTCTCGTGGTCCAATTTACTAGATTCATGAAAAACCAGTGTGAACCAGTTTCCTTCCCTGGTGACTTCAAATTCGAATATCTCGAGTTCCGAAATTCGAATCGTCAAAATTCCTTCAAATTCATGTTTCGCGTGGTCTAATTTACTAGATTCATGAAAAACCAGTGTGAACCAGTTTGCTTCCGTGGTGACTTTAAATTCGAATATTTCGAGTTCCGAAATTCGAATCGTCAAAATTCCTTCAGATTCATGTTTCTCGTGGTCTAATTTACTAGATTCATGAAAAACCAGTGTGAACCAGTTTCCTTCCCTGGTGACTTCAAATTCGAATATCTCGAGTTCCGAAATTCGAATCGTCAAAATTCCTTCAGATTCATGTTTCTCGTGGTCTAATTTACTAGATTCATTAAAAACCAGTGTGAACCAGTTTGCTTCCCTGCTGCCGAAATAAGCTTTTGATTGTTGCATTGTTCTCATTGATTTTACATTGTAAATACTGGTTTTTAAAAATATTAATACAGTATGTTAAACTTGCAGTTAAATATAATTTTCCAATAATTATTTTAAACTATGCTTTATGCTTTATTTTCTAAAATTATGCTTTATTATACTTATAAAATTAGCTTCTTCTGGACCCTTAGACAACCAAAACCATATTCAAGGTACCAGCCATATATGTAAATTGCTGTTATGCTTTTTATGCTTTTAAGTTGCCCTATTTACTGTATAAATTTTATGAATTCAATACTGAAGCTTTATGAATTAAATGCTGAAACTTCGTAGATGTAGTACTGAAACTTTGTGAACTCAGCATTGAAATTTTGTGAATTTAATACTGAAACATTGTGAATTCAATGCTGAAACATTGTGGACTCAATATTGACACTTTATGAATTCAATACTCAAACTTTGTGAATTTAATACTGAAACTTTATGAATTCAATACTGAAACTTTATAAATTCAATGCCGTAATTTTATAAATTCAATACTGAAACTTTAGAATTCAATAATGAAATTTTGTGAATTCAATTCTGAAACTTTATGGTTTGTTTTGATTTAGTTTAATGTCTCACGGTTATGCCTGCTAGGTTAAAGGAGACGTGGGCCTACTGATTATAGTGGAATCCGAATCATTTTGGTCGTTCAACTGTACCCCCCCCCAGAAATCGAACCCGGGACCACGCGAACCGAGGTCAAGTCATGAACCGAAGTCATGAATCAACACTGAAACTTTATGAATTCAGTACTGAAATTTTATGAATTCAATACTGAAATTTTATGAATCAATACTGAAGCTTTGTGAATTCAATGCTAAAACTTTATGAATCCCATACTGAAACTTTGTGAATTCAATACTGAAACTTTATGAAGTCAATACTGAAACTTTATGAATTCAATAATAAACGTTTATGAATTTAATAGTGAAATTTTATGAATTTAATACCGGTACTAAAATTTTGTGAATTCAATACTGAAACTTTGTGAATTCAATACTGAAACTTTATGAACTCAGTACTGAAGCTTTGTGAATTCAATACTAAAACTTTATTAATTCAATAAATCTGAAAATTTTCGGTTGCAACAGGAAGAAAGGGCAGAGATGGATCATGTTTTTGGGAGGTTGAATTCATATCTATATTAAAAAACAGTTTCCTGCTATGCATTACAATTATTACTATTATATAGGAATCAATATTGGAACCGGTAGTCGTACTAGTTATTACTACTTTCGGTTTCAATAGGATAAGCACTGAGATTGAATCTATTTTTTGGATCCTGAATCCACATAAAAAATGTCTCCTCCTTTTCCGATTATTTGTCATTGTGCTTTAAAAAATCATGTAGTGTGTGTAGGCAGTTTTATTGTTATTTATTTGTGTTTCTTAGTAATAATGGAGTCTACTGCGTATGTCGGTTCCTTTCTAAAGAAAAATTAGATCTAAAACTTTTAACTTACGGAATTAAAGAATTAAGCAGAGCCTTTCCTTATTTGAGGCACCTTCCAGCATCGCTTGGTGCCTCTGGAAACTTCAAATATTCCGTTTATATAAAAACGATTTTATTTAGATTGCAAAATACAATATATTGTTGTATTTACATCTTTAAAAAAAACAGATATCAATAACTTAGAAAGACCCTATATTTTATAACGATTTTTAAGAAATTGTCAATCAAACACATCAGATCACTAATACGAAACTACTAATTCGAAAATAGTAGAAATAAATTATAGACATTTTCCATTAGCATAGGAGAGAAAACTAGGCACATTCATTGAGGTGAAGACTAAAAGTCAAATTCACCTATTAAAATATAATGCATGTGAAATACGAGTTGTGTTCAACAAAAGACCAAATTTCTAAAATAGTGCGTCAAGCGCCTTAGAAAGCGCTCTATGGCAATTCTTGAGCTAGATGTGTGCACGGGCCGGAACTTTTAGCCCGGGCCCGGCCCGGCCCGGCCCGGCCCGTGAATTTATGATTTGTGGCCGAAATCTGAGTCCGAAATATGTTTTAGCATTTAGGCCCGAGCCCGGCCCAAGTTCGTGTGATAGTCAAATGAGAACGAAATAAGCCCGAATTACAGAAACTTCATGTTTTACGCAAAATTGTATTTTTTTATTTACAGCACATAGAAGTTTAATTTCGTAGTTGTGCTTTAAAAGTTCTCCAGAAAGAACTGTCCAAACGTCCAATAAATATCGTTGTCAGTATATTTACAAAGTTAGGCCCTAAAAGACCCGAGAAATATGATCGTATATTTAAAATTTTACGGCCCGAGCCCGACCCGAAGTAATATGTGCTTTGTAGACCCAAGTCCGGATCGCGGGCTCGTCCTGAACCCGTGTATATCTCTATCTTGAGCGCACCTAGCGGCAGGATTAGACAGTGAACTGCCATTTGTTTCGCTATGGTCGTTATTCGCTGAGCTGTAGCCACTGAAGTGTGCACGTGCACTAATTATTTGTTTGTCGGATTAGTGACAAAATTACAACGAAAAAGCTTAAAAAACAGTGTCTATTAGTTTAAAATTTCACTACAATTTTGACAAAACTTTTACACAGACATTTCAATTGCTTTTTAATTCATTCAGAGTCTCCTCATCCAAAAAAAGCACCCATTAGTCGGGCAAAGATCAAGGAGATGTTGGTTTATTTTTTGATTCGAAAGCCTCTGTTCATCATGAATTTATACCTTGTGGTCGGATGGTAAACAAACAGTTGCACCAGGACATTTTAGTGAAATTGTGGGAAAACCAAATTTGGATATTACACCACGCCAATGCGCGGTGGCTTACGCGTCGTCCCTCATCGGCAATTATCTGGCAAACCTCAGACTCTCGTTGTTGTCCCATCCACTCTATTTTCCAGACCTAGCTCCAGTAGACCCTTTCCCGCTTCCCAAAGTTAAAATTGCGTTGAAAGGACGTCATTTTCAAACCATAGAGGAGATTCAAGAGAATGCGACAAGAGACCTGTGCGCTATCCCAGAAAGTCCGTTCCAGAATGCTTTCCAAAAATTAAGAAATTAGATATTGTCATTACAGGAGACTACTTTGAGGGGAAAGCGCTTAAAGTGTTGTAAAATGATCAATACAATTTTTATACCAATATTTCAATATTTATGGAAGACACCTCGTGTAATCCTTAACAGTTAAGAATTTTACTCAACCTATAAACACAATAGAAAGTCCTAACTTCTTAGAGTCACTTCACAACATTTGAGCCTATTATTCACTACTATTGTTTCAATATGTATAATACAGTCGCCTCTTAACTTACGAACTCCTCGGTTAACGAGCAATTCATTTCAGGAACAAGTTTTGTAAACATTTTTTCCATTAGCTTATGAACAATACCTCAGGATACAAATGCATACACGCTTCTACTGATAATTCCACGTGCCTAGTAATGGTTGTGCGTGTTTGTCTTAACGTTATCTGTCAGAGATCTGTGTTCATACCAAGGGCGCCCATGTTGTGGTTTTCAAGAGGGGGCAAGTATAAGCGACGCACAGTGGGGCGAAAACGCAAAAAGCTGGCCAAAAGTAAAAAAACGAAAGTTAGAATACAAAATATGAAAGTGGTGCACGATTAATATAGAATTTTTTTTATGTAGTTGGCTAGAGTGATGTTAGAAGGGCCCAAATCCATAAATAGAATAGGGTTTTTACTTTATTCCGACTACCTGAGCCACTCTTAAGTAGACCCTTCAGCAGATCTAAGGCGTAGAGAACAATAGAAGAATTGTGACGCGTCCGTTTAAACGGTTGTAACTTTCGAACGCGTTCATAGTTTTTAAATCTGTAAAGTTTTCCTATATCGTGCTGGTAAGTAGAATAAGTGTATGAAGTGAAAAATTAATAATAATGATGTAATAATTTATAATTTGAATCGCAAGTCAGGCAAAATTTTCACATTGTTTATATATATTATTAACTTAAAGAGTTGAAAACATTATGTGCACCGTCGTGCACCACTTTCATATTTTGTACAATGGTAGTCTGAAAATTAATTAATGCTGTCGACAAAAACGTAGCTGCCAAAACGTGCCAATTACGAAGCGTGTTGATGTTAATTATTGCTCATTAATGTTACAGTTACAAGCGGTTGCAGTTATCATAACCGAATCAAATACCAATAATTTGTGTCATTTAAGTAATAATACATTTCTAATAAATAAGAACGTAAGTAACAAGTAATTGCTCATCAAAATATGTGGAAAAAGTGAATGTTATTCAAGATACATTCTGAAAATTACGAAGTATGTTGACAGTCTTGTTATTCCGCCATTTTGTTTCTTTCAACTTTAGTTGCAGAATTGTAATCAGCATCATCAATAACCACATTATCGCCACTTTTGAGAACATTTCTACGACTTTTTCGACTTTTGCAAATTTTGTTCCGCCATTTTGTTTTTTCAACGTTAGTTGCAGAATCGTAATCAGCAACCTCAATAACCCCTTAATACTAAATTTCATTCAATTTGAATATAGTTATCATATTTTGGCCAGCTTTTTGCGTTTTCGCCCCACTGTGCGACGTTTCAAATATAGTTTCAAGTTTTGCTGTAACTAATGTAAAAATTCTATTGGGTTTTCAATATTCCCAAGTACAATTTCCTCTTAGGGGGGGGGGGGCGAGCGTCCCACCTTGCTCCCCTATGATGGACGCCCTTGGTACATACTGTCTTTAACCTTCATACTATTTTAATTTGATGTTATTTATTTGTCTTTCAAAAGGATAATGTAATTTTGATTCTACCTTCATTGCAAAACACTTAAAAATGCCAAAAATTCAGACAGTGTCATTTTCTGTGGGTAGAACGGATTAATTGTATTTCCATTTAACTGTGAGTTTCTATAAAAGAATTCAGAAATAAATTATAGCAACATCGCAGAGTCCCACACGACAGACTGTTTCCTGCAAGAGTTGTTTGATATCCAATGATTCTTTCAAACATGTATCAAATTACATACCATGCAGTTTAATTATTTTTAATGCCCCCGAGACCCCTGACAGGGAATCCTGTAGCACAAGCACTGGCGCAAATCCCGGAGGGATGAGGGGTGACATGTTCCTCAATCTTAGATTAGAACTGTAGGGGGGGGGGATTTTCGCCTCCCAATAATCCGATTTTTGGAAGGAGAGGAATGTAATGTCCGACTACCACAAAGGAAAGTGAAATGAAATGGATGTCTCCCCAGAATAAGCCTCAAATCTGCCCCCTTTCAAATATTGAAAGACAATTCTGCTCCCTTGATCTTTCACAGCATTGTTTTTAACTCATAAATATTTTAAACATCGCTTAAAGAAAAAAAATTGGCGGGACGGTCTTACCCTCCCCCTCCCCCCTTCCAATGTTGAAGACAGATTTGCGCCACAAAGTAAAATCATAGCACCTCATTCTGTGCGCCTTTGACATTTTTCTATCTCACTTTTTATATTGTGTGTGTTTTGAACCACGGGCATTGAGAATCTTTAAGAGAACATATTTTGACTTCAATTATACAACAGATGTAGATTTGATTTGTTTGTGCATCGTAACTTAACAAATAGACTCTTGTACTTGCTATCCAATCTTAAAGATGTTAAAGTTTATTTGATAAACCTGATGTTTTTACTACAAATATAATTTAACTAATATTGCTTTTCCTCAAGTCGGTCTATGAGCCCTCTCTTCCCGTATAGTTGACTGCTCTCTTTTGTCTATTTGCTTTTTTTTTTTTTATCCACATCCACACTTTTTTAGTCTTGCAGAAAGACAGTTATATTTCTCCGACTCGGTCATGTTTACATACCACTGTTTTTAGTTTAAAATGTCTTGTAGATATAAAATAAATATGAATGTATTTGTGTTTCTTTGCTAGCAAAGGCTTATTCAATTA
The DNA here is from genome assembly GCF_964235325.1 of Thermobia domestica. Lineage (NCBI taxonomy): Eukaryota > Metazoa > Arthropoda > Insecta > Zygentoma > Lepismatidae > Thermobia > Thermobia domestica. The sequence continues at coordinate 103,369,468 of NC_137456.1, forward strand.
AGCTTCAACACCAGTAAACGAACACTGATTTACTATAAAGTTCAAAATTAAAAGATTTTACAATTTACTTTAAATATGAAAACAAACAAATATTAGGCCATATAACTTGTTAGGTCATATAGCTAGAATGGAAGAAAGTAGAAACGCTTTCAAAGTCTTGACTGGTAGACCCATAGGAAAACGACCATTAGGAAGACCTAGGCGCAGATGGGAGGATAATATTAAGATGGATCTTGCAGAGATAGGAATACAAAGTAGAAACTGGATGCAATTAGCTAAGGATAGAAGTCAGTGGAGAGCTTTTGTGAACGCGGTACTGAACCTCCGGGTTCCATAGGCCATAGAGTTAGTTAGAGTTAGTTAACATGTTACAATATTAAATTATAATATGGTATTACATGTAAATTTATTTGTGTTCCTATAAGAGTAAACTAGTTACTTTTACAAATATGATCTATTTCCGTCACAATTGTGTTACTAAACTGGAACAGAAAATTATGAATTTTCATAATTAGAATAGATTTGTAAATAGTTTTTTAGTAGCAAGAAAACAAAGGAAATAGGCATTTTTTAAAAAAAAATCTGATATAATATTCATTGATTTCATTGATATATTTTACATAGTCTAGAGTTAAAACGAATAAAACTTGTGTGTTTTTTTTTAAGAAAGAGAGAAATGGAAATAAAAGAATCAATGAACAAGATAAATCTAGAAGGAATCCCATGTAAAATACCGCAAAAGTAAAGGAGAAGAGAGAGAAGCAGGCCAGTAGCCAGCCCAAAAATGTTGAGGGGGGCGGTAGATGTTACGGAGGCCCGATCCTACCATATCATAGTTCATCATCATATTGCAGTTAATTTGCAAGCCTATTGTGAACATTTTAGAGGGGGGCTAGTAAAAATTTGGGGGGCGGCCCCTTAGACCCTCGTGGATACGGGCCTGGAGAGAACTGAAGAATTTGAAGAGAAACAATGAGGGCGAGGAAGGGAGAATAAAAAGTAATACAATTATCTAGGTATTATTAAAAGAGTATCTTCGAGAAGGTTCTTGCAGTTTTCAGAAGTAATGAGTCATAGCCCCCTAGAGCAAAATGTCTTAGCTACGCCAATGATAATTGAGACACCGAATCATTTTTTTAAAAAAGAAAGGTCTTGTCACTACCTATTACCAGTTTGGTGATCAATATTGTAGGAAGAAATAGTTGATTTCTAAGAAAAGAAGAAATGAAAAAATCTATTCAGTGGCGGATCTAGAAGGTAAAAACTGGGGGGCAGCCATAACCCAGACTATCATAGATATATCATGAGTTTACTATAAACTTTGAAAAATATATAAATAATAGGTTAAATTATTTTTGCCATTAAAAACAATGGAGGGGCCTTGGCCCCCCGGTCCTGGCCTAGATCCGCCACTGAATCTATTTTTGGAACGTTGAATCGATTTCCAGGAACTGATTCTCACTATCTTTTATTGGGTTTTCCTCTACTACTTGTCGACAGACCGATGAACGGAGAGAAGGAAAAAATCGTTCTTAAAAGGCTGCACTTATTTATAGCAGGCCAACTTCACACTGGCCCCCCACTTTCAAATTTCAACTCGAAACCAAAGCCAAAGGTTTCTTTTTCGTTTGTTATTGATTGTATTGAACAAAAAAGTTTGTTTCGAAAAAATATACGGAGATATTCACAAAATAAAGTTGGGGGGCCAACTTCACACTGAACAAAATTTTTTTCTTGAAAACAATCAACAACAAACGAAAAAGAAACCTTTGGCTTGGATTTCAATCCGAAATTTCAGACTTGGGTGCCCAGCGTGAAGTTGGTTGTCCCCTAACTTTATTTTGTGAAAATCTCCCTAAGTTTTTCGAAACAAACGATTTTTTCTTCAAAACAATCAATGACAAACGAATGGTTTCGGTTTCGCGCCGAAATTTGAAAGTTCGAGCCCAGTGTGAAATTGCAGCCCCCCCCCTCAACTTTATTTTGTGAATATGTCCATATGTTTTTCGAAACAAACGATTTTTTCTTCAAAACAATTAATAACAAACGAAAAACGAACCATTGGCTTGGATTTCTATCCGAAATTTCAGACTAGGGTGCCCAGTCCCTCCTCACCTAAATTAACCTTCATCAGTAGTTCCTTAAGACACAATTGAAAAATACAATTACAAAGAGATTTTATAAACTATTTATAGAGAACTATTTTTATAATAAAATATGGTGAAGGGCTAATCCCGCAATATTATTGACTCTGTCTAAAAAGACATTACAATATGCAAAACTGCTTATATTTTGTATAATCTTAGTAATAGTAACTTTTCTATTTTAATTCGTTATAATTGGCGCGAGTGGAAGAGTTCTAATTCTCACAGGGAACCATATGATTAGAAGAGATTCTCACTGGCCTAGTGGCTAGAGCGCATAATTTTGGTGCACCATGTCCAGATATTCCTTTGAATAAGTGTCGCACGCACAATAGTGATTCATATCTCACCTTAAAACTTTAGATATCGTCCAATATTACCTGACGAATGACGTCCGGTGGGAGATCATGTGGTTCGAATCCCACTTAGGCCCAAGTTTCAAATATGGGAGTGGTGCTGAAATGGTACGATAAACTTAAAACTGCCCATAAATCAATGAATCAACCGGATGGTTAGTACGTAGCACAGAGCTAAATTTCTGTTAGTAATTAGGATACAAAATCTTTAGTGTTAACCTGCACTGCAGAAATTATTACAGCTATTAAAATTAAGATGTCGTGAAGTCCGAAGTAGAACAAAAGAAAAAATCATTGAGTCGATGACTTTGTTGGTCGGAGTATAGCAGAGGCGACTCGAAAACGGAGTAACACTGATCAAAAACAGTGGCAGATCTAATCCGGTTCCGGGGCCTAGGTCCCCCCAGTTATTTAGTGACAAAAATTAGTTAAGGTATTATTTATATGTTTTAAAAGTTATAGTAAACTCATGATATACCTATTATAGTATGAGTTCTGGCTTCCCCTCCCCCCAGTTTTTACCTTATAGATCCGCCAATGTCAAAGTTACTTTTATCACTTAAAACTAAGGGAATAAACATTATCTCGTGAAATTGTTGTATACAACAACTAGTACATTAAGAAAGTTTTCTTCTTCCAGTTTCAATTAATTTTGACCACTGTGAGTTCCCTCTGCAGTTTAATGTCCCTTTTAGCACCAGGGCTACATCTGAAGTGAAACTACATTTTAAGGTTAAATCCGATTCACCGTAACACGTTCAAATTCAAAGGAATTGAACACGGGACCCCTTGCAGTAAAGACAATCTGCATTAATCACAATTTAAAGACCAGCGGGAAGGGCTGAAATTCGGTGTGTTAACTACATACCACCAAGTATATTTTATTTTATTTGTTTATTCAATATACATGATCCTTTGTATTTGTCTTCAACTGGATATCTTATCACAACGCTATTTAACAAAAAATATGTGAAATATGCTGCATTTTGTCATGCAAATATTACCCATTATTTTTTTTTCTTTTATCCTCACTGGTACTCCAATTTGTTCTCACCAGATTTCAAAATGTAATGTAATGTTATTATAGCAAATAACTATTTGAGTTGTAAACACTGTGGTGACACAACGTGAAAATTTTCACTCCGTTCTCACAATGGGCCACTAAGCACAGAATAATAACGTCCGGAAAAGTGGACACCGGCTGCAACAGAGCAATAAGAGAGGAAAAATCACCGCAAGCCACTGCTGACACTTATTGGGTGATGAACCCCCAAACCCTTGGTGACCAATTAGCCGACACGAAACGGAAACAATAAATAAAATGTGTGTTTGTGTGATGGTGATGTTGATGTGTTTGCACTACGAAAACGCTGTTCACCTTTCTTTTATTTCTCCTCTTTTTAATTCATTTTCCTCCGTTAGATGTCAGGGCAGTATAAAAATACAGAATTCTGGGAATGTTTAAAGCGCAATCGGTTTTACTATAGGCAATTTTTTTCCTTCTATGTATAGTGCCAGTTGGCTAGTAATATGGCTAACCATCACATGATTCTGTTCTTCTAGCTTGTGAGAGCGAAAAGAGTGTAAAGATATATCATATCAAAATAGATACCACGACAAGCAAGTACTAAAATAATAATAAAAAAAAGGAGAAAAGATTTTTCTCTCGTTATGAGTACTTAAGCTGAAATTGTGTGTCGTTAACAAACATACATGTTTGTGCATGTATATACGTATGCTCGCATGTTTGTGTTAATAGTTCTGAACGAAAGTTATGGGTTTGTCAACGCTGGCATATTGTGAAAACAGGGTACTGAGTTTAGACACTTTTCCCAAATATAATGCTCGTAACACGTCACAGCTATCCAAACAACATATTGTTTGCTTCACTGGCATAAACAACAGTATTACTTTGTCTAAGGTACTAAAAAAAACTGTTCGCAATAAATTGTAACGAGGGAAGCATAACAATAGCTCGATAGCTTTTGTTTAATAGTATTTTGATCGAATAATGGATTACTAAAAGTTATTTTATTTCATCTCGTAAATTATTCAGATCCAAGGAAAAATCAAGTGATTAATTGTTAGCTCGAATGCAGTGAAATTCGTATACAGTGAAACCTTTCAATAACGGACGCCGATAAGAAATGATAATTTGCCCAGAAATAAGATGTGTCTGTTACAGAGAAGTTACACTACTTTTAGCCCAGTGAAAATAGACCTGAAGGTGGAAATTTGGAATAACAAGCTGCAATATTCAGCATAAATTCTCCTATATCTAAGTCCCAAGGAATCCCATTTGAGGAAACGGGGATATAACGTCATCAATATGGCTACGAGCCGAACTTGTCTCTCAAATTTCAAACTATAATAACTATAGGTCATTTGAAGATAAAATCTTCGTTTTTGCGCCATTTATGAGACAATACATTTTAAAGTGTTTTCTAGGCAAAAGTGTTTTTATTTGTTGCCGCCATTTTTAAATATGGCAAGGTATATTCTCCATTCTGTTTTTGATATTTAAGTTCGAATACTCCGTAACTGCTACGAAATCCAAGAAACAACCTGGAACAAACATTATTAGGTATTTCAAAAACTTTCCAATTAGGTATGTGTCACTGATGTATCATTAAAACTAATGTAGCTAATGCTTTTATATAGAGCAAAGTGTAATGCATATTTTTTCCGTGACACCAGTAATAGTGATAGCATCAGATTTAATAATTTAAAAATGTCGATGAATTTGCAGCAGTACTCTAAAATATATTCTATAATATCTTTATAGTTATGACAATACGTTATTGTTACTGTTCTGTTACAGTAAAAAATGATAGTTTAATTACAGTTGAAATACAGTAATGGAAGCCTCAGTCTTCAGGTATGCATTGTGATTTGAACATTTACACACCAATATGAAATCATATTACATTGTTTCTGCTGTTTACTCTTAATCATAAATATCGATAGGTAGTTACCATTTCATCAATAATTAACATACATTTTAAAAATAAAATACTAAATTCTCACATTGTAGAAACAACATGGCGACAAGTTATTTAGCAGTCTCATTTTCATTTGCTTTTCCATCATCGGAAGAAGGTAGATTAGCTAAGTCTATCTTTTATCACATCACGATTACTGCATCCATAGCCAGTGTAATAACCATAAAAGTTACTGCATATGATCTAATGTCTCCAAGAACGTACATCTGAAGTTGCAGCCTTCTTTCCAGTTGCTAATGCTATCAAATTCAAGACATCATCATGCGCTGGCTTTTGTTAAGAAGTAACAGGTTGAAGATAATTTCCTTCTCTCTTCCAACTCCATTCAGTTGGATCTAGTTGCATCCAACTCTTGTATTATCCTCATGCATCATCCTCTCCACTATTGTATCCGGTAGTTCCTGAATGAATGATCCCTTGTGGTAGCAAATGTTAGAGGGAGGGGACCAAGATAGAAATTGGTATTAATTGGTCGACGTCTTAGCATTCTCATGTACATTAAATATATTTTTTGTTTTATATATCATTAGAATTTCCTGGGTACATTGAAGATAAAAATTCCTTTCCTGCAGAAGCAATTAAATTATATCAGGCAACCGAACTGTTGGAAACCTCCTCTGTTCTTTGTAATAAAACCGCTTGTGTCAATTTCTTGAAAGCTTTTCTTTTGCCAAATCTGTAAGGTGCAGAACTCACATCAGTGATCGCACGAAGGTAAAGAATATACTGGTGAACTGTCCTTAATGCTTCCTGCAGAAGTTTCGAGCTAAAGATCTTTTTTCGGGATTAAATTTGATCCAGGCATTAAAGAGGAAAAAAATCTTTAGGTATGAAGGCCTAAGAATAACCTAGTGGTGCTATTTAGCCGGTTCGTACCGGATCGCTAGAACCGGATGTTAAAATATTTCTAGTTCGAAGAACCGTTTCTTATATCCACACTGACAAAAAAAAGAAGAAGAAGAAATATGTTGCATATTTCAAATCGTATGTTACATTTGTAAATCCTGTAATTTATGGACTTAACGTACAGCAAACGTATAACTGAAAATGCATATTTTATAATACTTTCTGTATAAATGTTCCATCTGTACATACTTCCCGTATGAAACAATATAGGCGGTCAGGACGTATATAACATACAGCTGACGAAGATAGCATACATATATGTATGTAATATAAGGAAAACTGTTAGATATTAGACATCCTGTAACGGCATGATATAACATCTAAGGGCAGTGCCTATGTAGCATACGGATAACGTATGCTCCGTACTGATTTCTGTAGTAAGCAAGAGAATTCCTTATATGTGTATATACAATATACCGCTGTCCGGAGAACGGATTTTTCTCAGTGTAGACATAATAGTAAATTTTACCGAGTTACTCTTAGAAAAAGTAAATTTTAGTTTAACTATCTTCGTTTCTAGAAATTTGGTTCTAGCTGTAAGGCTACAGAGTTAAATATATGATCTTCAGAACAAGTTATAAGCGTTTATTTCCTAATCGCAAATGCTCAAATATCAAGAATGAGAATTGGGATCACATGGGAGCAGTGGTTATATATATACAGTATATACATACATACCATTCTCAACAACTGTAGATCCATTGATGGATTAAGGTCTTTTCAATACGTTTAGACAGCTATCTATCTTTGATAATTTATTTCCAAGATGCTTTTATCTATCTTGTATGGTTTGTTTCCCAAGAGAGTTATATCTATCTATCTCACTATAATTCTACTCTCTCTCTCTCTCTATGTACATATATATATATATGTACAGAGGGGTAACCAAGAAAGTTCTGTCGCTTTTTCACCCACCCCCTTTGAACATCGGTATGTCCCCTAAGACGTACCTAGAAGATCAAGAATAGTCCCAGTCGGCGTCGACGACCTTCTGCCGACGTTCTGGAAAACCATGGATTCCATCTCGGTAGAACTTAGTTGGCCGCGAAGCGAAGGTATCAAGCGCATTCTGCACCTCTACTAAGGATTTGAACTGGCGTCCTCTAAGGTGAACGGATTTTTATAGAAACTTACAAGAACTTCATAAACCTTTTATAAGGCTTTGTTTTTATAATGAAAAGTAATGGGTTTATATCCCAAGTCCGTTATTTAAGGTTCTACAAAACAGGATATTGCAATATAGAAGGTCTCAAATTCTTTAGGTATGATGTTTTAAAACTGACATTACTGTTTAATGGTTAGAATTAAATAAATAATTTTGACATTTCAACATTTAATTCCACTAAATATGAACTTAGGCTTTCATTGTTATTATTCTGATGATTATATATTAGATATTTAAAAATCTAGTATTATAATGAAAAATGGAATTGACTTTTTATAATTTGTCTAATACACATTTAGTAAAATTCTCATAACAAAAGTTTACCATCTATGTTGAGGAGAAGATTTTAAAACATCTAATTGGGCCATTATAAAAATAAATTACTCGTTTCATGATCCTTTTAAAATCTGAAATCTAATATCGTCAGCTGAAGAAAAGGGTTAAATTCCCGAATGTTTGGGAGAGTGAAATTCCTTTAGAAAAATAGTAATACTTTAATTTAATGGTTTTAACTACATTTCATACCACTTATTTTATGCAGCAGTGTAACCAGCAAGTTTTTCTAGGCGAACCTTGACTTTTCAGAGCTGGGCGTTTAAAGAGCAAAAAAAAAAAAAAAGTATTCTTTCAAAATATAAAAATATTAATAAATCATCATACATACACACATTATTTTATTATTATTATTATTATTATTATTATTATTATTATTATTATTATTATTATTATTATTATTATTATTATTATTATATTTGGAGCATACTACCTTATCGAAATATACATCTTGAGGGTGTATGTGTGTAAACAAACTGTACATGAGGAAAAAAAATTGAAGCATCCCAACAAACAACACTGTATGGCTGATTTCAACGAATTTGAGAAAACGGAGAAAGGTTGTAATATAACCCAGGACTACAGCAGCTTTCCGCTCAGAAATCACTTTACCAAAATGCTAGTATTATCACTGGCGTCTCTGGCATGTAAAATTTGTGGGGTGGGGGGCATCAAAGAAAGTGATTTAAATGGTACTACCTAGCACAATCTGTTTATTATCTTCGATTCCATTTGTTACCTTCCCTTCCATTTGTTACCTTTCTGCTTACCTTCACGGGCCCCCTAAGGTATATCAAGAATTCTGTTCTAATCGTTTCACAGCCTGAATATTATACTCCAAATAAATATTATTATTATTATTATTATTATTATTATTATTATTATTATTATTATTATTATTATTATTATTATTATTATTTATATGTTAATCTGTCCTTACTAAACAAATTAAATTAGAATAAAATATTGAATATTTTTTTACTTCAAAATTTACTGACACGTCCCCCCACCAGAGACGCCTATGAGCACTATCACTTGGGCAATGAAGCAACCATCCTTCAGTTCAGAATATGTCAGTCACATTCCATACAGCACTTCATTCCTCTGGTAACCCATCATATTTAAAAGTGTCATTCAGCTTTATTCGCAGGGATGCTTCAGTTGATGTTTTAAAGTGATAATAGACAGGATGTTATTCATAATTGTTAATTTTACAAATACAGGGGAAACACATGGAAACATTAAGAGATAAACTAGTGTACTTAACCCTTTAGAGACGGGTGAAACATACAATCGATCATTCCATCAAAGGTGTGTGTTGTATATAAACACTAGATCTGAACGGAAAGGACGTCTGTCATTTATAGGACTAATTTGCTTTTAATTTTTTTAAATAAATCGTTCAATATTCAATCATAAGCTAAAATGCCTTTTAGGATTGTTCACCCCTAAAGGGTCGCTTGATTTTTCACCCCTTAAAGCAGCGTTTCCCAACCTTTTTCAACTTGCGGCACACTATGGGTGTAACTTGAATTCTCGCGGCACACTCATAGATTTTATTATATTTAAATATAAAATACAATGGTATCTTTTTCTGTGATTACTGATCTCACAGAGAAGAAATCTAGATCACTGCTTTTCCTCCATGGTAAATCATTATGCTTATTTTTCATTCTAATTTTAAAATAGAAAACAATTGCAATGAAATATTGGACTTAGCTTTTTAAAAATACACTTTCTTTTTTGAAAACTGCATCCAAACTTTCACTAACAAGGAAGATCACTAAATAACAAACGAACAAACAAATCTTTTTTACTTTTAAAACACAAATGTAGGTAATTCGTATGCATGTTTGTTTTGTCTAAAGGATTGAATATTTTAAAATTTGAAGTTACGAAATAGTCTGCAAAAATAAAGAAGCAATAATGGTCATAACGTCATAACAATGGTAACAAATAATCTTTTTCAATATTAAAAATGTACAGAAAAGTAACGCGGAATGAAACTTAAAATTGTAGATTCATATTAGAGGTTCATAGTAATGTGAAATACAAATATACATTTTCCCTTATGTCCTGCAATTTAATTGCTACAAAATTAATAATTGTGTATAGATTTACTCGCGGCACACCAGCGGCCCATTCACGGCACACCAGTGTGCCGCGGCACACCGGTTGGGAAACGCTGCCTTAAAGAGTGAAGTAAAATTGGAGTACTCGCCCAAGCATTTTCATCCCTTTAACTCACTACATTACTTGCCTTCCTTTGCTAATTATTACAACTTCCTCAGGCTCCAGCACGCCTCACAAAATAAATTCCTATAGGTAAGCATTCTAATGAAACGTAAAACTTTAGACGGTTAAGATTAAATATTGACCAGAAAATGATGTATTTATAGCAATAATGCTCAGATTTTCTTAAAGCAATTTACACCGAAGAAAATAGAGTGTTGAAAGTACCGAGAGTCGATTTTGTCGAAAAGATAGAGTAATGATTCTGTATTGTTGAACCTATTCTCAATCTGCACAATAATTTTTACTTTCAAGACTTATTACACTGGTCAACAAGGTTTTTGTCACAAGAAATCTGAACACTGCTCTAAGCTAAGTCGAGGGTGTTAAATTCGAAAATGAAATCAGTTTTTGTCTATCAGGTTCAGTTTTCTTGTGACATGCTACTCCCTCTTTATTGAAATCCTTGAAAATGGGTAAAAGCACTTCATATGATTTGTTCTGCCTTGGCTGAATTTAAGTAACTTGCAGATTTATGATTGAAATAAGAGAGAAAATGAGATGAAATTGAGAAAAGTGCAAGGAATTCCGATGCATGCCTCTGAGTTCACGGAACATACTCCAAGAAATCAGCGACATTTGGCAATATTGTTGATGGGTCATATTCAGTCACATAGAATTGTATTGTGATTCTTGCCACCTCTGTCGCAGCATTGTGAGTTGTGATAGCGTGGGAAGTGGTTGCATGTTGTACTAGGTTAATGAAATTTGAGTGTTGTGGTCATCCAGAAGAAGTAAATGCCTCGTACCTGTGTCAATAGTGCATTATTATTATTATTATTATTATTATTATTATTATTATTATTATTATTATTATTATTATTATTATTATTATTATTATATCTGTGGAGAGGAGACTCTCAAGTCCAAAAACGACAATTGACCCAGCTCGAAAAGAAGTGCTACCAACTTTATTTCCGATGTAAGGTTGGTGACCAAGACAAGAAATGCCCCCCCCCCCCCCCAACATATTCTGCTTGACATGTGTTAGACTCCTGACAGGCTGGGCAAAAGGTTCACGACATATGCCGTTTGCAGTCCCCATAATTTCGCAGGAACCAACGGATCACACAACAGACTGTTATTTTATCTAACAAAAACAGCTGAAATCACGCCAAAAACAAAGAAAAGTGTGCAATACCCAAATTTCCCACCTGCTATGAGACCTGTATGCCACAGTGAGGAATTACCGGTCCAGTGCCTCCAAAATATGTGATAGTGAGTAATGATGAATCTGGTAACGAGCATAAAGAAGGTTCAAAAGATACGGAATCCACTCATGCAGACCCAACATTTGAATTGCCCTGTGAATCAAATACCCCACACATTTTGACACAAGGCCATCTAAACGATCTCGTTTGCAATTTAAACTTGTCTGAACTTTTAGCTTCGCTATTGAAAAGATGGGATTTTCTTTCTCCCGATGCAAAAGTGAGTGTTTTTCGTGCCCGCCATGCTGTTTTCTCTGAATATTTCTCGAAGGAAGGTGAAGTGGGTGTTTTGTAACAATATCGAATCCGTTATGGAGACTCTTGGCCATGCATACAGTGCAAATGAGTGGCGCCTGTAGTAAAGTGAGTTTCAAAGCAGTTCTTCTTCACAACGGGAACAAATTTCCTTCTGTTCCGATTGTTCACGCAGTTAACCTTAATCACTTGCCTTACTAGCCCGAGTAAACTCGGATTTTTAAAAACATTCACAATATTATTCTCTCGAGTTAACTCGGATAGTTTTGAAAAAAAATGTCATTTTTGTATTTGCCCGTATAATCTCGAACTGATTAGTTTCACGTTATATTTGGTAAATGGAGTTCATATACAGAGATTCGAATGTTAAGTTACACTGTTTTCGCCGCTAGATGTCTCTATAGTACAACCTTTAATTTATGTATAAAGAAACAAATGAATCAAGGACCTACAGTTATTATGGACTACAACGACACTATGGATGAGGTCGATCGCGTTGACCAACATCTTGCACAAAATGCAACGACCAGTAAGCGCGGCAAGAAATACTGCAAGATAATCTTCCTTCATCTGCTTGATCTAGCCGTATGGAACTCATACATACTATACAATAAATATGGTTGCACCAAAACACATCTGGAATACCGTCTTGAAATTATAAATGACGTAATAAAACTGTATCATATCCCATCAATATTGGGATATGATATGTCACCGATATGATATGTCACATATGTCACCGAAATTTGGACGACCAAGTACACATTCAACTCCACTACAACTTTCAAGTCGTTATTTCCTAGAGTTTTTGCCATCAACAGGGAAGAAGTCAAATCTTACCAGAAAGTTCGTGACGCTCGTGGCAAGAAAATAAGAAGAGCATCCCGTTACTAGTGTCCGGACTGCAATGAGGCTTTATGTGTTGCACCATGTTTCCACGTGTACCATACAGCACCTAATATTTGAAATGTAGAAATATCTGTAGAAGATGCACATCGATCTGTGCCAGTAACATTTGGTTATTTTTGCCTCTTTTACTCAAAATTACGTCAGATATAAACAATGGTTGGCTAACCTATTAATCTTTATAATCGTAAGAAAGTAACACAATTTTTATGCATATAATGTATTGTTCCGAGTAAACTCGGGCTAATAAAAGACACTTTTTTAAAACTGAAATATCTTGGTTAAGTTGTGGAATCAAAATGGATTCATTGTAAGCTATTCCGTGTAACGTAGTATTGAAATAAACAATAAAAAATGTGTACATCATTGGGGAGAAAAAGACGTAAGGCAAGTGGTTAAGGAGACTTATGTGACATTTAAACTGCTTTTCGCTTTTATCCAATATGACAAATACAAATGGAATATCTGTGGAGATCTAAAGGTAATTGCTATTCTACTTGGTATGCGGCCGTGGTACACAAAGTATTGCTGCTTTCTATGCGAGTGGGGCAGCAGGGACAGAAGGGACAGAAAAAATACTATTGTGGAAAAAATGGCCTGCTCGCAATGAACATCTTGGCCTGATGCCTCAACATAAAACTATGGCGAGCTTCCCTCTTGTTGATCCTAAAAATGTGCATTTACCTCCACTGCACATTAAATTGGGACTTATCAAAAACTTTGTGAAAGGTGTGGACCAAACATCACGTGCATTCATGTACTTGCGATAGAAGTTTCCAAAAATCAGTGATCAGGGCTGTAACTTGTGGGGGCAGGGGGCAACTGCCCCCAAGGGAGACTCCCCGCCGTTCGAGGGGGGCCCACGTTAAGACAAAATTTTCTTACTCCATATACGATACGAACATGAAATTATGAATGAAGTATCAAACAGGTTCACTGTATTACATAAACAAAACAGCACACAAAAGGTAAATAAAATAAAAATAAGTTGTGGGCCCATTTCAGTAAAAATGTCTACTATTACGGGCCATAGAAATAATATTTATTTGCATGGCTTTGAAATTTGTCAATATTGTAACTTTAATTAATTTGTCATATATGGAACGGACCCATGAGCGTAATTAACGGCCCCACAGACCTTGCCGTGTCACAGGGCTCACAAGCTCCGGGGAGGCGCAAAGAGTAAGAGAAAGATGGGTAGAAAAGGCATATTTTCGAATTTTGTGGGAGGGCCCAGGCGATCTTTTTCTAGGGTGCCCAAATATTAATGCTTGTCCTCCGCCGCAGAAAAAAATCTAAGTTACGGCGCTGTCAGTGATGCTGAAATAAAGGAACGAATATTCATAGGACCGCAAATTAGGGAATTACTGAATGATAAGACTTTTGTTGGCGTGTTAAGTGAGGTTGAGAAAATGGCATGGCCGTCCTTTGTAAATGTGTGCAAGAACTTTTTAAGTGACCATAAAGCAGAAAATTATGGCGATATTGTACATGAACTATTGAGATCGTATCACAGTATGGGATGTAACATGTCACTTAAACTGCATTTCCTGAACGACCATTTGGACTTCTTCCTGGATAACTTTGGTGTCATTAATAACGAACATTGTGAACGCTTTCACCAATGGAAAAGCGTTATCAAGGAAAGTGGAGTGCAGCAATGTTGTTGGACTATTCCTAGACCTTACGACCGGACTGTCCTGAGGGAAAGTTTCGCCGGAAATCGGGTAATTTTAGTAAGTTTCTAAATTTTTACATACTTCTATACTGTTCATTCCTTTGACTCTTTTGTGTGCTAATACCGACTTAAAAACTTTATGTAAGAAACTATTTTTGCAAGACCATGTCTTTATGGCAAATACGTAAGCTGCCATAGCCATGCCCAAAAGCCACTTTCACATGGAAACTGTGGCCGGTGGAGAAATTCTGCAATTTGATATGGATTCAGGGCCAAATTAGAACAGTTTGTTTTGTTCTTGCGACAGAAACTTTATTTTTTTTATATACAAGTGTTATATGAGTGAATAAATTTTAGTGCCCATCATTTATCTCAAACAGCCGATCTATAAGAAAAATCCTCCAATAGAAAGTTAATCATTTATTTAGTAGCATTGCTAAATATCTGGCTTTCCTTCCCTTTTTTTCTATCTTTCTTTTTCTTACCTTTTTGTTATCTATCAATAATTCAGATTCTTTTTCTTATTGTGAGGAGCATAACAAATACGCTTGATTTCTTGCGGTTACGTATAGTAGCAGTGGTGTACGCTAGAGGATGGTTTCTGGGTTTTAACCCTCCCCCCCCCCCTGAGCAAGATATTATCCACACATATTAACATCTTAAGATATGTTAATGTATCTTAAGATAAGATATATGTATGTAGATACCTTAACAGTTTTGAACTTGTGAGCTTAACCACCCCATTGATGAAATTCTGCATACACTACTGTATTGTAAATTAAACAGTTAATGTATGATAGACGTAAGTAGGTTAAATGAAGAAAAATTATGAAATGAGAAATTGAAAAGAAAATGTATGTTTCAGCTATGTTCAAATGGTTTATAAAAGAACATGGTTATTGGTGTTTTCTTTCAAGACACGAATTTTCTTACCTCTAAAAGAACTTTAAAGAATGAAAAATTACAAAAGTATATGGAGGCTCAGAGCATAAGGGTATCAAGTTTAGTTACAAAAGTTATGAGAAAAAGAGAGATGAAGTTTGAAATGAAATTTCTGAGTTTAACGTCCCATGATTATGCCTGTTAGGCTAAGGAAGACGATGATTACAGCAAGTGAATGATAATTGAAGAATTGGTGGAATGGGAAAGTGGGAGGAAATGGGAGTACCCCAAGAAAACTCACGAGCACGATGTTATCCACCACAAAGTAACTTGGCTGGGGAACGAACCAGGGACCCCGCGCACCAGAGGTAAGCGCTTTACCACTGAGTCACCGTGCCCTCCGAGATGAAGTTCCTACGTATGATTAAGTACATAGGAAAGTGTATATAAAAGTTATTTACAATATACAGACATGGATATTTAAGTTCTAAAAAGAAATTTTAGACAGAGATCATAAAAATGAAATATGTTCACAATGACTGTAACTGGACTTGATTCCCTTATGCACTGAAGGCGTCATAAAATTAATAATTTACTTCTGAAAAATTAAACTATCGTGATTTGATTTTGTAAAGGCATTTGACATCAAAAATTGAATTATTTACGTAATTAACATAGTGAATGTAATTTACAAAATAACCCTTTTCATCATAGACAACAAGCAGAGCGTGTACTCATGCGTTCATGTTAGTGAATTAATTTAAACCCCTTTTCGTTTAGGAAAACTCGGCCCGAAGTTGTGGTTGAAGGAACTATGTCAAACTTCTCTTGCTTGCAGTTTAGCATCCACGCTGTGAAACCATTGGTTATTGCATACGTTATAGAACAATTGAACTGAAACAATTCTTCCTTATGCTTCAGTGACCATCAACCATCGTAACATATACCTATAACGCATACCATTAACGGAGTATTGAATTCACCGAAACTTTATACAACTATCCTCCTTTGTGATTCCTCTTCAGAAATTAATTTTGGTTTCAATTAAGGTACCGTACAAAAGAGCAAGGAAAATGTAAATGAAAAGATATGTGGTTATTTCTTGTTAAACAACAAACTAAAGCTTTGACATTTCTCAAAGATAGAAGTATTTTAGGTACAATAAAACCTGTCTATGATTCTAATTTCTATTATACAGTAAATGTGTAATTTGCACAAGTAGTTAACTTACAAGATAATAATAGCAAGCATTTAGGTATATGTATACACAAGGCATTTCCTTTTAGAGATAAATATATCACACTATAGAACAGTCAATTTCAACTGGCCAATGTATGACGTCAGATCACAAATTTTTGCTCCGAACAGGAAGACGTAAAAATAATCAGAGCGAAGGAGTGAACATGCGAGATGGAAGAATCGGAGTACGCCTATAGAAGATAGTGGTCAGGGTGCAAGCAGAGCCGGCCTTAGATGGCGCGGGTCCCGATTGTGAACATTTTGCGGGGCCCCAGGTTGACAACTATCTTGTACCAAGGTCCGTAGAACTAATGCATATATATAGCGCTCTCCCTACTGGTCTAGTATTTATACCCATTTCCCTTTATAACGTGTTTCCATCTTTAAATGTTCTGTGAAAACACTCACTTTTTCATTATTTGTAGCAGCTAATTTTTCAGAGAAATAACTCAAATGGAAATGCAGACAGTGGATGATTTTTAAAATACATATTTCACCCTTGTGCCTCCCAATTTTTCAAGAAGGTTCTGTATTTCATAGTTTTTTTTTTCTTACAAGTAAACCTATCGATGTCAAATCTAGTTTCTTGACAAAGTTTGGCAGAGAAATGTGGAATATCAAGAAACGAGCGTAAGCAAAATTTAAAGTGCTTCCGGCCATAAAGACGGGCGCAGTGGCTAAAAACCTGATTGTTCAGAATAGCCATAACAATGTGTTACAAGTTTGAAAATTTCATTTTATTTGTAAAACGGTAAAGGGAAAAAAACACATTACCGTCACCGGGAGGAAATAGACATCTATTTGAGGGTATACTTATCATGGCCGCCATCTTGAAGTCGGCCATCTTGTATCTTGCTCGACTTTTTTAAAGAGAAATGGGGTCATGTAATATATTAAATTGGGCTAGAATTTTACGAGAAATACAATGGTGAAGTCTATGTTTCCATAAATTTATATTTGTAAGACATAATGAAATGCACATTGATATGAATTCGTTGGTTCGAAGATTTCTTAACAGCTGTATCTTTTTGTAAAGAAAGAATTCAAGTCATGTAAACTTATTGTACGCTAATGAGAGATAATCAGCTTGAAATCGTTATCGACTACAGACAAAATGAAATCCTGAAGAAATGATCACAAACCTTAAGGAACTGATGGAAGATGGATAACGTATTTCCCATTAGATTATTCGAGTTGGAAGACCACCTTCATAAGAGCCTCCTACTCAGTACGCACTAGTATACATTCGGTTTTCCCGACCTCATTTAAAAAAAAAATACATCCACAGGATTTTTAGCAGGGGAGAGAAAAGTTTGTCCTCTGGTTTTGTATTTTTAATAAGCGGGTGGACTGCTTATAAGAGTCACGGCCGATATAACGTTTATTAGGTAAACCACTATTAAGCGATTTTTAAGTTTCTTTTCCTTTTTATCCTTGTGTAGTACGCTTATACCGTCAAGTTGGATGAAAACAACCTATCACCTATTGATAACATTCCTACTTTTTACTAGATGGAAAATTACCCAACACGTGATAAACGTAAGATTAAAAATTCCCCGCTTAAGGGGTTTTAGTATAGCTATAATAAGAGAAAGTATATCCATAGAAATTGCACTGAGGCTGATTTATTTGATATTTCGGTATTCACGTTAGTATCACATAACATAATCAGTCAGAACGCCAGGAACATTTACTTCGTGGGGTGTTCAAAATAAAAGAGGGTCTGCACCCAAAATAATGATCTACATCTTTACACAAACTCAAAGAAAACAATATTTTTACGCCCAGAGGTGTGTGTGTGTAAGGAAATTTGGGGGAGTATTACAAGTATTGGGGATGTGCATAATACTCCCTGAACATAATATCTATTTTTACAACAGAATTTTGTAAACGTATAAAAATAAAGAAACTACTGCAGCATTAAATTCTAAAAATATTCACTTATGCTCAGAAATTTACTTGTTAGGGAGAGGCCATACCCTGCCTTGTGGAGTCCATGGATGTACCTGTATTGCAATATGTTGCAGTGTATACTTGACAACCGAGAGTAGCAGAGCCATCTTAACGATATCATAGCCACTTTGTCGGGGGCCCCGCGAGCAGAATGGCATGTATTAATTACATGTATTAAGAGCAAAATTTAGTCATAGGGACTACAACGCACTTATTTGCTCTGGGGCCTAATATGCTGTTAAAATAGCACGGGAGAGTAGATTAGACTGGACAGTAAAGTAGACTGCACTAGCGCGGGGCCCCCTTAGGCGCGGGGCCCGATTGGGAGAAATCGGCTTAAGGCCGGCCCTGGGTGCGAGTAATCATGAGTTCGTGAGTGTTGTACATCATCGGAACTTAGGAAAGTGTCTTGTAGTGATGAGTTATTCCGGAACGATTTGTTTCAAAAGAACTAATCCTTCAGTGCAATTAAAGAATCGAATCTCTGAAAGGATTCGCATTTACTTTGATGGGATCAAAACAGATTTATTTAGGCGAAATCAAAAGATGGATTCGTTCAGTGTAATTGACGAACTGAATTCACTCAGTTGATTCGGTTGATGAACCAATATGACGGAACCAAACAACAAACTCGTGGACCCAGTTGATGGATTGATAAAGATAGAAGCAGAGAAAAGCGGTATACGCTAACTCAGTGGGTTACATTTTATCATTCGTTCAATCCTCAATAATAGAATAACAAGTCTTTCTTGTGCTCATCCACCTGAGAATGTCCTTGGAAGCAGTCAGATACGGAAATTTGCAAGTGTCTACTAAGCCGTAGACCAGCACTTTTCGTTATCTTTCGAGCAGCATTTTTCTTCCAATATTACTATAAACATTCTCCAAAGAAGTGACTCTTTGTCCATTAAAAATATCAAGAAATCACTAGGTAGCAAATTATATGAAAGCTCAATCATATAGAAATCTTCGGAAAATCTCCCAAATTTACTGTTATTCTGGTCTAACATATGTATCAAATAAATAGTCCTTGTTTGATTTTCTTAGTTTTGATCACTGGAAATAATTTACACAAGTATACAAACAAATGTATGATCGTTCAAGTTAGGCTTTTACGTTGTGTTTCGTTAGTCCAGCAGAAAGTTTAACTTCTTTTCTCAACACAAGAGATATATGTTAGATACGAATCGGAATCACAATTCAAATTAGTAGTAGTTTCCCGGTTAATATTTTTTAGACTTCCAAGCTATGCTATGCATAAGTACCGGAAGCCTTATAGAATGGCTATGTTCGTTCGTCTGACATTGATTGCCACAGAATAAAATAGTAATATACAGCGACAATCTTTTTTTTTAATACTCGATTAAGATTCTCAATAAAATATACCATCAGCACTCTTATCATTCTACTAAACTGAAAAAGGTAGAAATTTATTAGTTCTTTCGATTTCAATATTGATTTACAGAGAGCAAAAACGGTAAGAGATATCGAAAAGTTTTTTATTTATTTATTTATTTATTTATTTATTTATTTTTGTATCCTTCAGCTTCCCAACTATTTGTATGCCTAATCCGTTAACCCTCTATTCAAGCCCGAAGTAGTTTCAATCAACCATTTCTGGTTTCAACGTTGATAGCCATAGAATAAAAATGATAATAGGTGCGAGAGTTTATTATTATTATTATTATTATTATTATTATTATTATTATTATTATTATTATTATTATTATTATTATTATTATTATTATTATTATTATTATTCGATTCAGCGTCTCAAGGAAACAATACCATACGTACCCGTAGCAATCTACCAAAACCGGAAGTGGTTTACTTCTAGTTTTAGTTCTGGTTTCAATGCTGATTATCATAGATCAGAAACGGCAAAATGTAGTTAATAATAGCTTTCTGATACAGGGACGTCATTTGGGAAGGGAGGGGAGTAATTGACTCCACCCGTACCAGGTTTGAGAAATATATGGTTTCTAACAAATTGTGTACTAATATACTAACAAACAACATGAAACACTTGTTGGTGAACAATCTTATCCCCTCCTCCCAGAAAAATCTCAAATTACTCCATTCCAGGCGGGAGCTCATGTGGTTCGGATTTTAGGTTAATGAGTAGGTCCAAGTCTCATATAGTATCGCTGCTGAACGGGACGTTAAACTCAAAATCAACCTCAACCTCAACCTCAAATGACACCACTGTACTCATATGGATTCAATTTTCCAAGAAAACGTTTTATCTCCAACTTTATCTCCCTATTAAAATGGAAGTGATGGACATAGGATATGATTTCCGTTTTCAGCGCAGATCATCATACTGTGAAATGGTGATAAAAAGCCAGAAGCAGGCTTTTTTTAAAAAATATGAATTCAGTACTAACTTTACTCATCTATTGTAATCTGAAATGTTAGAAATCTACAATTATTTCAGGTTTTAATATTGATTGCCGTAGAAGGAAAATGTTAATAGAAGGCGAGCAAATAATTTTATATGGATTCAATATTTAAAGAACAGATTTAATCTGAGCTTTATTTCTACTGAAACCAGAAGTAATACAAAATAGTATAAATTTCGGTGTCAATCTCTTACTATTCACACATATAAACCATTATATCAAAACATTTGATGGCCTAAATTAAACTTGGATCAACATATCTCAGTGTAGGATGATTACTATTAGTAGTAGTAGGAGGAGGGGGAGCAGGAGCAGTACAACTAAAAATTGAAGAGCCATTTTGGCCGAGAACACTCGAATTGGTCCCTTGCTGACGAAAGACCCATAACAAAAACAATAGTCACTTAAACCAAGAATCCTTTTGAATACAGATCAACGAAACACAAGAAAGTGAATAAAAAACATGATAAAGTATGTAAAAAAAAAGAAAATAGAAAAAAAGAGAAAAGTGGCTTACAGTGATTTTTGTAAAGGTTAAAAAGTTGGCTGTTTGTACGCAGAACTGCCAGTTAACCCTGTTCGGATGGCTGTTGGAGTTCAGGCGTCTTCCGTCGTCTATCTGGAAACTAAGTGCCCATATCTGTCAGCGCCAGCGTTCCACTTGGCCAGGCACCAGCAAAAGAAACGAAAACGTTAAGGGCCGGGCTCTATATGCGATACGATTCTTGCAGCAACGGAGTCCTCGCCATTTCTTTTCTTGTAGATTATCACTAACTACATTGGATTTGACGCATTAAGACTGTGGTTATGCAGTATCTCTCACTACGTTATATGTACTACAATACAGATAAAAAGAAAAGTCTGCTGTTTTAAGATTTTCTCTTCTCAAATATAATGGTACTTTATCCAAAAGTTATTTCTCGCCATGTTCCAATTCTTTATTTTTCTCCTCGTGATAGATAATTCATAACAAGTTAATATTCTTTCCCTAGTAATTTGAAATAAAATATTATATCTTAAAGTGTTGATTAAGGGAAATGAATAATTGGTGAATCAATATGTAAGAATAAGTGAAATGAGAATGTGGGAGAGACTTATGAAAATCCATGTACACTAAATTTTACTCTACAAATTTAGGGGAAATGCGCACAGTACCGGACACCTAAGGTTTTTTTCGAATCCACGAGATAAGTAAGAGGTACTTCATGAAAGTAATGCAACCATATTAAAGTTGGACATGTATTATAACAGCTGACATAAAAGAAACTACAACAATGGAGAGCATATATTTTTAAAATGAAAATGAAAATCAGGTTCAAATTCACACACGCACAAAAACGTTACCCAGTACCGGACACAACATAAAATACATTGTTTCCTTTTATATGCAACGAATAGAATGATATATGAACGTAAAAAAAAACTTCTGAAGACACTTCTATAAATATTTAAGTAAATAAAATACATCTCGTGTTATCGTTACAGAAACAATAATAACACAAGCAAAGAAATATCAAGCCAATATCCCAGTACTGAACAAGGAGTGTGAAAATGTGAATATTAGTCTTACCTCACCTGAACATAAACAAGCACCAAAAAAAGATGCATCGATCACATATTTAATACTCAAGATTCTCTTGACTTGTTCATGCAACATGAGCCCATTTGTGACACAAAATACACTGCACCCACTCTTCGCCCACTGTCTCAGAACAAATGATGCATTCAGTAATGATGGCATTTGATCCACTGCTGCACTTATCTGTGCCACGGTGTCAAAATTCAGTTTTTTTCTTATTGTCTTATTACTTTTCTTTGCACCTGTCTGTTCGCTTTCAATAGCTACTTTTTCGTTGAGTTGTCTTCGTCTACTTGAAACTGCATGCTTTTCAGTTTCGTTTCTTCTATCACTTGTGCTTTGCTTCCTGTTACGTTGCTGTTCTAATATTTTCCTGTATGGCGTTGATGTTAGAATTTGGCTGGTTTTACTTGTGTTTCTTCTTATTGTTAACCTGCTATTTGTTTCGCTTGTGACTGAGTAGATCTCTTGAGCTATTGTTTGAAATTGTTTTGAAGTTGACGGCATACTAGGATCGAATGAAGACCTTTGTTGAACTGAGCGAGAAAACGTGCTAACAGAAATGTGTTCCAAAACCCTGTGAAGTAGGGAAAGTTGTTTTTGAAGATGTTTCCGGTGCAGTTAAAAGCTAAATCCATTCTGCAAATGGCAGTAAACGCTGTGTTTACTAAACCAGCTACGTCTTTTACTGAAATTTTCAAGGGAGCATATTTTCTCATCCATACAGAACAGGCCTCGTGGTAGGCTGCTTTAAACGGTTTCATTACAGCTCGGTCTAACGGCTTTAATCTGTGCGTCGTGTGAGGGGATAGATTAATCATACCTTCTCTTTAGCATACAAAACAACCAGAAGGTCTTTGTGTGAAGTGTGTCCGTCAACAATTAGTAGGGCACGGTCTTTCTTTGTTCGCTTCACGCGAGCAACAAACATTTCAAGATATTTCCGGAAAGCCACAGCTGTCATCTATCCACTTTCTTCAGCAATGAAAACACTATTCGTTGGCGCATCTTTCTTCAGTTCCAGAGATATCCTTTTCCGCGGAAAGACAAACAACAGTGGGAGAAATTGATCACAAGTTGCATTAATCGTGAGTAGTACTGTGATGTTTCTGCCTCTTACTCCTGAAGTATTTTTTCCGACCTGTTTCTTTTCTTTCTGCGACAGAACTTTAGTTGCATTATCGTGAACCACCGACACTCCAGTCTCATCACAGTTAAATATATTACAAGGTTTAAAGTTGTACTTTGCAAGTAACTCTTCATATTTGTTAAAAATAAATCAACGTGCTTTTTAATAAACCCCACAGCTCACTGCATGCCCGTCGATTGAGGAATACGCAACGACAGTTCAGGATGAAGTTTCATGAAACTGTAGTAGAACTTTTGTCCAGCACATTTTTTGTCTTTATTAAACTGATGATTAATTTTGAGGTGCTCTGCTAAATCGAAAACAAATTTCAAAAACTCCTTTTTGTTCATTGGCAGTAATTGGTTGTCCAAGTCCTTTAGATGATTAACAAGCTGCATCTCCATTTCTTCTGAAAATGTTGTATCAAAACGCCCCATTTGAGGAGTCATTTCTATTGTGTTTCCAATTTTCAAGTCTTTCACTCTATCCCCTAAAGTGCTCTTAGGTACTAGAAAGTTACGTGCTGCTACCCTTAGTCTCATTTGCCCCTCCATGACTGCTTGAGTTGCCTTCTTCATATCCTCTTCCACCCACTTCCCCCTTTTCTTGTTTGCCATCTTGCCTGGAAAACACAAGAACGAGAAACGATATTTTTATAAAATTTCCATAAGGACGACATTGTGTCCTTGTCCGATACTGGGAACATACATACTGTCCGGTACTGCGAAATTAACATGTTGGCATATAATGTCGGATCACGTAGTAACACTTTCCGTAATTCAATATTTATTAACATAGTTGGGTACATTATAAAATAAGAGAAGTCATATATGTAACAAAATGTTCACGTACTTACCCGTACAGTCGACACAGTAGGCAAAACTTAACACACAGCACCAACGTACACAGCAATTCAGCTACAAACGCCAATATCTTTCTCCACACTGGCCTGATACAAGTCACAACTTGCTCACCTACACCTTGAACTTACACAATGGTGATGATAACCAGCACACGTCTGTCATCTATCGGATACGGACTCTAATACTATTGTCCGGTACTGGGTAACGTCCGGTACTGTGCGCACTTCCCCTACATGTCGATGTGTCCGTTAGTTAGATTGAGGCAAGAGAGACAATTCGTCAAACCCTCATTCCCTTGGTTAGATTGGACTTCAGCTTCCCTTTCAGTATAGAGGCTATATGAGCCGTACACTTACAGTTTCAGGCGGTCTCAGAAGCACTGTAATGCTTTAATATTTTATGGCTTTCCAACTGGGAATTGAACTCGGTATCCCGTGCAACAAAGGTGCACGCGCTAGCTAACTACGTAGACCAACGGGAATCTCCCAGTTTCATGTTTTTTAAGCATTCACAATCAGGCCATCCCGCCGTACGCGTGTATGTTGTCCTAAAGACAACAGAAGTCCACTTGTACGGCCTGTGCAGAAACAATGTAATCATACTGTAGGCACTCTGTTGAGTTTTAACTAAAATTTTTCTTTATTAATCGAGTCTAATTTTTCTGCTATTTACTTATATCTAGAACTGGACCTGAGTAGTAGACAATAGCTATCAAATATCGTTCTAAAGGGTTAATCGATACCAGTTCCGGATTTACGTATAAGCTAAACCAGCTATAGCTTAGGATTCCACTCTCTTGCGGCTATAAAAAATAAAGGTAACAACTGGATGTACATTTCCAAAATAAAGAAAAATAATAAATAAAATAAAATATAAGTATAGCAACAGTGCTTCGAGTTGTGTAGACTCCTAAGATGTAAATAATGGGGCATCTCCTGCTTTTCTGCTTCCTAAAATATCACTAGTTTCTTCATTTCTGTATATAGGATGCCTATGTGCATCTTGATACTTAAAGGACCCCATTACCTTCAATAGCTTAGGGCCCCACCAAACCTAAATCCGACTCTGATCGATTCTATAGTAGTGCAGGGTGCAAAATCATAACATTGGAAGCAGTCTTGCCAGACTCACAGCTCGGGATTATTCCAAAACTTGATCTAAATTATGCTAGATTCGGTCAAATTATGCTAGATCCTCATAATTACTAACTCAGGATTTTTTTAAACGAAGTTGAGATACGATAACGTAACTTAAAATACGCAGTGCGCAAGAATGCGTGTATAGAACTCAATACTTCACGCACCAAAGCTTTAACTCAACTAAACTAGTGCAGTCGTTGCAAAGTGTTTGTTAACATATTTTGAAAGAAAATTACCTCGCAGCATAAGCGGAGTTGGGAATTGTCTGCTGGGGGGCAGACTTTTGGTCGGTCTCGGACCTTTCATTTCAGGAATAAAGATGGTCATGAAGTCAGAAATAAAGATGGTAAAGTTGTCAAAAAGTTGGGGGAGAATGGTCCCCATAACTCCGTCCATGCCTAGCAGTTAAAGGATTAGAAAACCTTGGGTGGAGCCACAAAAAAAAAAAAAAAAAAAAAAAAAGACCAAAGCCTTTTCTAACTTATTTCGGAAAATAAGATTGCCTGTATGGTTTACCGACTGTATGAATCAATGGGAAAGGATACATTTCTGCCGTTCTTTTTCTTCCCACGAGCAACTACTTTCTCATCTCCAGGCTTTGCGGCTTTTTGATAAACGTGCTGAAGTTATGCTAGATTTGGGAAGGATGCTAAAGGCAAGATGCTAGATGCTAAAGACATGCAAATTATGCTAGATTTAGCATCATTATGCTAGATCTGGCAACGCTGATTGGAAGTGAGGCGAGATACAGAAATGTTAAAAAAGAAAGAAAAAAAAAGGGTTTCACACTGGAATATTTCGACATGCACTGTTCGTATTAGGGATGGCCAATTCCGGAATTTTTACTTTCCGGAATCCGGAAAGTAAAATCGGAAAATTCCGAAATTCGAAAAAATTCCGGATTTTGGAAAAATTCCGGAATTCGGAAAAATTCCGGATTTCGGAAAAATTTCGGATTTCGAAAAAATTCCGGAATTCGGAAAAATTCCGGATTTCGTAAAAATTCCGGATTTCGAAAAAATTCCGTAATTCAGAAAAATTCCGGATTTCGGAAAAATTTCGGATTTCGGAAAAATTATTTTTTTCTTTTTGTAATCCTAAGAATTTTGTTCAAATGGAAACGAACAAATTTCCTTTTTGTAATCCTAAGAATGTATGATGCAAGTTAAGCTGAAACTTACATTCTAAAGTATACACTACTCAATCTTCCCATGGTTAATGAGATGTAGTCCAAAAGTACGATGTACTCCTAATATTTAATTTTTGTTTTACTGTGATATTGTCCAGAGGTAAGACATATATCACACTGAGATAAACAACTTGACATAATGAAGATGTTCTCATACGTAGTTTTCCAGAAAATCGTGAGAAACGAATTTTTATGAAGTTAAAATATGCGTCGCTTGTTGCCAGTGTGATGCAATTGATAACTTTTATGCTGGAATAGTATTATTATTATTATTATTATTATTATTATTATTATTATTATTATTATTAATCGTTTATGTACTGTAAAAGAAAAATATGAACCGTTAAGTAGTAGATTTTATCTGTTGTTTTTTGATATCTTCTAACAGTAATAACAAACTGCTTGTAAATACGCAATGATTATCAAGGACAATGGCATATTAATGTAAGGACTACTCTGCAGACTAGCAATAAACAATAAACAATAACAGATAAATAATAGTTGAAAAAAAAGTAACTAACTTGGGCACGTCAGAATGTTCGCGAGAATATAGGGACGCATTGAGACTCTAGCAAACAGTGTGGTGTTATTATTACTCAAAGGGCCGTACGATGAAGGCATTAACGTTAATGTTAATGGCATTAATGAGCACTTACTTGCTCTAACGGTTAACCTCATTTTTGAGATGATTCTTAGAAGTGGGCGTGTTGGCATGCAGTTAGAAGACTAATATCCATTATTTAAAAAGCACACGTTATCTGTGGAGTACTAACGATTTGCGTCACTATCGAACACTAACGTAGCACTTGCGATGTTCAAAGTCGAAATTGGAGTCTGACATAAGTGGCTTGTCAACTTCACGGACATTATATTTTCCTTGAATGCGAGAATTTTGCGCCCGGGAAATTTGCGCCCTACCACAAAAATAGGAAAAATGCGCTCGCAATATATTTGCACTGGGATGTTTGCGCCCTACCCCAAAAAGAGGGGAAAATGCGCCGGCTATATATTTGCACTGGGATTTTAGCGCCCTACAATTCAACTTATTTTTGTATTGTGTAAAGTAACTTCCACTCACACTTGAACTAGGCTTGCCTCTCATCGTCTCAGTGAGTTACTCCATCCGTTTTAATATTCCGAACAAATGAAAAAAAAATACATTTTTAGTTCACTAAAGGGCAATCCATACAAATACAATTTTTCATTATACTACAAAATTTACAATAAAAGTATAAATGACTGATATATAATTATTTAATAATATAATCAAAGAGTATAATTTAATCTACAAAAGGCTGTTTGGCTCTACCCAGATATCTCAGTTCACAATCCTTGCGAGTTGTTTGGCTTTTCAGGACACAAAATATAGAAAAGAAAATGTAAAGTGAATGTAAAATCAGTTCAGTAATATTATCAAGAAAACTATGTACAGTGTGTTTACTTGCTGGAATTACACTTCAAACACACAATTGCGTTCAGTCGTTCTTTCAGAAAAAAATGTTCCGGGGGGCACACTGCGTATTCCGGAGGGGGGCACTGCTGGTACTATTTTATTTATT
Organism: Thermobia domestica; assembly: GCF_964235325.1. Lineage (NCBI taxonomy): Eukaryota > Metazoa > Arthropoda > Insecta > Zygentoma > Lepismatidae > Thermobia > Thermobia domestica. The sequence goes on from NC_137456.1 coordinate 103,397,650, forward strand.
ATTATATTATAGACGAATTATTTTGGTCTCCTCCGAGGGGGCACTCTGAGAGCTCTGGGGAGGCCAGTATTCCCCCAAAACGTGGTAACCTTCGTGGTGAGGTGGATAGAGTGGCGGACTTATAGTTTCTTTTATTATTTTGACACCACATTGAATCCGATCCCATCCCATCTAATTTTTTTTTACAAAACATTATAGGAAGTGTATAATTTTGATGTTAATAAGAACCGAAACAATATAATAAGGAAATAATTTATTGATAGTATCCTTTAATCGACGTATTTATTCTGTATTAGAATACGTGTACTACTGGAAACAGTTATTGTTTTCAGTTTATAGTCTTGTATGTTACTTCCTGTTCTTGAACAGTAGACAACTCACTTCGGGTTTGTGTGTCTGGAACAGGACCTTGACAGCCTATCCAGTCTTACCCCTTGTTACATCGACCTGATGTTAAATTATCGTTTATGTGTGTGTGTGCTTGTGTTTTTTGCTTTTTAGAGTATTGACTTTCTCTATCTCTTTTTTTTCATATCCACAAGTGCAAGAATGCTTTCGTTGAACGTAACTAAATTATACAGATCTATGTATGCGGAACACGAATATTTCCAAAAGATAGCATGAATATGAACGATAATCATACCATATTTCTACATTATATAGTAGCGTGAAAAACTGATATTAAAATGATATAACAAACAGGCATAAGCTTTTTTTCTAGCATGGCAACACATTAAACGTAACTCATTAAATTTTGGGAATTACAAATTATCACCTTACGTTTCGTTGTATTCCTATTCGTTTTCACGTTCAAGCGACGAAAGAAGAAATTGTAGTAATAGTGATAAAAATCGAATTCGAGATTTCAATGACTTCAAGTTTCACGTCCCCACATATCGAAAAAGTTATTTTGATGTCTGTCCATCTGTTCGTTTGTCGGTTCGTCACGCTTTTACATGCATTCAAATAGAGGCCATACTGTTCGACGTATCTGGACCGAATTCTAGACGAATTTTTTATTACACTTTATCGTTTCGAATTCTATATCCTCCGACACCTAAAAATAAGGGTAGTTTACTGATGAATGAAAATTTAAAATAATTAAATTGTTTCAAAAACAGCTGTAAAGATTTTGCTTATTTTTTTTACAAGTATAGTATGAATCATTGCTCTGAAAAAAAATACATAAGGTGTAATTTACTGTATGGGATGCGCTTTTTCGAACAATTTTCTCAATCACATTTCATAAATAATTGTATCATTAATAACCTAACAATATGACACAACTCGTTCGTCCTGTAAACATTCAGAAGGGGTAGCTTACTCTTCTCCGACGATTTTCCCATTAACGCCTAACGATATTTTGTTCATATTTCATAAATAAATGTTACATAAATAACCTAACGATATGGTATAATTCCATCATCTTAAAAAGCTAGAAGTGGTATATTACTTTTCGGAGCAAGTAATTACCCTACGATTACCGTACGATTTTGTCGAGAATGACTCTGGCAATTTTGTTCGTATTTCATAAATAGCATAACTCGTTTGTCCTGAAAAGATACACAAGGGATATTTTATTCTTCGGGATGACTTTTTTGACGATTTCGCAGAAAGTACTCAGACGCTTTTGCTCATAGTTCACATACAATTATTTCCTTAATAATTCTAATATATGGCATATGTTATTTCTAACAGAAATATGACCAATGGGTACTTTACTTTTGGACATAAGTTGCTTTGAACAAAGTTTTCCAAAACACATTATTTTATTCGCATTTCCCAAATAAATGTTTCAGTAATAGCTGCAGCCTAACACGAGTCAGTTTAAGAAATTCGAGCGAGAAAAATCAGTGCGTTTCATCCGTACCCATTCTTAAATATGGGGGGCGCGGTGGCTCAGTGGTAGCCGGTGGCAATAGCCGAGTGGTCTTGAACGTTCGGCTTCAGATCATGAGGCGCAATCCACTGGGGGTTCGAATCCCCCTGAAGAGCAAGGTCGGAATTTTAACTGTCCTGGATCTTTCTGTGTTTGTGTCCCTGTCGTGTTTGGATTACGCAGAAATTGCGCGAATTGCCAATGGCGAACAGTATCCCGGTTGGGACGAACTTTAAAAAAAAAAGAAAAAAGAACGGTCTGAGGCGTTAGGCTGATGATCGTAAGGTGAAGCCCATTGGGGGTTCGAGTCCCTCTGAAGAGCAAGGGTGGAATTTTAACTGTCCTCGATGTTTCTGTGTTCGTGTCCCTGTCGTGTCCAGTAGTCCTGAGAATTGGTTAAAATAGAAAAAAATAGTCAGGAAGTTTTTTTTAAAAAAAAAAGTGGTATAGTGTTCACCTCTGGTGCTTGGGGTCCTGGGTTCGATCCCAGCCCCCGCCAAGTGAACTTTGTGGTGGACAAACACCGTGCTCGTGGGTTTTCCTCGGGGTTCTCCCACTTTCTTCATTCCACCATTTCACTCATCTCTCATTATCACCGTCTCCTTTAGCCTAATCGGCATAAACGTTGGACGTAAAACTCAAAGATTTCATTTCATTTTCATTCTTAAATATATTTTTAAATGTTACACCTAATCACAATTTTCCTAACAAAATCGAAACTTCTATTTAAATGTGCCTTGTTGTGGCCAAATGGTTGAAGTGCATTGGTTCTGGATTTGATTCCCGGTGAGAGTTAGTGTATTTTTATACAACGTTAAGGTATAGGTAATAAGTAGGTGCAAAGAGAAAAGTGTTTAAACAAGCTTAACCAAGCTAATGAATAATACAAAGAAATAATACAATATTACGAAATTATAGAAGAAACGTTGTTAATATTAGATATTTGCTTGTGAGATATCCAAACGATGACTATCAACTCCAAAAGTAAAAAAGTGAAACATCCAATACCAGGTTAATCAGTGGTCTCTAGGTAAAGCTATCCTACTAGGAACTGATTGAGATACCAAAAAATGTTGTAATCGCTGAGAGACATGTTAGGAGCATACATTGGGTGAGAGACTTTAACTCACGAATAGTCTGCACCTTTTGTTGGTGTATTGAAGTGCGTAGGTGGTGTGTGTTTGGCACATCGGGTTCCTTTGTTGTTAATCGCAGCTTTCTAGACCGGATGCAGTTATTCCCGGTAGAAAATACAAGAAAATATACATTTCTATTACTATTAAAGTAAATAATTACACTCATTCCCTCAATGTGACACTTGTTTGTTTAACTGTATACAGACAGCTGATCCGTGGAAGAATCGTTCATAATAATAAATAAAATAAACTTGACAACTATTCTTGTAAATAATAGGTAAAATTTGCGTCACACTGTTCATTTTGCTGGGCACGCCAGTGTGCCCCGTTATCCAGTTGTGGCACACTGGAATATAGGGTATGGCTTTCTAATTTTTCCCAACTATTTTAACTGCTTCAATTGAAATGAATTTATAATAATAAGAGAGTGAATTTAATCTTCTTACCCTTCGATTTAGAAATAAGGTCCGCTAGAATTGCATATATAAAAAAATAATAATACTCAGAATTTTATAGAGTAGTTTGTTTTATTCGAAATGACATACTTCCTGCAACTGTTTGGGTTGGAATTATTTGAAGTCAAATCTTTAAGTTTTACGACCCACGGTTATACCGGCTAGGCTAAAGGACACGGTGATGAGAAATGAATGCAATGGTGGAATGAAAAAAGTGGGAGAAAACGGGAGAACCCCGAGAAAACCCATGCACATGGTGTTTCTCCACCACAAAATTCACTTGGTGCATGCTGGGGTCGAACCAAGGATCCCATGCACCAAAGGTGAACGCTTTATCAATGAGCTACCGCAGCCCCTCTGAAATTATTTATAGGAGAGAGTGACTACTTTATGAAAACTTGATATCGAACACATTTGTTTAAAAATACCAGCTTTTTGAGAAATATTGCTTAATATTCAGAAAAACCTGTCAATAAAATAATAATAATAATAATAATAATAATAATTATTATTATTATTATTATTATTATTATTATTATTATTATTATTATTATTATTATTATTATTAATTAGCTTAAATTAAAAACTCTCTAGACCTAGTGCATTGGCACAATTCCACGAATTAAAAAGAATGTGTTTACTTCTCATGTAAGTGTAGAAGGACTTAATTCCTGTTGCTTTTAATATACGAAGAAAGTGTCCAACTTTCAAATGATATGCTACATAAAATGCCCTATGCAACATAATGTAGTATAGAGTCATCATTTCAGGTTGCCTAAAGAACACTTTCGTTTTAGCAAGAAAGGAAGAAAATAGAAAATACTGAGTTTTAACCTAATAGAAAGTTTGCAGATTTAAGAGAAAATGCACAGAGTTGTTGGACATAAAATGTAGTTCGGATTAATGGAGTAAGACACCGTAAATAGTTTATTGTTTGAGAAGTGACCAAGCCATTACATATGGAAATATCGAAAGAGATACGTTAATGATGTTAGTTGCAAACTGTTTTAGAAATGAAAAATTTAAGGAAATCTCTAAAACTCTGATATCACAGATCCAAGTTGAATGACTGTAAAGTAAACCTGCTAAATCTGAGTAAAGCAAAAAAAAAAGTATTAATGACCTGTGTTACAGTTTCAGACATATAATTCTCATATCAAAACTACGATAGAAATAAATTATGAATAAAGGTGAATTCACAGTTCTGGAATACCAACAAATGATTTTGCTAGATGTAAATTTTCGGAAAACTTTTTTATAAGGCTTTAGATTTATTTTTTGTTTGTTTATTAGCTTCCCCATGCCGTAAACGTCGCCAACTCCTAGTGGCCCACTTGCCGGTAAATGGCGATCGTCGATATAGCGACGCGTCGAAGGATTGCCGCTAGTGTGCCACTAGTGGCAGGGTTTCGTCGAGTCAAAGCAGATATCTAGAATCGGGGATGTCGGGAAGAAAATATTTGCAACCCATCGCATTGACAGCAGAGGAGGATATCGAACTAACGGACAACGAGGAAGTTGAAACAATAATTAAGAAACTAAAAACTAAAAAAGCTCCAGGATTGGATGATATAGTAAATGAGATCTACAAAAATAAAATGGATATTTGGACTCCATATCTAACAAAATTGTTCAACACCCTACTTAAGAAGCAGATATTTCCCTCGTTGTGGAAAGAATCGAAATTGCTAATTTTGTTAAAAAGTCAGGATAAAGATTTAACAGAAGTGAGTTCTTACCGTCCAATCTGCCTTTTGAGAAACATCTCAAAATTATTAGAAAGGATAATAGCAAATAGAATTCGACGAAAGCATAGAAATATCGAAGATGATAGTTTACAATATGGTTTCAGAAAGGGCAAATCTACGGAAGATGCCTTAAATGCATTTGTGTATCAAGTTAAGGAAAGTAGCATGGAAAGAAAATATGCACTGGCCCGGTTTTTGACATAGAGGGAGCGTTTGATAACTTATGGACATCATCTCTCATTGAAAGGTTAAAAGAGCTAAATTTATTACAATATTTAGTAAATATAGTTAGGGATTACTTCTTGAATAGACAGATCATCATCCATGAAAACCTGGGAAATATCAAAGTTACTGCACAAAAGGGATGTCCGCAAGCATCGATCTTAGGACCATTGATGTGGGATTTGGAATACCAGCCGTGTTTAGAAAGACTAAACCAATTAGAGGAAACTGAACGAGTAATTGCTTTTGCTGATGATTTGGCTGTAATAATCTCAGCAAACTCTAGAATAGAATTGGAAAGAAAATCAGCACGAATTATAAACGAATTACTTGATTGGTGTGGAAAGTCTAAGCTAAAAATCTCTGAGAGGAAAACGAAATACATGATTTTTGGAAGTAAATTATTAGGAGGACCAATAATTAAAATAGGCAACAGTAAGATTGAGAGGCTATCAGTATTTAAATATTTAGGGATTATGATAGACGATAAACTGAATTTTGGAGAGCATATTAATTATGTTACTCAAAAGGGTCATAAAGTAACTAATAAACTCATTTCATTGGCTCAAACAAATTATAGGCTACCGAGAAAATTAATTAAGACTTATCAGGAGGTAATCCTAAGCGCCTCGATGAACTATGCTTCCAGCGTATGGGCACATTGATTATTAGAGAATAACTCCTTAAAAGCAAAAATAAATCGCCCACAAAGAAACCTTTCAATTCGGCTCATTGGTGCCTTCAGCACGACACAGCACAGCGCGTTGTGTATTTTGATGGGTTTCAATCCAATGTATTTAACAGTAATCCAGAGAGTGGCAACATATTGGTATAAAAAAGGAAATTTAAATAAGACGAAAGAACTTTTAGGGACCAAAGCACAAAAACTCGATGAAGTAGAAAGACAAATTCTACAAAAATGGATACAGGACTGGCAAGTAGACAAAACATCAAGAAGATTATTTACGTTTATTCCAGACGTTGGAACGCGACTCAAATGGAATTACTTCAATCCCAACAAAGGACTAATTCATTTCCTAACAGGACATGGTCCCTTTCCAACCGATCTTTATAGAATCAACAAAAAAGAACATGATAGCTGTGAATGTGGAGAACAAGGGACACCTGAACACAGTGTTCTCTGGTGCCCGTTCCTGGAGGAGTACTTGCGAATTCGTGACCAAATTAGACAGAAAGATATAAAAGCTATCTTGGAAGATGAAGAGGATTATAGAATCCTAGCACATGTAGCAGAAGAATACTCAGAACTATGCAGAAAACATTTTACAGAGAAAACACAAACTAAATGAACATAAAATATGGAAAACAGAATGAATGAGGATTCCTCCCTCCTGGACCGAAGGAAACTTCTGGAAGCGCTGGATCTCTGCGCCCCCAGGAAGGAGGTTGAGTGATGGTGTGTGAGTGCCTAGAGCATTCTCGGTCTTTGACTGGTAAGGAACTCCGGATGCTCTGGGAGCGTATGTGTGATGCGATGGTGACGGAATGAGTGTTAAATCTAGAGCCGTGGGAATAAATATACACTAATATGTAATAGAAACAATCGTATAAAAATATCCCAATTTTGACATGAAGACTCGGAAATAGAGCATCATCTCGAAGCCGCTTCGCGATTCGGTTACGATAGCGTGCGACTTTCGGTCCGTGGGTACGCGGCGGCGGGACACAACTGACCAGGGCCCGCACTAAGTGCTCCGAGTGTGTCCTGGGCCTCATGTCGATACTTACGGTCCGTTTCTGATGTGTAGGATGAACCGAGATCAATGAATAATATAGCTACATCAACAAATACAGCCATAATCAAAATTTTTAAAAAATCAGTGAACCAACTTTATCGATATGACACTTAAATGCATTATAGAAAAGTGGTGTGTTAGTGAAGTGATGTGTAGTGTAGTGTTTAGTGAAGTGATGTGTATATAGTGATTATTAACCACACAGGGGAAACCGTGACACAGGAGAGGAACGCACATACAGGTGAAAATCATTTAGGTGAGAAACCAAGATTAGGAAGAGTATCAGCAGTCAGCAGTAAGCAGACACCGAAGTTATCAGAGTGTGACAACAGGAATTTTTCGTGTTATTTAATAAACTCTTAAAATCAATAAGACGAAAATAGAAAATGTATGTTTTGGAAATATTAAACAATTGTCAACTTACTATAAATGACAATTTAGGTAGTAGCTAGATAGCAATCAAATTTGTTACGTAATACGATAATAAAATTAGGTAGGAATTAGATAGTAATTTAATTCTTGTTTAGTTAGTTAATATTGATTAGATAGCTCAAGTCCTTTTGTTTTTCTTTTCGTTTTTCTTTTTGTTTTTAAAATGTTGTTTTGTTTTATTTGTTGTTCATTGTTGTTGGATGTTGAGTGTTGTGGTCTCGTCCTTCCCACCGTTTTCCTTGTTCCCTGTCTTCTTTCCAATTATTGCAAATAAAGGATGATGAAAAAGGCTAAAGAAAAACAAAATGCGATGATGATAGCCCGTTTCGGTTAAAGTCTTCAGATGGCGAAACTGAAGAGGCAGATCTGAGCATTAAAAAAAAAAAATAAATAAATAAAATAAAAAAATCGGGGGTATTGAAGTTACCACCACGTAAGAACGAGGACTTCATTTTGGTCCGCGCTCGTTTGATTTGTCACGGAGAATCGTAAAGGGGCCAACATGAACTATTACCAGTCATGTGCATGCGGTTATTATTATATATTATTTTTCGCTGACGAATTGTTATTATAAGGAGAATACTTGAACTCCGGGGGTCAAGAGTAACTCCTGCCTTTACATCATGAAGTGAAAAATCTTGAGATGGGTACGTATAATTGTATGAATTTAGTTGGCAACTGTCGCCGATCACTAGCAAGTGAATATGGGATAACTATGAAAAAAGTAAATAGACGCTTGCCATTTTGTTATAAAATTACATGACGAGTGCATTTGATCTGATTCCAAACAGTTATCTTCAAATATACACGGTTAAAGGAGCACTCTGATTAGAAATATTAAAAAGACTTCAACGATTTATCACTCTACAAGTTGTGTCTTCATAGTCGCTTCCGTGGCTAGTTCGGAAGATTACGCAACTAGTAACCCTAAGGTTGATGGTTCACGCCCAGCTCACGGCACTTTTGTTTTATTTTTTAAAAAATGTTTTTAAGACACCTTGATGCAAAGAAATTACGCATATAGGCGATTTAACGTATTTTAGGGGAATAATTTTGTGGTTCGTTGGCGTCCCGTCGCTTCTCTGCCGGTGGTGGTATAATTTTCAAAACGGAAGTGTTACCAATTTTTGGCTGCGGGACCGCCAATTTTCGGGGACATGTCACTAGTTGCCTATCGGTGGTCCACCGACGCTTACGGCATGGGATTTTCCCCTCACGAGTGAGGCAGATTGTAATCGATCAAGAGTGTTTTGGAAAAATGGGAAACATCTTCCGACTTCGACTTCTGAATAATACGTTTAGGATCAAGTCGAATCAAGGCTGCGCCACGGGAAGGTAGAACAAGTGAGGCAATCGTTCCAAGCACTACGCTCGAGAGCTTCCGTCTCATTCAAGACTTAGACTCTTCAGGAAAAGTAACAAGTTTATTACTTGTAATTCATTCTTTGAGTCAAAGTATTTTACAATAAACCATCGTTTTGTAAGATATGTTTACGATTGTAAACTATTAATTTCGAAAATTGTACTCATAATATAATTTCCCATCATGGATTTGAAAAAATCAAAGTTGGAACAAAGAAAGATCTTCGATCCACATGTCTCTTCATGTTTGATATTTGAGGTTTATTCTGGGGAACATCAATTTCATCTCACTTTCCTTTGTGGCAATCGGACACAAGTTGTCACATTTCTCCAAAAAGGAAAAAAAAAAAATCAAATCTAATTATTGGGGGTGACAGTCCCCTCCAGTTCCAAGATTGGAGGGGACATGTCCCCCTCATCCCCCCGGGTTTTGCACCAGTGGTGTTATATCTTAGTCAAATCACGGGGGACAGCGCCTCAACCTTCCACCACCCGAAACAAAGAGTAAAAACAGTTTGTTTTTATGAGAATTTCAGCTCCTTGTACTGTCGTATGCGAAGTGGGAGTCTTAGAGGGAAAAGCCTAGGAGGGAAAATAGTGCAGCCACCACATCCAATATCGCAAACGTAATGACGTTGCTCAGTAATTAGACATATTCCAAGATAATCACATAGCTGAGAATATAATAATATAAATTAAGAAATTTTAAGCGATTCTAAAGATTTTTCGTACCCAATGTATGTAAATACGGGACATTTTGGCGTCCCGGGAGAATTTTTCGGGACACCGGGAATGGTAGTGAAAAAACGAGACAATCCCGTTTTTACGGGACGGTTGGTCACCCTACTTTAGCCTCGCCGGCATAACCGTGGGAGGTAAAACTTAAAGATTTCATTTCATTTGCATTTGTCATGTGAAATATATCTACAAACACCTGAAATGATATCAAATTGGGAGCTTAACCGCTTCCCCCTTTTGAAGAAATTCTCCGTACGCTGCTGTTTCCTTATATAATTAATACGGACTCATCTTTTAAGTTATTTCTGACGTACGGCAATATATTATGTATTTATAGGTATAATAAATTGCTCACCATAAAAAGTTAAATTATAAAGATTTAAAATGAACTGGACAATTAACATAGGTCTGTGTCCATTATACATAATACCCTGTATATTCAGTGTTCGAAGTGGAGAGAAATCAGAGGCGGTATGTTTTATTACAATTTTGACTCGACATACCGGCTATCTAAATGTTGAAATGTAGTAACGGTATGTTCCCTAAACGATTGTATTTCTATTTACATAATGACTGAAAACCAATGGAGAGCTTCTCTGTGGTAACGGGAGGAATATGGAGAGAGTTTGATCTTTAAAAAAAAAATTAAAATATCCCCTATGTTGTACTATAGAGGATTATACACGAAAATGCTCAAAAATCGAATGACAATATTAACTTTCCTTCGGGTAAACTCCTGGTTCTCCCACTCGATTGTGGGGTATTCCAAACACCCTGGAAGTTTCGCCCCATCAACAAACAACCTCTAAATCTGCCCATGGTCATAACACGGTATTTATATGCATTGAGGCAAGAAGACACACACACGTAACAAAGAAATAATTCAATATGGCACATGAAAATAAGAACTAAGTGAACTTCTTTGAAGACACCTCATTTTAAGAAGAAAAGGTAGAAAGAAGATAACCAATGTCGGTGTTGTCAACTTAGAAATTATTTCTACGTAGGAAATATAATATTTTACATGCAAAGTTACTCGTTAATTTCTGTGTATAAAAATGAAGTTATTTAGCATCTACTTTCCAGTAACGGTAAGTTTTAATAATAATTGAAAAACCAGAGAGGTGTGCCTTCATCACTGAAAATCCAGAGTCGGTATGGCATACCACCGCATACCATCTCACTTTGACCATTGAATATCAACTCTACGTTCGCCTCTAGCAGGAGTTGTCTGCTTTCCTCCAACTATCTTAATTTCATTCATTATCATCACCACGACTTCGCTTAGTCTCTTTGCAAAATCGTGGGACTAGAAATTTACTTTAAAAATCGTACTGAAAAACTTGTTTTAAAATAGATTCTTTTCCTTTTGGTTTTGGTTTGATTTAGTTTAATGTCCCACGATTATGCCTGCTAGGCTAAAGTAGACGTGGACCTACAGATTTTAGTGGAATCCGAACCACTTTGGTCGTTCAACTGTACCCCCACCGGGAATAAATCCCGGAACCACGCAAACTGAAGTCAAGCGTGCTAGCCACTAGACCAAGTAAGGGTTCTTCTTTTTATATATATATACAATAAATTAACGATCAAGGTTGTGTCCCTAATAAGGAAACCTGTGTTCGTTTATGACAACTAATACATAAAATTTTGTACCTGTGTGTAATTCAAATTCAAATCGATCTTGAAATTAGTTCGTAGTATGCACGATAGGTGTACGATTCTAGATCTTATACATATTTAGCCACAAAATTGTAAATTCTTTTACCATTCTTATACAGAATACTTTAAATTCATTTGAAACTATTTTTTCTTCAATTACCTAGTATACTGTACTTAGCTTTTGTGATATGTTTAACAAATATTGAATCATTTCTTAAAGTTCCGCAGCCTTTTACTGGACTTACTGCAATAAGTATTACTAAAGTTACGTTTTTGAAAAACCAAGGAATTTTGGGTGCATTTTATGGCTATATTTGGGGTATAACAGAAAATATTCAAATATTAACCGTAGGCTTTAATAATCGAAATATTCAGTAGACAGCAAAATAACGTAAGTGTGATGCCTATTGCATAAAAGATGGATAAGAGAATAAAAAGTGTCCTTACATGAATTGCTCTGATATTTATACCAAAGGTACCTCATATTCAAAGACAACCTTGGCCAGAAAATCAACCTCAAAATCCTTCGAATTTCGAAGTTACTATTGAAAATTCGAAAATCAAAAAAAGTTCATATCTCGGAAAAGAGTTAAGTTACAAGGGTGAAATAAAATATGAATATACTTTGCTTAAAGGACCTTACCGAAAACAAGATATAATGTATTTCGCCCTTCAAATTTCTAGCGAAAAGTGCGTCGAAAATATTCGAATTGAAATATTTTTGCTTTATATTTCAGTGACCACCTATTTTCCACCATAGAAGCAGCACCAATCCACCTACAATATATTTTAACCTTGGTTTCATACCCACGGTGCAACTTGGTGTAAAATGGGGGAAATCAAAGCCGGACATGCCTATATACAACCCACGTTACGTCATTAGTATCTTGGCTGGTACGAATACTGTCAGAAGTCAAAGATGGTCTAGTTTGACTTGTCATGACGATTCTGACTCGTCATGAATGGCTCTTCATGGCAAAATAACTCTCATAATTGTACCTTTTCCAGAAACCACGCGAGAGCGCTAGTGCTGCTGATAATAATCTGCCATTTTACTACTGTTACGTTTTTACATCTGTCATGACGTTTTTCGGGGAAAAAAAAATTTAAAAAAAATTACCCTATAAGTTCGGAGTCGCGGCTTATTCGCCAGAAGAGAACTTAACAATTGAAGAAATGTTGTGGCAACTACACAATACTATTAACCATTTGGTACTAATTTTTGATGGAAGATATATTCGGCATGGCAAGAGGTCGGATAATGAATATTAACGAAAACCGTACCCTGAACAACAACAACAAAAAAAAGTTGCCTCTATTTCTAATATAATTGGTTATATTGTAGACAGCGGCGCCGAATTTCCAAAATTTATGTGAGTGCATGTCAATGGCGGGCCGTGTTACACGTTTTCAGTGGAGTCTCGATATATTTTATGAACACTGTTATAAAGGGCTGTGCTCGATTCTATTTACAATATAGTTCATTTTTTTTTTCTTATTATTATTGTGGAGACTGCCTTTGACTAGGTCAGAGACAGGCAGGGAAGGGGAATGTGTTGCTTGGTTGCCTTTGCAAAAACACATTCGAAACAAACAATTATATTTTGGAAGTTAGAAATTTTAACTTCCACCTCAATGTTCTAATTGCTTATTTTTTAAATTTTATTTTATTTTCTGATAATGGCAAGTGAGAAATATTTATTTTTTTTCTATCAAATGAAAAATCTTGTGGGTGCTGGAGTCCCGGAGCACTCACGTAGTCAGTGCCCATAATTGTAGATATGTTGGGGGCATATACTGCAATTACAAATAATGCAGCAATAGTAAAATGTGTGTTTCAAGATCTAAACGGGCTATCGTTTCTCATGACGTAAGATGATATTTATTTTGTGAATCGCGGCTTTCGGGATACAGCTAAATATTTTGAACGAACAGGATAAGCCTACACTACACTAAAAGATAAGCGCAGGCAATTGACTACGGCAGATGCGAACTTTTCCCGCTATATTACAAAAATTCGTTAGGTTGTTGGATGAGGCCGTTCATGGTATACTTGGACAAAGTATCGTCTTCTACGTCACCTATTAGATAACAATTTGCTTCCTCAAGTTGGATTGTTATGTCAGATGGCTTCCTTTTTACATAATACTTTTCGTAATCGTCTTAATTCTGACGAGGGCCTCGATGAGGAAATTCAACGAATGGAACGACAGCACATCACAGAGAACACATTAGGATTAGAAATAGAAAAGCACGGTTAGGACAGATGTACACGCTCTTTCCCAGAAGTCACATCTGCGGACATCCTGGACTTCTGGAGTGGACAAAAAGAGACTTAAAATTATGTTACAGGTTTCTATCAGTTGTCTAAGGCAGTTTCCTACTCGGCTAAAATAATGAAGGAGAGCTCCCTTAGTGGCTAAGCGGTTAGCGTACGCGCTTTTGGTGTGGGGAGACCCGGATTCGATTCCCGGCGGGAATTCATGTGGTTCGAATTCCAAGTTAATCAGTAGATCCATGTCTCATATAGGGACGTTAAACTCAAAATCAACTCAACTCATGAATGATGAACGAAGATAACATCATCAATCTTCATTTCCTGAAAGAAAATACCCACACCGTTAAATTCGAACTTATGGTACTGAAGGATTTCTACCGCTTTAGTCGTTCTCGAGAAAATCGTTCAAAAAATCCTAAGTGGCTAGTCCTTTAGGATTTTTCCGTCAGGAATTAATTGTATCATACTATATAGGGTTGTCTGGGAAATAATTACTTATTAAATATAAGCAAAATCATTATAACAACTCTTAGGAAAGGGCCTGTGGCACATCCATAACCTCCTGATGCCCAGAGGAAATCGCCTACATGAAGTAGGAGGAATGTTAACTGCTGTCCAATTGCACAACATAAGACGCTTCTGCTATTGTTTGCGCGCCGAAGCAAAATTTGAAGTGTAAAAATTATAGGTTTCCACTCAGCAAAGATCCAGATATCCGCGAGGAACGAACGGGCAAATGTCGTCATTTTTTGTAGAGCCGACTCTACGCGGGATGTCAGGAGGGGTGCCTGGGCCACAACAACCGATTTTGATGAAACTTGGTAGACTGATAGGACACCTTGCAAAACTAATGTAACTAGCAGGAATTTGTCGAAAAAGCTGCAGTTTCGGAGATACAGTCGATTCATTAAAGATGACATTTGTCGTTATATCTCGGGAACGGCTCCACCGGGAACAAGCAAACTTTGCAAGTCATAGTAGATATATGATAGCTTTAAAACGAATTGTCTGCACATGCGCAGAACTGCGCATAATGTGCAAATAATTGTGTGCATTCGCATATCTCGAAAACGTGAACACTGCAATATATTTTTCTCTTGTTTAATTTGAACCATATGACGAGTATAACATAATGCAAGGAAAAACTAGACTCAAAGGTGAGCGTTTTCAAGCAACTAAGGTGAGAAGATGTTGGGGTGGTCTGCCCCCGGACACCCGCCTCTAGTTACGGCACTCTGACTGGCTTTTCAATCATACAATTCCATTACACCTGTGTAGAGGTCATGTAGTTAACGTTAATAGTCGCCATATTCGGGGCGTAGTGATATCAAGTACTGTAAATCATCAATGTTACACAACAGTAACACAGTATTAAGAGCGCGTAGGATACACTATCAGACCTATGGTCGCGGTTTATTGGAACACATCAGTGTGATGTAGGCATTTATGCTTCAAAGAAACGTGCCAAAATCATAAAGCTATCATTTATATACTATGGCTTGCAAAGTTTGCTTGTTTTCGGTGGAGCCGTTCCGGAGATATCACGACAAACGTCATCTTTAATGAATCGACTGTATCTCAGAAACTACACCTTTTTCGACAAATTCCTGCTAGTTACATTAGTTTTGCAAGGTGTCCTATTAGTCTACCAAGTTTCATCAAAATCGGTTGTTGTGGCCCAGACACCTTAAGGATGTGTCACAGGCCCTTTAAAATTATTTCCCTCCAGTAAATTTCCCTTGTTTTTGGGTTTGGAGGGAAAATTCAAACCCTCTGGAGAATCCCTTAAAAGTTATTCTGGATATTTGGAGCGATGCGGATTCTAGGCCTCTTTGGAAATACAAATGAACGATCGAACATCTAGACACACAAAAAGCACTTTTATGGGGTAAAACATGTATATCCGTTCAAAATATCCATTACTTTGGATCATAACAGTATTTCGTTCTGTTCATTCTTCGCTCGAGGGTTTAAAAAGAAAATGTCATAAATCTTTGCTTCGTCTAGAAGATGGCTCGGAACACATGAAACCTTGATGAGTCACGCTCATGTTCAGTTGTTGCATGTGAGCTCTTCAATTCCATTCCTCGTACACGAACATTGTGGTACTTTACCTTTGCCACTGAAACTTAACATGGTTTCGTCAGGAAACATCAAGTATGAGGGGGAAATCGACATCCGTAATCTTTTGCATAAAACGGAAAAGTTTATTCACTTTTAAATAGCATCAACGCCTGTATAACGTCTTCGACCTCACGGAAATTCGATGTACTCTATTCATCTCATGATCATATTGAATCTATTATCTACGTATCACTAGCTGACGAAATAACATAAATTCTCAAAACTCTATATTTTGTGAATTAAATTACTTTAAAAACACTGTCCAAGAAATTACTAACATTTCATAATATCCATTCGATAGTCCTACGAGTTCGTAATAATTCATAAGTGGCAACCTTCTTGTCCGCACTGTGTTCGCGTAGTGTTGTGTGCAGGAAGAAAGTCAAGTGGGACTCTTTCCATCATTTACACTACACACGTACACTTCATTCGCACACTTTTTTTTATCCTATTGTTTTACTTTATACATTTCTTTTTCCCTGTCTTCCTAGATACTTACACCTTTTAAGCTGTTTAAATCTTTTTCTCAACTTTCGCGTACTCCTCATTGTGTTTCTCTCTATTCCGATTGTGAGACCTTTCTTTCCACAATTGTATAACTTTATAACACTTTACCTTATCCCCTTATCTATTACGTACTTTATACGTTTTCTATTACTTTATCATACTTATGTTAGGGCCTCGGTGGCTCACTGGTAGAGCGATCAAATCTAGTGTCTGGTGTCCTTGGCTCGATCCCATCTCGCGCCAAGTGAACTTAGTGGTGAAGAAAACCCGTGCGCATGGGTTTTCTTGGGTTTCTCCCGTTTCCACGCTCTTTCTTCATTCCACCATTTCATTCATTACTCATCATCAGCTTCTCTTTTAGCCTAGCCGGCATAACTGTGGGACGTAAAACTTAAAGTTTTCATTTCATTTCATTTATCATACCTATCACTTTCAATATTTCTATTACCTATCATATTTATTACATTGCTTACTTTTCTTTTTACCTTACCGTTTTATTTTAGCGTTTTATTCTTTTTCTTACAAAGACGTTTGACAAGTCTTTCCGTTGCGTTTGTGGTGCTTTACAGAAGAATAATAATTGTTCTAATAGAAAGCCAATTGCTATAGAAGAATTGCTAAAATTGCTGGCTAAAGAGAAATATTTTCTTAAACCCGCCCAATCTTTTAAGAAGAATTAAGTATATTTTTTTAAAATATAAAATATGCCTAACATAATGTTATTCACTATTGTTTGAATTATATAATTATATTGTGGATGTTTGCACGAACTCATTCTCATGCAACCACAAACCGGCGAATGTGCAAAATCTTGATTTCGACTAAAATGAAGTTGAAACTAGCAAATTTTGCGAATCATTGAAGAACCTCCTAAATAATACTCAATGCAATCTTCACAATAGGTCAGAAAAAGTTACTAGTTGTTCCAATATATACATAAACAAAAACTCTGACACGGGAACATCTTATATTGATAGTAGCATTACCCAATCAAACAATATACAATCGATAGAGGAATTAAGAAAAGTGAGAAATCCAAAGTTTTTTGGGCCGACACGCAGAAACACAGGAGATACAGAGGAAAGGACCTAGAATCATGTGAAGATAGCAATGCAAACGATACACTGACACAGAAAAAACTTTGAAATCATTAAAGCAATCAAAATGATATTTACACAACACTATAGTAAGCAAACATTGTACCCACAGACATGTTCAATAACATCATATGTAATTCAGTGTTGCCAACTGAGCACAAAATGAAGTTTTGTTAAATGGCACGGAACACAAATTATAATATGTATAAAATCTAAGTATGTGTAGAACCATACTTAGACCATACATATAGAACCATACCCATATCCATACCCATACCCAGATAGTCATCTGTGTCACTAATTACCAACACCCAAGTACCTACAAGGTCAGACACAATCATGCTTCCGCCAGTAAACCTATAGTTCCAGCATGATATGCCAGGTAGCAGCACCGAATCGAAAATGGTCGAATATACAGCGAACAACCTTCTGTAGTTCCAAGTAGGCACATGGTTTCCATCTATATCATAAATATCTAGTAACTGACAATGAGACTTTCTGTTCGTTTTAAGCGGTTCGTTCTGTTCGCTTTACGCGGTATATTTGAATTTTCTGCAGTGATACAGATGGTATTCTGGAACAAAGACGGATTGATATGCACTGATTTCCTGGCACGCAGGACCACGGTCAATGCGGTGTACTACAGTAACGTCCTCTGGACCAAAGTCAAAGAGGCTTTGAGAAGAAAACGGCCACAGCCGGTGAATTATGGTGTCATCATCGTGCATGACAACGCGCATCCTCATACAGCTACGACAACGGTCACAGCTATTACCAAGCTTGATGGGAGATTCTAGATCATCCCCCGTATAGCCCCGATTTGCAACTTCCATGTTTTTGCTTTCCATATGGAACACTGGGGACGACAATAATTCCACCGAACCATGTGTACTCAAATGTCTGAAAGAGCGTTCTATACTGCAAGAATACGTGCACTCTAACACCGATGAAACAAATGTGTGCGTGTACATGGGGAGTAAATTGAAAAAAAAAATACAGTAACTGATTCACGTTTTGTCTTCTCTATGTAATTAAAAAAAGAAATTGTGGTTATAACTTGAACGTCCCTCGTATATGCATCACACTTTGTGTGGACTACAATATAGTTTACAATGCATATAATGTGCTCGTTATTATACCCATCTCATTGTTTCATGGGCACAGTGGCGGCGCTAGGCTCGTAATATTAGGGGGCAAGAGGGGAGGCAAGAAAAATTTGGGGCAGACGAGGCAACCACATTTGCTTTGAATATTATTATTATCGGTTGCACATATTATTGTTATTATTATTCAACGGTTGTGCATAGAAAAATAGGGGCGAAGGAGTTGCAAGATAAAATATTAGGGTGGCGGTCGCCGCTCTTGGCCACCGTGTAGCATCGTCACTGCGTGGGCAATCTTACTACTTATCAGTTCATCCTCGTAATTTCTCTTTCTGCAACTTGACCACTGTTAAAACTGACTACTTTTTAATGAACCAGCCTATAGTAACATTTTCTACTGTCTCTGTAATTTAAAAATAAAGGAACTATAATAAAAAAAAATAATTAGGAAGACCTCTGGGAGAATATTAAGATAGATCTCGCAGAAACAGGAATACAAACTAGAAACTGAATTCAGTTGGCTAAGGATAAAAATCATTGAAGAGTTCTTGTGAATGCAGCATTCAACTTTCGGGGTCCATAAGTTATAGAGTTAGCTAGTAACAATATTTTACGCAATACTGATTAGCAAGGCCCGGATCTTGTTGACAAGTCAACTTTTCTCTGTTACGCATAGGACAAGGTAAGTTGAAGTAAAACCGTTATTCATCAACTCTAGGTTCTAAAAATATATTTTTTTTTTAGGGTCAACATTTGGTCACTTTTTGCCGTTTTGAAGTTTTAGGTCATTTTTTTATATTTTAAGATAACTTTCAGGTCACTTATGGTCTTTTTATTCTTTTTCTTCAACATAAAGAAATCTTAAAATGAACACTATGCATTTGAAGAACACGAAGTTAAATAATCTCTTTTCCTGTTTTCTGACTATTGGGGTGAAAAAACTGCATTACTAACAAGCTAATGAATACTAAGCTGTAGATGGTTCACGAAGGGTGGGAGTTGGTAGGTGGTGAAACAGATGGGTTTGGATTGTTGACCAATATGACCAGTGAATAACTAAATATAAATTGGAAGGCATTCAAAGATTTTAAACTTTTTTTTATCTATTATTCTCGTGTATACAGTCTACACTTGCGAACTTTGGTTCCTAGTTTCAAACTTGTACTGAACTTTACTTTCTAGTTTCAACTCGCGAGTGAATTTACACTTTCAGTACTTACAATACAGTACAATGGACTGATCATTGAACACAACATTTCATTACTGGGCTGCAGCTAACTAAAACGAAACTTTTGAAAATGACAGAAATAATATTTAAAAATCTAATAGATATTCAAAAAATGTCCATGTTTAACGAAGTAAAAGTTCAAGTTTAAAGTCATTTGTTGTGAATTTTAGGATCATTTTACAGGAATTTTAGTGTCATTTTATAGGTCACTTTTTAGAAAAGTTTATGGCAACAAGATCCGGGCCCTGCTGATTAGTTTAACTTTTTTTTTTTAAAAAAAAATAATGAACTTTACATACCGGTATTTATTTATTTTTACGCTTCTACTGAGATTTTTAATAATTAAATTGAATATTGAAATAAAACTTTGATACGTTTTATTGTCTGTTACGGATAATGAAATATTGTAACATATGAAAAGACAAAGAAATAAGACAATGGTGTATTTCACTTCACTAGAATTACAACTTTTATGGCAAACAAAGGGAAACCCTTTAAATGAAAAGCACAAACTCTATTTTCCACCTTTCTTTTTAAATGTAATGCTTCTCTGTTCTCTGTTTTTTTTTTTTTTTTTTTTTTTTTTTTTTTTTTTTTTTTTAAGGAAGGGATTTCAACACGTCATTTTAAGGAAAAGGTTTCATGAACTTTCTTATTTTTTCGAGTGAATTCTCATTTACTACCATATGGACGTACGTAGCAACTGACTTTGAGTCAAAAAACGTGACGAATAAATTGCGAAAGTCACTTTTCTGCTGCTCTTTTAATGTTCTTGACTTTTCCATTCCCTTCGCTGCTCGTGTATCTTTCTTTCTTTCTTTCCTCTCTCTCTACCAAGAACTGCTTCTCCTGCCATCTTGTAGAGGACATCGTAAATAACTTTTTCTTTCTTTACGCCGAGCGTTTACTCTCGACGGAAGACCAAGAAAAGTCAAAGCTACGAGTTTTCAACTAAATTGCTACGAACTCTACCCACATGTACGGCAGAAAGAAACGAAACGATATAACAAAGCGAAAAGTAAAAAAAAAGAAAGTACGGAAGCTAAGAAGTCTTTCATTTCTTTCTTTATTTCCTTTCTTTCTCTACAAAGATAGCACTTTTGCTCCATTCTCGCGTCGTAATGGACAAAAAGGTGTTAGACGGGAAATGTTCAAACTACATTTTTTTTTTTTTTTTTTTTTTTGAGACATGTTTGCTAAAGTGATATACTCTAGTAAAGCGAACAAGCGAGAGATCCATTTTATCTAGGTTTGTCACACTACGCGCACTGTACACTCTACTACTCGAAATGTCAACAAAACAAAATGTATAGGAAATTTCTTTAACATTTGTAACGCTAAGATCGGGGTCAAACAGACGCGGGCAAACAAAACAAGTTATTTTTAGAGCTAGTATGTGTGTCATTCAGTGGCGGATCCACGGGGATGAACATGGAAGCAACCGTCCTCCAAAAGTTACGTTTTTTCTAAGCTCATCTACTTCTGGGGCTGAGAAGTAAAGTTGCATAAATCTTAAAATATTAATTTCACAGGAAAATCAGAAAAGCGTTTTCAAGACAATATTTTGTTGAATTGCGTCGATTGTTTGTTGACGGAAAACTTGTTTACTTCTTGCGTTCCAGTTGTCCACATCTCAAAACTTTCCTAGTGTCCCTCGTACTAATGTAAGAAAGGAAAAATATGATAACTCAATTTCGGCCAAAAAGGGACTTGGGATAGTTTACCTCTCAGCCCGACATTTAGCATCATTACAATTATTGTAGCATTATCATCTATTTAAAAGCTGCCAACAAAATTAGAAAAAATTTAGATATCATTT
This sequence comes from Thermobia domestica, assembly GCF_964235325.1. Taxonomy (NCBI): domain Eukaryota; kingdom Metazoa; phylum Arthropoda; class Insecta; order Zygentoma; family Lepismatidae; genus Thermobia; species Thermobia domestica. Next base: position 103,419,197 of record NC_137456.1, read on the forward strand.
GTGGATAAGCATTTCAATGAAATTTAATGATAGAAATCCGTAGCATACTCTATTTTACACAGATATTTTGCATTCCTCTGTTCTCTTAGTTTACGTTCTTTAATAAAACTGACATGACAAAGAAAAAGGTATATACTACGTATATTCCAAAATTCATTTCAAACAGTCAAGTCATTTTAATGTGATGCGATCAGAAATACAACGAGATACTTTGTATCGTTTAATAATTACCTGTACCTTGGGCAGAAAGTGCTCATACTCAAGTACTATACTTGATATAATGTTAATTTAAAATAACAAAAGAAGAATGTTTTTAATATATGTAAAAAATATACATTATTGTATAATTCGTTGCTATGTAGTTGTTTATAGATACTTAATCAACATGTATGCTTACAAGACAGTGTGGAGTGAAAATACGTTAAAAGAGTATCAACTAATAAACCATTTAATACTAATCATCGACTTGTAATTTCGATAGAAAAGGTGAGAATAATAGTGGATATAATTACTGAAGATATTTTAATGTGTAAACAATTACTACCACTCAAGATTTACTTATATTAATAGCCGAACCAGGGTTGACGACTACCTTTGGTGAGTCGTTGTAGAAACAACACAGAAAGTCGATTTTAGTGTGACGAAAGAAGTTAAAAGAAATTGCTCCTCCCCTCCCCCGCCCACTTTAGAAGCGGAATTTGCGAAAACTTCAGAACTTCTGTCTACTTTTCTTCACAGTACGCAGCCTGCAACAATGTAAAGTAGTTTTGGTTGTTTGAGAAGCTTTTAGAGATACTCCACACTTTTTGAACCTCAACAATGTGTCATCCCTGCAATCCTTCGTCGAGTCAAAAATCGAAAAAAAAGGCTTCATACCCGATTAGATATGGGAGAGATCTAGCTATGTACATTTTTTTTTGTTCCAGGTGACACTTTTCTATCTGTAAATCTAATCCCAGACAGATAGACTTTATTTTAAATATTAGTAATAACAAGGATTGTTAATTCCGAATTACTTTAAACTAAGTGTTGCTAAATAAATTACACCAAAGTTGATTGGTTGTTTTCTGCGTACGTGTGACAACCTGAAAAAGAAAAAAGAAAAACGTAAAGATTAATAAATAACAAGATATGACCTACTGTTAAGTAATGATTAATCAGACGCGCGCCCAGAAATTTTTGTTGGAAGGGTTCGAAAATTTGAGGGGGTCCAACAATAGAAGAAATTGCGTCTAGGTAATACTGAATCTGTGTTTTTATACACCTAAAAGTACGATGTTAATTTCAGAAAAAATATATAGATTGTTTTTACTGTATAAGAACAGAAACCAGTGCTGTACCATGGAAAACCAGGGCCCGGAGAGAGAGTATACGACGGAAACCCAGTATATATCAGTGAAGTCGACAGACTAGCCGCGAAGCGCCACCATGGTTCACGCGAAGGGTTGAAAATTTTCAAAAATAAACCCCGCTTTTCCCTGATTTTTCAGCACTTTTATTACTTTTTTCTTCCATTTTATATATAGGTTTTTCTTTTTCCCCCGAATTTTGCGCTCCCTTACTTCAGCGCCCGAGGCCGTCTCCCCTCTCGCCATCCCCCACGGCACGACACTGACAGAAACAGTACAGACGAAATGTAAGGTTAATTTTTTTTAGTCTACATCAAACATCTCAAAACAAGTATAATCTTATGAGGAAAATTTATAAATGTATGACGAGTTGCGAAGTTTTGGGGGTGCCCGGACCCGGTGGACCCCCCACGTGGGTGAGGCCCTGGATTAAATAATATACAAAGTCTATGTAAGGAGTTAATTAAAAGTATAAAGAAAAATCTGAAGTTGCAAAATAATCAATAAGATACCGTACTTGATAAGTTATAGTTAAAATACGATTAGTAACAAAAGTAAATAGGAACAATAACTAAGTAAATGAATATTGAAGTGTTTAAGTATGAAAATAGTATAGGGTGTACCAAAAAGAACTTTACAACTTTGAAAACTCATATTGATTTATTCATTTATCTTACAGGCATGGTTTTGATGTCATTTTGTAGCAAAATACATCAAGTTTTGACTCATGTAGTACACTAGTTTAGAAACAACCCACCGCAAGCACTAGCGGCATTTGCTGCAAACATGGCTGTCTTTACTGTTCTCGAAGTGTGCTAGCTGTGTGTTTTGGTTTGAAGAATACGAGTCTGCGACAACTGTGCAACATAATTTTCGTACAAAATATGGTAAAAAAAAATATCCTCCCAGTGGGTCTACTGTTTATTTATCAGTAACATAAGTGTTTTATTGAAACTGAATGTTCGGTAAGACACAACAAAATTTCACGTCGTACATCTGAAGACGTTGTAGAGCAAGTGAGACTTCAGATGGGATGTACCGGTATGCCGCATCATCAATGAAAGCCACCAGTGGCGTATTTACGATTTTGTTTCGGGGGGCTTTGCCTAAAATGTGAAAATTCTGCAAGATATTTCATATACTTTACTATAGTAAGATTTCGGGGGGGGGTTAAGTCTGGAAGACCCCTCTAAATACGCCACTGGAAGCTACATTGAATCTCTTTAGGCATAAGGTAAAAAAAAACTTCATGTATTTTCCTACAAAATGACACCAAAACCATCTGTAAGCTAAACAAATAAATCCATATGAGTTTTCAAAGTTGAAAACTTCTCTTTGATACACTCTGTACAATATTGTTACCTTAATTACTCATCTCCCAGACTTCAATCAGACACAGAAGATTAAGAAATATCTATTTAACTGTAATATACTAACAGTTTAATTACAAATGCTTGGCATCAATATCAACTTCATTACAGCTAATTCTCACTGTCCTATTTAAACGCTACTATAATTTAAACTGATCATATTACTAAAGCTAATAATAAAGTCTCGAACAAATGCAACTAATATTCTACTGTAATTAACGACAAGTGCAATTACTACTGTGTTATCTAATACTACTGGTATTACAAACTATTACTACTTTTATACTATAGAGTACTTATTACTAACTGCAATCAAGGTGATGCTAATTCCTGCGCACACGGCTACTAATATCTAAATAACCACAAATAACTTATTATTGCAACTATACTAATGCTAAAGCTACATATACAAATACCTGCCTTCTGTAACGACTATCGGTAACTCAATCTCATTGATATCTAATGTAGAATGCAACTATTTTACACTTTAAAAAATTGAAAATGAAATGAAGTCATTCAGTCCCACGAATTATGCCCTTTATGCTAAAGGACGTTGATGATTAAGTGATTAAGGTAAGTGAAAGACGATGGAAGAGTTGGTGGAATGATAATGTGGGAGGAAACGACAGTACACCGAGAAAACCCACCATAAACTTACTTGGCCGGAGATCGAACCAAGAGTCCCACGTAACAAAGGTAAGGTCATTACTACTAAGCCACCGTGTTCCCAACACTAGAAAAAATAAAAGGAAATGACACTAGTATCATAACAGCTAATTTTAATATAACACTTATCACTTGATTTTAATCAAAAATTCATATTTTACTGATGATTACTATAAAGGTAAACAAACAAATTCTGACGCTTTTTGTGGAGTCTGTGTTAATTTGGCCCTTATAGCGTGAGTTGAATGTGAATGGAGATAAGGCGAAGGTCAGTTATTGGTGTGGGTATATCCAATATACTACATAGTTGTGGCAGTTCAGTTACACTGTGGACTTGCGTAAGAACAGGGTGATCATGAGACCTCCACAGAGCGTAATAAGGTCGTGTATGCTGTACGAGCTCAAACTGGGGTCAAACGCTGCTGCAGCGGGCGGAACATATGCCTTCGGTAAGGGAGTCATGACTACGCAGACAGTGCAGCCGTCATTTAACAATTTAAGGACTTTGACGAAACACTCGAAGACGCACCACGTGCCGGAAGCCAAACACATGTACAAAATGATTATCTTTAGGCAGTAATTAAGGCGAACAGTAGCCAGACATGTGAGATACTGGGACTACAATTCAGTGTGAGTGGAGAAACCATTCGGCAGCACCTCCATCAACTTGGGAAGCAAGTTGACTCGATGAGTTCCACATGATTTGACTCCGGGCCAGAAGGCAACGCGACCAGACACTTGTGTTTCTTTGCTGTCTCGTCTGAGGAAGGAGCCATTTCTGGACCAAGCAAATTCTTAGTATTGACATGTGATAAGGAGTGGGTCCTGTACGAAGCTGCCACGGTGCCGTCATCATTGGTAAGCACCCTGTGAACCAGTTCCAAAGCAGCCGAAACCAGCACTGCACCAGAATTTCCTCCGGACATTGTACCGTCCGATTATCACCTGCCCCATTTCATGAACAATCACCTTAGACGATGCCAGTTCAAATTCCTAGTAGAGTGCAAAATTCACTTGACACCTTCTTCGCTTCACGGCACGCCAAGTTCTATCGCGATGAAATCGATGTCCTTCCAGAAAGTTGGCAGAAGGTTCATCGATGCTGATAGGTGCTATTTTTGATTTTCCAAGTACGTCTTAGTTGACATATCGATGTTCCAAGGTGGTGAATATAAAAGCGACTGAACTTTCTTGCTTACCTTTATAGAAAACAAATATTCTCCATGGAATAATCTAATGGAATTGATAATTATATGACGATTTTTGAATTAGATAATTATTACTCAATCTGTTAATTTTCTGTTTGACATACTTATTGCTACGCTGTTTTGTTGGTGTTTGAGTCAGTATTGATGCCAATATATTGTTTCATTGACTAAGTCTCTCCAAATTATTTCAATCATGTTAATGTTTAATTTATAAATTATAGTATGAATTTTATATGTATATAACTACGCGATCTTTAAGCAAAGTGAACGTTACGGAAAATTTTCAACGAGTCCATATATTGTGTTTATATGATACTTAAGTAGAATTTTGCAATCCGAGGAGAATCTGTTGTGATTTTTTTTTCTGATGCGATGACCTTATAGTGGAGGCTCGTTTGGGCCTATGGATTTTCGACGCCGACCCCCCAAATCGTAGTGGTGGAACTACTACTTAAATTTTTAATGGAACAACTTCAGCGTTTCGCAAACTAATTCCGCAGTACTCCGACCGAGCGCAGTGTCACCCGTTCAAGGAGTGTAACGACATCGAATCGTAGGGCAAACATGGAAGCTTGAAAATTGATGGGCACGACAAGCACTGCAGGCATAGTGGAACTGAACATGACCCATCAAAGTTTGTTTTGAAAAGGTACCACACATCTCCTTATGACCGGGGTAGTTCTGACTTGAAGGCTCTTGCCTTGGTGTCCCAGGTCTTAGTCGTAACAATTTTGTCACCCCCTTTACTGAGTGTGTCCTATTCTCATTGCTGTATTCTAATATGTTATGATTTACGTTAACAGCTACACATCTAATTTATAATCAGAGGCGAATCTAGCACGGAGCCGGAGGGACAAATAAAACTATTCGAAAAGCAAAAACGTAGTGAATTAGACAATACGATTTTTCATGTGGTACCTTTACCACAATTCACCTATCTAATTTTGATATGCCGCTATTTACAGAACCCGCAAAAAATGCTAAATCTATCTACAGTTCCGAATCGAAAGAAGATAGATGAGTTGTGATAACGGTATCAATAATAACATACAAACTCATATTGTCTAGTTCACTACATTTCTGCTTTTCGAATATTTTTATTTGTTTTGGAGATATTACAGAAAAACTCGAAAATTAGCGGTAGTTTAATTTCGCTGTAGTGAAGACCCTTAATGACAAGAACTGAAAGTAAACCTACAACCAAAGCAAGGGCGTCATTTAGGAAGCTTAGGGGGAATTGGCCCCCCTGACTGAAAAAACACGCTTTTTAGAAACTGTATATTAAAATTCAACGTGAAACTTATGTCGATGGACAATCTTCCCTCCCCCTTCCATTGGCAAAACCTAAAATGACGCTATTGAATCAAACTGTCCCGATTTGGAATAGCAGAAATATGGAGCTCTATCTTCGGGCTATCAAGTTTTGGCAAGATAATAATAATAATCACAGATTGCTAGATAATTAGAACAACAATTAAAAGAAATATATGGGAAAAACCTGTAAAGTGTTTTGTGCTATATGTACTAATAATTCAGATTTGCTAAATCCAATAGGGAACTAACAATTTTCCACAAACAGAATACTTTGATTACATCCACTTGTTGCTATCTGCGCAGGGGCGTCATTTAAGGAGTGCAGGAGGGGGCAATTGCCCCCCCAAGAGTTTGAGGAATACATAAACTTTAATAGATTGTTTACTAATATACTAGTACAAAACGTTAAAGTCCTATGAATGTGGTGCATTTGCCTCCTCCAAGCGAAGTCTGAAATGACGCCCCTGTATCTGTGTAGAAAAAAATAAATAAATTGAATACTAAACAAAGATTGTAAGGCTGCCTAATCGTAAGATACGCTGACTTTTCATTAATCATTGTTATATCCACTTCACAGTGGCTTAATGGACGTGGCATTATTAGATTTTAAATTCATGTTGAACTATCCATACAAATGAAATTATCACTTAGCGTAGTAAAACAGGTTATAGGGCTATATTATTGTTGTTGATTAAGACATATCTATCATAAAAATTGTAATTTTACGGTTAAAATGAGTGAGTGCATATGAAAGACGATATTATTAAATTGCACTGTCCAAGAAATTTTCACGATGCAGGAAACTAGTTTTTCATGTTTATAGGTGTAATACTACAAGTGTGAAACCATTACAAAGTCTATACTAGGGTTAAAATGAATAAGTACATATCAAAGATGACTTTAACATACTAATTTCCACCAGCGGGGTATTCCTGCATGATATAGAATGTATTTTATGTTTACAAGTATAGAGCTACAAGTGTAAAACCATCACAAGTGTTCTATGTGGTTTTGTGCAATACCAAATGTTTCTTGCACTATCCTCGTTTATGTCCCAACTCACCGTAACTGACGCGCCTGCTCCCCGTGGACGCATCCCGCCCAGACTCTTCTGTCCTGACTCGGTTTGATACCGTTCTCGCTTTTATTTGCCATCTACCACAAATTGGTTTGTGTTTTTGGACCGTCCTTTTTATAGCATATATCTCGGGAAGTTCTCGCAAAGTGAATCTGCACGCATGAATGTAACTCCTTCCTTAAGAATTTCTAAGGCACTACAAAGAATTTCGTACTGAAATAACTTAATTGCATATATTGGATAGCAGATAATAGAATAACATGTAATTACTTCTAGCATCGTTACTTTGCACATATATTATCAATCTGTACGCAATTATTTGAGTATGCATCATGGAAATAATAGTCTAAAACATATTAGAGAGTCATTTAAAGCAAGAAAAGTGAAAGGAAAATGTTCTTTCAATTTGACGGTCTATTCTTACTCTGCACCATATTATTTACCGATGTGGTAAATTTAACAATTTTCGCTAAGCAAAAACGTTTTTTTGTTTGAAAAGAAATCCACATTCACAGACTCCTATATATATTATAGGCTACTATGCGACTCAATAAGATTATCTGAAAAAGAATGGAATGGGACGCGAGATGGAAATTAATGAGTGATGATAAACATGGTTTATGCAGATCGATAAATAATACGAGTAGTTGATGAGCAACAGTCAATGAATATGTATGCACATGTGTGCAAGGTTGTCATATGTCAAATCTCGGAAATACAAATGACACATGCAGAGTTCTTTCTTCTTTCTGCTATGCTCTTGAATTTATCAGTGTTTCTAACCATAATTTATTGCCAACACATCGGGGCTAGATATTGTTATGTGTTTATCTTTAACAAGCTTTTACTAGGATGCAACTTCTCTCAAATTTTAATTATGTTTTTCCTTAATAAATACACCTTAGGTGCCTTAATAAACTCTTAAGTTGTAGTTTCCTCAATTCAGTTCAAATATCTTCAGTTGAATGTCACTTTCCTTTCACAATTTTAAATTTCTTAACAGTTGTAGGGCTATTGTACATATTATAACATCTTTACTCCATTGTTGTTGAAATTGTTGAAGATAATAGTAAAAACAAAAATATTCGGGACATGTATTGAGGCATCAACAAATTGAGGAAAAACTATAAACTCCATTGTATATACCAGTATTAAAGACAGCGGACGGCACAATTCTCAAGGATATGGATGGTATTTTGAATAGATTAGAAGTTTTCTTTGAAGTTTGCTCAACACGCAGCCAAAAAAAAAAAAAAAAATGTAAGTGGAGAAAGTGAAATGTATATAATAGAACCGTATACTCCAGAGCCTAACCGAACATAAATAGAAATTGTTATAAAGAAATTAAAGAAACACAAAGTTTCGAATGTAGGCGATGTTTCCGCTGAGTTAATGGTAGCTGGACAGAAAAAGCTGTGTATGTAATAAGATACACAAACTCATTATCCTCATTTAGTACAAGGAGAAATTGCCTTAAGGGTGAGAAAAATTAATCGTTGTCTCAGTTGAGAAAAAAGGCAACAAAACTGATAGTATAAAACATCTCTCCTTAGTCAAAGTCCTATAAAACCCTCTCAAACATTCTGTAAGCAAGATTGACCCCATATGGAGATGAAATTATTGGAGATTATCAGTGGAAATTTGGAGAAATCGGTCAACTATCGACCAGATATTTTTCATTCGTCCAATATTCGGAAAGAAATGGGAATACAATACTCTTACATCAATTATTAATTTCAGAAAGGCCAACAACCTGTTAGAAGGGAAACATTGTATAACGTTCTTATCAAATTTGGAAAAGCGAAAAATTTAGTTTGATTAATTAAAAAGTGTTTAAATAAATCCCAAAATAGAGTCCGAGTAGGAAAGCATTTGTCTACTAGCTATCACGTCGAGAATGTTCTGAAACAATGAGATTAATTATCTCCATTACTGCTCAATTTTGTTCTAAAATACACTATAAGTAAAATCAAAGAAATCAATCAGGGCCTAGAGCTAAAGCACTCAAAAGGTTATGACTTATACTGATAGGAAGGCAATAAAAAGAAGTGCACAGGTTCTATCAAACACCTATGAGAATTTATATTTAGAAGTAAATGCAGAAAAAAAACTAAATAGATGGAACATCGCATGACCTTAATACTGCAAATTACGGGTACGTTAAAATGTAAATAATACTTTCGACAAAGTGGATACTTTCAAATATCTAAAGTCAATATTAACAGACCAAAACCATATATACATAGAAATTAAACGTCGACTGAAAAAAGATGTTTGTTATCATTCAGTTGAAAATCTTTTGTCTTCGCGAATACTGTCGAAAAATTTGAAGCTTAAAATATATAAAATGATAATTTTGTCTGGTATACGGTTATGAAACAAGACGCTTACTTTAAGAGAAGGACGTAGGCTAAAATATTTGAAAAGAAAAATTCTAAGGCGAATATTCAGGCCCAAGACGAACGGGAATGGAGAATGGTGAAATCTCCATAACGAGGAACTACATGATTTATAACGTTTACATAACACTGTTATGGTCAATAAGTCTAGAAGACAGATGAGCAGGAATGCTTTCAAAATTCTAACCGGAAACGCAATATGAAAAAAGATCATTAGGAAGACCTAGACACAGATAAAACGATAATATTAAGATGGGGTTTAGGTACAAAACCTCGCGGCGACAACCTTGCGCACCAAAACCTCGCCTGGCCAAAACCTCGCGGCCCAAAATCTCGCCGGGCCGAAACCTCGCCTGGCCAAAACCTCGCCTCCCAAAACCTCGCGGGATAAAATCTCGCCTGGCCAAAACGTCACGGGCCAAAATCTCGCTGGGCCAGAACCTCGCCTGGTCAAAACCTGGCGGACCAAAATCTCGCCGGGCCAAAACCTCGCCTTGCCAAAACCTCGCGCCCCAAAATCTCGCCATACCAAAAATCTCGCCTCACCGAAATGTAAATGTTCCAACAGATGATAAGGATGACGGTATAAAAGACGCTGTTTCAGAAGAAGTATCACGGGTATTCGACCAAGTCCCGCGATACCATATGAAAATTCCTTTTCTGTATTAGAGGATTTCAATGTGAAGGTAGGACGACAGAATGTTTTTAAACTGGTTATAGGGAAAGAAAGTCTGCATAAGGAAAGTGATGACCACTAACGGGGTTAGTTTCGTGAACTTTGGAACATCCAAAAACTTAAAATTTTAACAAAAATCTAATAACATTTATGAAAGTATGAAAGAATATATAAGTTTTTATGACGTCCCTTGATTATGTCCTGTAGGTTAAAGGAGACGTAGATGACCAGGATGAAGGAAATGATCGAATAAAGAAAGTGGGAGGAAACGGGAATAACCCGAGAAAGCTCACGCACACTATATTTTGTATCATATTATTATTATTATTATTATTATTATTATTATTATTATTATTATTATTATTATTATTATTATTATTTGTAATGTGGAATTTTAAAGAAAAGTTTCATTCGCTGCGAGGTTTTGGCCCCGCGAGATTTTGGCAACGCGAGGTTTTGGCCACGCGAGGTTTTGGTCCGGCGAGATTTTGTCCCGCGAGGTTTTGGGCGGCAAGGTTTCGGCCGCGAGATTTTGTCCGTATCCTTTAAGATGGATCTCGTAAAAATAGCAATACAAAATAGAAACTGGATCTGGTTGCCTAAGGACAAAAGTCAATGCACAGCTTTTGCGAATGTGGCATTGAATCTCCGGGTTCCATAGGCGATAGAGTTAGCTAGTACAGTGAAACCTGTCTATGTTGGCCACCATCGGTTCCATTGAAAAGTGGCCAACTTAGACAGGTGTCCAACTTACAGAAAATAAGTGCGATGGTGTATTTTTAGAATAGGATTTCTAGTATTACTTGATTGTAAAATTCTAATAAGCAATGGCACGAAAGCTACTTTTAAATAATGTATATTGAGTAATCATAACAATATGCAGTACTAGAAAAAAACTTCAATATGTTTAATATGTGTACATACCTTTCCCTTCCTGAAAACTAGTCTGGTACACTGAATTATTCGCACTGAAAACACAACACAAACAACCACAAAATAGAAACACATGTACTCAGTTCATTGAAATTAATATTATAGCACACTGAGTTATTCAGATTTAAAACAATAAAAACAAGTTTATAAATTGAACATTTTTATGCAGTTTATACGACCTTTTTTCCTTTGCTACTGTTCTTGTCTATTACAAAATAGTCCCCTATTTTTGTCTGTTTTCTTTTCATTTTTGAAAAAATCCAATGTGATTCAATTCTGTTGTACAGACGAAACATATCATTTGTAACCTGAGGTTCATAAGTGGATGTGTATGCAAGAAGTTGAGACGCACATTGCAAAGCTTCTGCATGACTCATTAGTGGAACCTGTTCTTTTATCTCTTGCGACTCCTCCTCATCTTCACTGTCTTCAGACACTGACACCTTATGCTGCCTTTCTCTTACTATAGTTTCTAAGATATCTTCTGGTGTAGTTGGGATTTCTTCGTGAACAACTAAACCATCGTCGATTCGATTAATTTCATCCACTGGCACTAAATCTGCTTGAGTGTTTAACGGAAACGTGCTGATGACTTCATTTAGTCTTTCAACAATCTCAGCATCACTAGATTCACTACTTTTCACTTCGCTGTAAAATCCTGCACGATCAAAACACTTCTTTATTGTTTCCTTTGAAACTTGGTCCCAGGCACTGACTAACCAACGGATAGCGTCCAACATTGTTATTGACTTTACAAAGTCTGCCTTATTGCTACTAGCTTCAGCTGCAGTTACAACATATTGTAGCATGTGCTGACGATACCGAGATTTCATGTTCTGAATTATTCCCTGGTCAAGAGGCTGAACTTCTGATGTTACATTTGGAGGGAGAAATTTCACTTCGATATTGCTCAAATCATTTGTTTTGCGGTGGCTGGTTGCGTTGTCAATAATCAACAAAATTTTGCGATTTTGTTTTTTCATTGAACTGTTTAAATTTTAAGCCAGTTTTCAAAAATGTCCAATGTCATCCATGCCCTTTTGTTCGAGTACGAATGAACTGGCAAATTCTTAACGTCGATTCGCTTTTCTTTGAACACTCTGGGACGTGCGGCACTACCGATCACTAATGGCTTCAACTTTTCACCAGTAGCACTAGAACACAAAAGGACACTTAATCTTTCTTTAGCAAGCTTTCCTCCTTTGCACTTCTCGCCTTTCTGTACCAAACTTTTCCGTGGGAGTTGGCGGTAAAATAATCCCGTTTCATCGGCATTAAATATGTTTTCTAATGGGTAACCACTGACAACTTCATGCAATTTTGACTTCCAGTCTTCGACTACTTTTGTGTCTATTCCTGCAGATTCACCGGAAAGGAAACGAAAATTAATGTTATGATAGGATCTAAACGATTCTAACCACCCATTACTAGCATGAAAGTTTTCAATTTGAAATCTTCGGGAAATTCCCTTTGCTTTTTCCTGCAGCATCGGCCCTGTAACAGGAATGTCCATCGCTCGACACTTATGAAAAAATTCAAGGGTTAACGAATTGACTACTTCGTGATCAGTTTTTGGTAATTTTCTTTTCCTGTCATTATTACAGTTTTCTTCCCAGGCTTTAATAATTGAGTCCCTGTTTTTATTAATGTTCCCTACCGTAGATTTTGACACCCCAAATTGTACGGATATTGAGCGTTGACTCACACCTTTATCTATCAAATCTAACACTTCTTTTTTCTCCTTTACGCACAGTTCATTCAACTTCCTACGTTTTGAATCCATTATGAATTCATGAACTCAACACGTCCCCTACCACTGAACACACACACAGAAATCGGAAATCGTTTTTTTTTCTTTCTTCTTCTTGCTATCTGTAGCGTAAGAAAATTTCATCTGTACTGACTAAACAGTGACAAACATTTTATAGTGATTTATTCTAGACGTATTTCTTTTATTCTTTTTGCCACATATGCACAGGCTTGTACAGTATAGTATCGTCTACCTCTTGTTAATGAGCTACAAGTGTTTCCCTCGCAGCAAAAGATGTTTAGGGAAAATCTTAAGGGAATTCAGAATTTCCGCTACCTTTCGATGAGCCGTCAGGTGCCAATTGTTGACAATTGAGATGGTTAGCTTTAACCTTGAGAATTTTTCGGAATTACTAAAGCTCCCCACTGATAAAAGGAGCCGATATACCTAATGGTTTTACCAAAACAGACAGGGTAAACAAATACGTACAACCATTTCCTGAATTCCTGTACGTGCTTTTTCTTATTCACATCTTCTTTCACCAACCCTTTATCAGGGTAGTGTTCTGGCCATTGACCTCCAAGAACAAATCGTGGGAATCTATGCTTCTTGTCTCCAGTCACAAATACAGAACATCTGCCTCTCGTATGTAAGTACGAAAAAGTTTAGAAAAACAACAAAACGGTATTTTGCGTGGCCAAGATACGCAGGTAAATTTATCATTATCATCATAGGATAACATTGCTTCAATGCGGCCAACTTCCAAGATAGACAGGTGGCCAACTTATAGAGTAATAAGTAACAAATCTCTTATGGGAGAATGCAGGTTCAAGACGAACCAGGCCAAGATGAGCAGGTGCCCAACTTAGAGAGGTGGCCAACTTGACAGGTTATACTGTATTTATTATATTCTGCGTGCAATTACCACATGAGGTTACTGTAATCTAAAATTTTGTAACCTCTCTGTAATGGACACCTCTCTCATACGGGCAAATAATCGTGTTCTATTGATGTCCGTTATCCAGAGATTTCATTACAGAGGTTGTTCAGTCCACATTTGGCCTATTTCGACTTACTTAAAAATTTAGAAGAATCCATAACGCCAGGTCCGTAAGTGCTCGATGTGTTTCCCTTGGTTCCTAACAATAGCCCGACAGCGTAATTTTCACTGTAATAGGCTTCACTGAAGAACTGGAAGGGAATCTTGTCCCATTCCCTTTGCACAGCTTTCCAAAGTCCTTCCACAGTTGCCACACGCTGTTTTTCCAAAGCTCGCTTTAGCAATCCAAATCCACAATAGTCCATAGGACTTGCATCTGCAGATTTAACAGGTACCTCATTGAAAGGTATCACCTGTATACCACTTGCCTCCTCCACCTCCCTGTAGAATGCGAGGGACGATCGTGAGGCATGTGATGAGACCTTGTCCATGTAAATGTTCACCAGATTGGCGTCGTTTTCGTACATTGTTGGAATCTCATGCTCGTACATCGGCCGCATGATCTGTTCCTGAAAATACTGCGAATTTATTTTGCAGTTCTTCGCCACCCTACGAATCTTCAGTTTACCTCGGTAACAGTAGCCAGTAACGACCATGAACCCTTTTGGGAAGGATTTTTTCACACACGGGCCCACCTTCTGAAGTTCTTGGCGCCTTTCTCTCGGTACATGATGGCTCTCGGTTTGCCGCAGTAAAGGTAAATCCATGCTTCATCGAGCGTTACGACGTACATCCACCTTTGTTTTGCCAGATGCTGTTCGTACAGCTTCCGGGCGTTACACTTTCGTTCCCTTTGGTCGGCATCCGTGAGAAGATAGCCGCGAGTTTTCATGACTTTTTCCAGCTTGAGTTGATGGTGTAACGTTCGGCTCACAGTTCCCAGAGACACGTCAAGACGATTAGCCATACACCTTTGTGTTGGCAAATTTTCTTGCATTGCCATTTTGCGAAGTTTCCTCTGCATGGTGGAGGTGGCCTTGATGTATTCCCGTTTCCTAGGCAACTTCGTTGGTGATCCAAATGGTGGAGCATCGATGCCCTTGTACTTTTTAAGAGTCTGTATCACCCCTCTCTGTAAAATGCGAAATAGAGGTTATCTCCTTTCATCCTTGAAGCCAATTCACACAACCAATCTTCATCAAAATTTGAGGAGAGCAAGTTGAAGGTTGAATGAAGGGTGGTCTTGATACATTTTGCTAATTTATTGTTTATTTCTGCTATTATTATTATCCTAAAGTTGTCAATTTTTCGAACATTACAAATGTGAAAATAGAAGTAAATTCATGAATTTTGATCAAGACCACCACAGAAGTAGTCTTCATTTGTAAAGTTCAAGCACAAGGAACATAATTATTTAATTCGTATATTCATAAACACGAAAGGAGCGAAGTACTTTATTCAAAATTATTGTGTCATTCGTTTTCCGTCTGTGATCAGCAAAGTGAAATCCATCTCCCCCTCTGGTATGGTCAAGCTTCCTCACTCTCCTCACCCCGTGAAGAACAGAGGAACCTTGCCTTTTCGTGAAGACCTTGGAAGCACACAGGAAGCAGGAGGGGGTGGATAACTCTGCAGGAGGGTGAGTGACGCAAAGGCAATAAACGAAAGGACAAAACAAATGTCAATCGTTCGGTACCAGTCCTATGGTGGAGGAAAATGTTGAGATGGAACTAAATCAGGTTTAAAGAAGTTTTGATGTTTCAAACTCGAGCGTGATATA
The DNA here is from genome assembly GCF_964235325.1 of Thermobia domestica. Lineage (NCBI taxonomy): Eukaryota > Metazoa > Arthropoda > Insecta > Zygentoma > Lepismatidae > Thermobia > Thermobia domestica. Next base: position 103,434,660 of record NC_137456.1, read on the forward strand.
GGGAGGAGCCGGGGCAAGGGAGAAAGTCCCCCTCAGATTTCAATATGACTGAGTTTTATATATATATATATATATACAGTGGCGGATCCAGGATATGATCAAGGGAGGGGCTAAGCCATAGTTTGCCGCTTTATCCAGTGTAAAACAGGATTGAAGTCCCTTTTATCCAATGTATACCTGAGGGTCAAGGGAAGGGGGGCTATAGCCCCCCTTGGATCCGCCCTTATATATATATATATATAATTCTCAATAAGAATTTTTTAAAATCTAAATAATACTTATAAAAAGATTTAATAATAAAGTATAGCATAAATACAAAATTATTAATACAAAATTTGAACTGTAACCAAGCTACTCTAATTTAAAACATATTGAAATAAATATACAATGACTACATAATAACATTTATATCTAAATTATTTTGTTTTTAACCTATACTACGTAGGTATGTAAGAAATAATGTACAAAAATAAGTATCTGTATTAATGGAAAATGTAGATGAAAGTGTGATTCTTAATTCCATACGATATATTATTATTATTATTATTATTATTATTATTATTATTATTATTATTATTATTATTATTATTATTATTATTATTATTATTATCTCCTTGGAGCAGTACAGTGTGTGCTTTTTTAAATGTTTTTCCAATGGTAAGTTTTATTTATAGTCAGGAGTTGGTATTTCTGATACTGTTTTGGATGGCACCTCATTATGTTCCACAAAGCAAAATATCATTTTACTAGGATAATGAACAATGAGTAAACAATGTTTTGTATAAATTAAACAAGAAACAGAAATGCATGTAATGATTTAGGCCTATATTTTTATTCATTCAGAGATGACACTGTTACAAACTGACAACAAAATTACTTTTTCTCTCACAGCATTCCATTTTGAACATTCATTAGTATCACACCACAATACATGAGAATCGTACATTGAATCACTGATTTTTTATGTTCGCATCAGCATCATACTACAATAAATGAAAATCATACATTGGATCGCTGATTTTTTATGTTCGCATCAGCATCATACTACAATAAAGAAAATCATACATTGGATCGCTGATTTTTTTATGTTCGCATCAGCATCACACTACAATACATGAGAACCATACATTGGATCACTGATTATTTATGTTCGCATCAGTATCACACCACCAGGGACGTCGTTAAGGGGGGGAGTAAAGCGGGAGCCTCCCCCCCCCACAGTTCCCAATCTCTTGACAAGTTGGCAAATTAAAATACATAGTTGGCAATTTGAAGAATGCCGGTTTGTTCAATTGATTTATTCGGTTTAACACTTTATTAGGTACCCAGCTGCTGCAAATTATCAGTTCTATAGACTTGGCATAAGTTTTGTATAGTGTCCAATCTTGAAATAAATTGATATATTCGTTTAAAGTTTCTTTACTTGTTGCAAGTGATTACACTTCACTTTTGTTCATTTGATATTCGTAAACATTTTGAAGAATCTTTAATGAAAATCGGGAACTGTACCACTGACAAAAGCAGAATAGAGTTGGCATGCAAAGACAGACAGAAGAGGCGTTTCGGTGGCAAGTAGAGCATTGGACGCAAAAGCATTTGATACAAGAGCGTATACAAGGCAACAGGTAGTGACTGGCAGAATTGATGTTAATAAAACAAGAACAAGGCAGTGACTGGTTAGTATTAAGCCTGCCATACGTCCCGTAAAAAAAAAAAAAAAAAAAAAAAAAAAAAAAAAAAAAAAAAAACGGGACAGTCCCGATTTTGGACCCGAGAATCCCGCGTCCCAATAAATTTAGTTGGGACAGGCAAATGTCCCATATTTTAATTCCATCCCATTTCTGCTATCAATATAAGCTTATTCGAAAAGTAATGAAGTGGCTGGGATAATGTGAGTGAACAATAAAGTGTAGCATGTAACAGTTTTGAGCAAGTTATCACAATACCCTGTCCGACTTGATAGCGAGCGAAATTTGCAACACTTGTCTTTTCCATTGTACCTGGTGGAAACTCGAACACACTCCAACATAAAAAAAAGTAAGATGGCTTTGAGTGTTTCTACATGTATACAAGCACAGGAAAGAGGAGTGACTTTTTCTTCAGAGAGACATTAAATAAAGTAACAAGAATTATAATATTTTTGAGAGGTTATGGGCACAGAATTGTACTTGGTCCAGGGCTTAGAAATATGTAAATTTGGTCCTGACAATTATACACGACACAAGGAGAAAAATCAACTTTTCATCAGATTAAACTGACAAACGTAATGTTTTTTTCAAATACTACCATGTAAATAAATACTGCTAAACGCGCGAAAAATATTGAATGTAGATTGTGTCACTGATTTAAACAGTTTGCATATTGTTTTTCTGTAAAGCATTTTTATAAGACATTATCTTAAGTTTTTAAGGAAATTCTTTTGTAGTTGGATTGTAAACATTTTCAGTCCGTAAAATTAATTGCAGGGAAAGACGAGAGAAAAGTATCTGCAACTTAGGGAACTTATATTGTTGAAAAAGGGAGCAGGAAAATTCGGTGTAGGAAATTTCGGTGTAAGAAAATTCGGTGTAAGAAAACTCGGTGTAAGAAAACTCGGTGTAGGAAAATTCGGTGTACAGAAAATTCGGTGTACAGAAAACTCGGTGTAGGGAATGTTCGGTGTAAAGAAAGATTCGTTGGTAGACCGTAGGATTTATTAAAAACTCAACTTTGAGGATAAATGAGCGTATTAGTTTTAAGTTCAAACTTTGAGTAGAACGTACTTTTACTGTCTACTATAACAAATTTTGAAAAATTGTGATCGTGAAATAATTTGAATTCTAGATTTCGACGGATTTTAACATTTCATGGCCTTTACATGACGAGGTTATTTTTATTTATTTTTTTTTTTTTAATGTCCGTTCTTGTGACAGCGAAGCGACCATCGATACCAATCGACATTTTATTTAAAACTTAAGTTTTTATGCTGTTTTGGAAGATGTCTCCTAGAATTTTCTACTTCCAAAAAAAAAAAAAAAAAATGTAGGTTACTAGACGGGTAAAGTTGAAAATTGTAGATTTTTTAGAAATGTTCTGACGATATTATGTCTATTTTATAAATAAATATTTAAATCTAAATTCTTCAAAAACGACATACATTATTTATGTTGCTCAAAGGTGTAAAAATAAATGCCTCAACTAAAGTATCTACGCCTGATTGACGGAGAAGTCAATAAAGAGTCAATAGGATTGCAGTACTTGTTTACCTTAACTTAAGGCAAACAAACTAAAGTGTCTGATTGGAGGAGAATTCAACTATTTGTACAACTGTTATCTGATAAAACCATCCTGCTTTATATTGCCCTTTCCACTAAGACTTTTTTGATCAATATATTTTTTTCATCTTACATATGTATATGCAGATGTTCAAAACTCACAGATTCATTTGGCTCTAGAATTTCTAACTGAAGTCCGGTTTACTTGCGGTTTGTTGCAAATCATCAAGGAAGGATGGGAGATTTATGGGATTATGTTTACTGGTTTAAATTCATCTGGGGTAATATCGAGCAGGCCGTAAGAAAAACAGCAAATATTCGCCATTGTACGTTACAGTTCGAATAAAATATTGGATATTTGAAGCGAAATTGAAGAATACAAATTAAGTGTTAGTTAAATGAAATGAAATCTTTAAGTTTTACGTCCCACGGATATGCCGGTTAGGCTAAAGGATCGGTGATGATGAGAATTGAGTGAAATGATGGAATGAAGAAAGTGGGAGGAAACGTGAGAACCCCGAGAAAACCGGAAGAGCACGGTGTGTGTCCACCACAAAGTCCACACGGCGCGATCTGGGATCGAACCAGGGACCCCAAGCATCGGAGGTGAACGCTCTACCATTGAGCCACCACGCCTCCCAAAATTAAGTGTTAGTGGTAACACACATAAATCACATGTTGAATAGCCGGTTTCTCGCTACAAATGACAGAGGGATTTCTTGGGTAACTGACATCTTCCACAACATCCGTCAGCGAGGTCCGATGCTTCCCTGCCTTACTCAGAAGCGGTCCCGTTTCCTGCAATTTATTCACTAGCGACCATATTATATTCCTGTTTGGGACAGAACGTAAGGCAAAGTTGCGTGTAACTACCCTTTGCGTAGCAACAACAGATCCCGGTCTCCAAAATCTTTTTAACGATAAAATCACTTTGTTCCAAAGAGTACATTATTGCAACTGTGTCCTGATCATATTTGTACAGTAGCACAGCATAATTCTCAATACAACGGCCCAGTTTCTTGTTTCTTATTGGCCGTCGCGAGGTTGCCATCTAACGAAGAAACTCAAATCTCCACACCGCACCTCACCTAATTCCAATTCAGTACAGTGGCGAATATTTGCTGTTTTTCTAGAGGCGTGGCCGACATTACCCCAAATGAATTTAAACCAGTAAGCATAGTTCCATAAATCTTCCAACGTTCCTTGATCATTTGCCATAAACCGCATGAAAATCGGACTTCAGTTAGAAATTCTAGACCCAAATGAAATCCATGAGTTTTAAAAGAATCACCTTGTATATGTTCTATGATGTACTATATAGGAAAGGTGTTTTTAGTTGTTCCTATAACTATTCTCTGAACTTGTAATTGTTTTATTTCTGACAAAAATGTCAGCTTCATTGTGTGATGAAAAGTAGTTTATAGTAATATTCAGCAAAAGACATGAAAGAGGTATTGGACTCAAGGCAGAAAAATAAATTTGCTTTTCTTGAAGTAGGTAATAACATTTTATTCGTTACATTATATGGTTTTCGTTTTCACAATATGAAATGTCGTAAATTATTGTAAGTGGTAATATTCAATATGTATTACACCGAATCTACCGTACACCAAAATTTCCCCACACCGAGTTTTCCGTACACCGAATTTTCTGTACTCCGAGTTTTCTTACACCGAATTTTCCTACACCGAATTTTCCTAGACCCGTTCAAAAAAATAAATATCGGCTAGGCTAAAGGAGACGGTGATGATGAGAAATGAATGAAATGAAGAAAGTGGGAGGAAACGGGAGAACCACAAGAAACCTACGCACACGGTGTTTTTCCACTACAAAGCTCACTTGAAGTGAGCTGGGATCGAACCAAGGACTCCATGCACCAGAAGTGAACGCTATACCACTGAACCACCGCTGCCTATTATACTGTTATACATAACCAGAGGTACAGTTTATTGGATTGTGTTGGAGAGTTTGGGGGGAAGGGGATCTAAAGTGTCCCGTATTCCCATAAAGAAAACATGGTAGGTTTATTAGTATAAACTTTTTACCATGTATAGTATGTAAATTTGACAAATTTAAGAGGTTTTTTTTCTAATAGGAAAATGTCAAAGGGAAGTAGATTATGATACCAGAGTGAATATGCTTTGTATTGTGTAACCGTGTATGCTTTGTGTGTGAATAAACCTTTCGCTTTGAAACAAAAGGTGATCATATTAATATAGAGGACAAGAATAGCTTATTTCAGTTCTGTTTTGTTGTAAGACTTTCTATTTACAGGGCTTTTCGAGTAGGGAGAACTGAACAAAAGTGTGTTTTGGGAATGGTATTATCAGTTCCTTTCATAACGGGGGACAATATCAGTTCCTTTCTTGTATTCACAGGAACTTCTCGCCATGCTCGTATCTTTATTTTCCGTAGACGTTTAGGTCTGACAAATGTCAACAAACTACGAAGTATGTCCCCATCTGGGGCGGCGCCGCTAAGTCTATTCTTATTACGGAATCTTACCAGGGGAGGAATTAGAATTGGCCCAAATAGCTTTTTTCCCACGATGTTTTGCGGTATTGTATAACGTTCAGGGGTATTTCGAGAGTCTTTGAACGGCTCTATGATACAGGCTCTTAATAACATTTTAATTCCACTTAAACTGATGTTGCAACCATTCTTCTTCACTGTTTTCTAATGACAGAAACACTAAAGTCGGCGTCATAAAAAGCTGCAACATAGCCTTCCCAAAACCGGCTTAGTTTGGGCGGCATTTTGGTCACAGAGCGGAAACCCACACACTTGGAAACAAATTTAACACAACACTCACAACAATGGTCCTGTTTTGTGCGTTATTGTCGTCCGCGCGGAAAAACAACTTCGTTCCCAGGAATCCACTGCACAATACTGCAGGACGCCACGAGCCAGGTCGTCTGAGTCCATTCTACCCAGGTGAGGGAAGGAACGAAATCAGCCAAACGTAGGCTGAACAACCTCTGTATATTAGATATACATTAACTGTTTCATTAAAGACAGCACGTAAGTCTCTTCAACCAGCACTGAAGCCCCACTCTGCCATCGAAGTAACGTTTAATTAACTGACGTTAATTACCCGTAGATGCAATCTAAATATATTTGTAATAACTTTATTAATTGTATAGTAAAACAATAAGCTATAGTGAATATCATACGATACCAATATATTATATTGTCAACTGGTTTACGTTTCTGTACAGAATTTGAGAGATCAAGTTGCTACGGAAGTTGTGACATTTAAGTTGCTAGATTTTACTATGATGAACAGAAAAGTAGCCTGTTCATTATAAGGTAAAAAGAAAGCATTGTAAAAAAAAATCGTAATTCTAGTTGCATTTGTATAGATCATTTTGCATTACTTCAGTTTTATTTTCTTTGATATTCAGTTCCCATTTACGTTAGTAATTGAACTCTACTATTCTTAATATTTAAGTTCTACACAGGAAAACTTTGATCGAACTAGGACTCTCAGATTTTCAAACTGAAAAACATAGACATTATATGGAAATTTATACTCAAAACAAGGACACCCTATGGAAACTTACAGTATATTCATAGCTGTACATTTGCTCCTTGCTGAAATATCAATTATTCAAATAATAGGTCAATACTCACCAAAAGTGAGGGACAAAGTGTATTCCACTTAGATTAGTATCGGTGAGTAATGAAAGCAGTATTTTTTTAAAAATATCACGTGAATATTATTAGCTTGCTTTGGAAAAACCCGAAACATTTGGAGTTCTAAACAATATTCGGTACGGGGTAATAGATGATACAAATCAAGAATCCTGGATAAACTAGAACACATCTGGAAGCCCTAGTCATACCTCAGCAGAAGACTTAACGAATGCAACATCAAACGAAAGTTTGAAGTTGAGTTCCGATTGTTAGCTTACTAGAACCAAGCACTTCAATTTAATTTACTGATTAACTTAGTTTCCTTATAAAATATATTTAGCCTAGGGAAGAAGTAATGCATGTGAAGAAACTGATACCCAGCCAAAGTTATAGCGGCTGCTTGTGATGAGTAACAAAATGAGAGGGAATCAAAATTGAAGGAAAGTAGGGCTATTGTATATTGTAAACAAGATAATAGATCTATGGAGTTTGCACATATTTAAAGACTAGATTTGTTGACTGATTACTTAGAGTTTAACTTGTCTTTTCACCACCAAGGCTATATAAGACGTAGAGCTGAAGTTTTTAGTACTTAAGTATATTAATCAAATATTTTTTCGCTTATTTTCAAATTCTCTTAACTTTTTCCCCGTTAGATCATACATGATGTGAAAGATGACAATGACTTACTTTTTTTTAATCACAGAAACAAAAATCTAGTCTTGCTCAGGAAAATGGCAAGAAATAAATTAGATAGATTCAACTACAGATGCAGCTACGTCAACATTATTCTATTCGTTTTCTGCTCGAAGAAACCATTCCTCTGCAAACAGAAATTTCTTTTTGAGTATAAGGGATTTGTAAAACGATAATTGTCAATGTATGTTTATCCATTTCAGTTTTGGAATATACACTTCATTATTGCATAATCTGTTTACAATCAATTGTTTACTCCACATATCTAATTTCACTTTAACTTGCATTGCAAAGTTTATTTTCATTTAAGGTGGATCACTAGATGTTGTCGGTGCTATGCTAAACACTGCTTGAATAGTGCGGCGTTGCCATATAGTGTCGAGTGTTTACTAGTGCCAGATAATAAAGGAAGTAATCATGGAATTCTGCTTGGATACTTATTAGAGAAATTAGTTTTCGACCCTTACCGCAATTCACAGCTAAGTTCCGCTACTCGAACGGCAACGGTAGAATCCAGGAATTAAACGTACAAATTTGGCAACAACGCATTATGGCGTTCTGCGCAAGTTCTAAAAATCTATTTCCTTAAATGTAAATTAATATTTAAATAAATTGTGAAATATAACACGAAAACCGGTCAAATAATATATCTATTTTATATTAAGATCGTTACTTTAAAGTACTTTACTCATTCAAATAAACACTTCATATAATTGAGCACTTCTAGTAAGATTTAACAGTAAGTGCCATCTTGTATGCTCATTGTAAAACGAATCAAATATTTTCTTTTAAATCTTACTTTTATCGGTATCAGAAGACACAATCAAATGAATCAGTCTCTTGTGTTGTAGTTGAAACATAGCTTTATCATATAGTAAACTATTTATAATATGTAACGTTTCATTGCGCAGTAGTTAAGGGAATGAGCTAAAATATGTACTGACTTCCGGGTGGTGATCCACCTTAATTCTTCCTGAACTCACCACACAGAATGCTGAAATTTGGGATGATAAACTCTTCGTTCCTTTGAAATAGACGCTGACAGACATACTTCTGCAAATAATTTAAAGCTGAAAACTGCAGATATCTGACGTTGCTGTACAGAATGTTCAATAAATTTTGAGCTTGCATAATCTAAATTCATTGAAAACGTACTACAAAACGCATTTCTTATATTATTAATGTTTGTAGTTCTCATATCAGAAAATTATTTGAGAAGAATTGTCAAGTGGTATGTTTTCCCTTATAATAATAATAATAATAATAATAATAATAATAATAATAATAATAATAATAATAATAATAATAATAATAATAATAATAATAGTAGTAGTAGTAGTAGTATACATTATCTTGAAAGCAGCTATGTTAATTGACACCTTGTAGTTTTAGATATATAAATATGAAGAAACGGCCATTTTGAATCGATCCTGCAGTCCCCAGAGACGGTTTCCATATGACTACCATGCGCATTCTATATCTTTACCTTAGCACCTGTAGAACAAGACCGATGGCAATACTCGTTCAAGAAATTGCATATACAGTATATTTGTTTATTTTTATAACTATATCATCTACATAGATCTTGAAACATGAGTGCAGAGTAGGCTACCACAATTCACTCTTACAAAATACTGGCGTGTAAATAAATGTGTTTGAACTTATTTGAAGTTAGTTCCTTCTTGTATAAAATATGGACATTTTATAAAGATTTTTAGGTACTAACTCGGTTAAAAGTGTTCTATATGTATCGTGCGCAAAATAACCCAAGTATATTATAAATTCTCTTTATTCCGGAAAACTGACTAGCAACGTTTTTACTACTATTAAATAGCATTTTGTGTCCGCATCAAAAGAGGATAAGATGGCTATTTGGGTACAATCGGGTAGAGCGACATATTATGCATCTAGTCTGTTTTGACAATTTCCTATCATAAAGGACTATAACTTTTCCTTCTGCTCCTGGAGTATCTTGTACCGTGCATGTTTATTTAAAATATGTTCACCTCAATAGCCCTTTAACAATAGATTGTCTTTATTTCTAATACATTATTTTGAAATGCTAACACAAATATTTACAAGTTACACCTTGACTCCGAAGGTTCAACTTCGCGGCGTACTACTCAAATTACCTTCAATATACTTTCTACGAAAATAAGTAATTTAATCTCTTAGGATATAGCTAGGTCTTCTAAACGAGGTAACTCAATTACTATTGCTTGTTTTCTTTCGTATCCTACAGACATCCGATATAAAATAACTCTAATTTAAACTCTAACTTTTAGCTTACGTTGAACTTTCTAAATAAGACAGTTTCTTATCTTATTTGCATCCCAGACTTATCACGTAAGTTAAACTCGATCAGTGTTAATTTCTTGTCTTGCATCCTAAATTTTTCGTATCACATTAATGTGAACTATTCCACTTTTAGCTCAGACTGACCAAATATGATTACTTCTCGATTACCATTCCGTCACATCTTCCTTCGCGTTCTACACTTACTAATTTAGTACAGTTAAAACTGATTGCTTGTTTTCCTTTTACAACATTGTTTTGTCGGCTATTAAGTCCAATACAAATGACAATTGTGTCAAAAAATCAACAGACATAACTATTACATTCGTCCACATTCATTACGTGTATTGTCTTTCTGAGGTTTGCGTCCTGATTAATGCTACTAATTTAAGTATAATTTAATTAAATAAGATTATCTCTCAAACTACTAAGTATAATTTAATGAAACCAGATTATCTCTCAAACTACTAAGTATAATTTAATGAAACCAGATTACCTCTCAAACTACAAGTATAATTTATGAATCCAAATTATCTCTCAAACTACTAAGTATAATTTAATGAAACCAAATTATCTCTCAAACTACTAAGTTAAGTATAATTTAATAAAACCGGATTACATTGTAAACTTCTCAGTCAAGTATAATTTAATGAAATCACATTATCTCTCAAACTACTAAGTTAAGTATAATTTAATGAAACCAGATTATATCTCAAACTACTAAGTTAAGTATAATTTAATGAAACCAAATTATCTCTCAAACTACTAAGTATAATTTAATGAAACCAAATTATCTCTCAAACTACTAACTTAAGTATAATTTAATGAAAACAGATTAATTTCAGTAGCAGTAGTTTTTTTAAGTTGTAGAAATTATCTTCATCTTATTTATCTGTTTCTGACGATCAAATTAAAAACTCAGAGGGGAAGGTAATATGCGTTTTGACACTTGTTGTTTTATGAGAAACTCGACCATACAGTTTCCAAAACTTCTCTTCAGCCTGCGCAAGATGTGAGTATACAGTGGAAAAGACATTCTCAATTCCAGGATGTCCGAGTGTTTGCAGGCCAAATGTCAGCTCACATGACAAGTTCTACTTTCACCCTTTAATCCTTTCTTTCTTCCTCTTTTACAAAATTTATTTCTCTTAATCTTTTTTGTCTTTCTTCCTTTCTTCTCTCAGTTATTTGCCTCTATATTCGTCCACCGCCCTCTGTCCTTCCATCTATCAGACGTAGAATGTAAGAGTTTTTTTTCGGGCTAGAGTAGGGCTATTTCAGTTCAGAGAAAATGAATGTTTTGTTTGCGCTCACTGACATCTGGTGACCATCGATCAAAGAACTAGGCGGGAAGGAAGGAAGGAAATGTAGGTACGCGAGAACGTATGGCGACAAACATGGTGTCACAAGCAATGTTTTTGAGTGACATTCTCGAATAGGTTTAGTTGACATGTTTCGCGCGTAATCATTTTTCACTCTAGCTATACATGTATCTATATATACACGTGTGTTATATACATATATGTGTGTGTTTTCCTTTCACAGGCACATATAAACTTGAGAATTTGCAGTAGGTTTCAGATGGGGAGAAAAATAATATATCTTAGAGTCAATATTCGGCCGTTCCAATACATCCTCGACAGGCTTTCTTCTTGCTTATTGACACTGGGCGAAAGCTCACGTCATCTAATCTATACGTGGAAAAGTGGACGAAGCCGGAAAAGGGTCCAGAATAATTTATGATAGTAATTATTTTGTTTCATGGGAAGACTTTCAGTGGACACTGAGCAATTTCTTTTTTCAGAAGGTCTTGTAGACTACCGTTCATGTATTTGACACAGATGTTAAACTCGGATTCTTTTTGAAAAAGATCGTTTAACTCCTATTGTGAAAGGAAAACTTTTTAGAAGGCGACCGAAGGAAAGGAAGAATTTTAAACAGACCAATATATTTTCTAAAAACAACAACGGTATATTTTACAAAGTTCTTGTACTAGTAAGTCCTGTTGTTGATCAAGTTTCTCATAATCTGGTTCGAACTGTGATGCACTGATTCTCAGAAGGGGAGTTAAATGCTCATCCGTCAGTTTATTTCTAAGACAATTCCGACCCTATGCTTTCTTTCATTCATCAGATTAGGTCACGTTACGACCCGAGTAGAACCTTTCTTTCACTCATCAGATTAGGTCATGTTACGAGCCGAGTAGAACCTTTCTTTCATTCATCAGATTAGGTCATGTTACGACCCGAGTAGAACTTTTCTTTCATTCATCAGATTAGGTCATGTTACGAGCCAAGTAGAACCTTTCTTTCATTCATCAGATTAGGTCATGTTACGAGCCAAGTAGAACCTTTCTTTCATTCATCAGATTAGGTCATGTTACGAGCCAAGTAGAACCTTTCTTTCATTCATCAGATTAGGTCATGTTACGACCCGAGTAGAACTTTTCTTTCATTCAACAGATTAGGTCATGTTACGAGCCAAGTAGAACCTTTCTTTCATTCATCAGATTAGGTCATGTTACGAGCCGAGTAGAACTTTTCTTTCATTCATCAGATTAGGTCATGTTACGAGCTGAGTAGAACCCTTCTTTCATTCATCAGATTAGGTCATGTTACGAGCCAAGTAGAACCTTTCTTTCATTCATCAGATTAGATCATGTTACGAGCCGAGTAGAACCTTTCTTTCACTCATCAGATTAGGTCATGTTACGACCCGAGTAGAACCTTTCTTTCATTCATCAGACTAGGTCATGTTACGACCCGAGTAGAACTTTTCTTTTATTAATTAGATTAGGTCATGTTACGAGCCGAGTAGAACCTTTCTTTCATTCATCAGATTAGGTCATGTTACGACCCGAGTAGAACCTTTCTTTCACTCATCAGATTAGGTCATGTTACGAGCCGAGTAGAACCTTTCTTTCATTCATCAGATTATGTCATGTTACGACCCGAGTAGAACTTTTCTTTCATTCATCAGATTAGGTCATGTTACGACCCGAGTAGAACCTTTCTTTCATTCATCAGATTAGGTCATGTTACGAGCCAAGTAGAACCTTTCTTTCATTCATCAGATTAGGTCATGTTACGAGCCAAGTAGAACCTTTCTTTCATTCATCAGATTAGGTCATGTTACGACCCGAGTAGAACTTTTCTTTCATTCATCAGATTAGGTCATGTTACGAGCCAAGTAGAACCTTTCTTTCATTCATCAGATTAGGTCATGTTACGAGCCGAGTAGAACTTTTCTTTCATTCATCAGATTAGGTCATGTTACGAGCCGAGTAGAACCCTTCTTTCATTCATCAGATTAGGTCATGTTACAAGCCGAGTAGAACCTTTCTTTCATTCATCAGATTAGGTCATGTTACAAGCCGAGTAGAACCTTTCTTTCATTCATCAGATTAGGTCATGTTACGAGCCGAGTAGAACCTTTCTTTCACTCATCAGATTAGGGCATGTTACGAGCCGAGTAGAACCTTTCTTTCATTCATCAGATTAGCTCATGTTACGAGCCGAGTAGAACTTTTCTTTCATTCATCAGATTAGGTCATGTTACGAGCCGAGTAGAACCCTTCTTTCATTCATCAGATTAGGTCATGTTACGTGCCGAGTAGAACCTTTCTTTCATTCATCAGATTAGCTCATGTTACGAGCCGAGTAGAACCTTCTTTCATTCATCAGATCAGGGCCGCCCACAGGGGGGATGTATGGCGCAAGCTGCGCCATTGAGAAAAATTTTGGGGGGGATTTTACTCTACTTTCAAACTAGCAATTTTACTGTCGGAATAGCATTAAAACATGATTTTGAGAAGCTAATTTTCAAAAATTTTCCGGGGTGAACACCCGTACCCCCTGCTTCGATACTCGATTAATGAAGTACCGCGCAAGTAGCCGTATGAAAGAAAAGGTTGGTTCGTTTTAAGAGAGAAGGACCGCCCACGGGAAGGATGAATGGCGCAAGTTGTGCCACCGAAAAAAAAATTGGGGAAGAATTTTACTCTAATGTCGAATAAGTAATTTTGCTGTCGTCAGAATAACATTGAATCACGATGCGATTTTTTTTTTAAATCTCGAGAATGAATCCCCCTACCCCCTCCTGCTTAGAAACTCTATGAATGAAGTACCGCGCAAGTTGCTATATGAAAGGATGGGCTGGTCGGTTTATCGCTTTGTGTAGGTAATTTACCCATTTTCTGCTGGGAGCATTTATTTATTTCTTATTTATACCATGTACGACACTTAATAAGTAATGCTGTTCAATTGCTACATGATGTATTACCTGACCAGGATATTAGTGCGGTTTTTCGTGGAGGGCGCTAGTGTTGTGTTTACATCAGTTTCTTGGTAAGCGCGGTGGGACAGGGGAACGGAGAGCGTCACTCTGCAGTGTATCCAACGATTTTCAAAAGTTGCAGTTTACATGTTATAAGTAGACTAATCTGTTTCGCTTAATAAAGAACTCCATAAATTATACAGTTGTTATTGAATGCAGTAAAGGTTATTCCTGCAGTAATGCAGATATATTGTGAATAATGGTATATGCATGAAAATTAACAATTTAAGAACAAGATAGCACATAAGTGAATTTCTACCGTGTATTAAGCAGATTATATATATATATATATATATATATATATATATATATATATATATATATATATATATATATATATATATAAAATGATAACGTTTTATTTGATTTCATTATAAAACAGTAGAAACCTGTAAAACTCAGTAATAAGATGTTAATGACTAAAAGATTAATTATGGGTTGGTAGCTTAGATACTTGCGCAATATCTTGTAACTGTAAGTTTAAATCAAGTTAAGGCTCGCGATGCTTGTATTTGTTTTAATGTAGGTCTATCGATTGACAACTAAATTATTTTCTTGAGTTGTAGTCAAGAAAGAATTCCGATACGTTTCCACTCGAGAACTGTGGAAGTTCTCTTCGTGGTCTATTGGCTAGCGCATGTGCCTTTGTTGTACGTGGTTCTGTGAGAGCCCAACAACTAATTTTACAATCTTTCACTTTCATTAATCATCTGTCTCCTCTAGTATAAAGAGCATAATCATGGGACGTTAAATTTCATTTCATTTTTTCGATGAATGTGAACCCTTTGGGGGAAAAGGAAGTGAAGAAGAAATTTTCCTGAATTTTTTAAAGGGCTACGGGATTGGATTTCTTGTCTTTCGGGATTGCCTTGTAAAACCTGATTACAATGCATCTTTCTTTTAGAATTATTATCGTAATCCAGCCTTTTGGTAAATGTGAAATAAAAGTATGGATAAAACATCAGCGTATGGGTAATGTAAGCATAAATATCATTGGTTCAATACACAATAAATTCACAACTTTTATTTATGAGTATAGAAATCCCCTTTGAACTCCCTCTGAATTTCTTTCAGACTCTAGGTCTCTTGTGACAAAGAATTAATTCTACTATCTGTTTTCATACACAATATAATTTTGAAACTTGGGAGCCTAGTGTTGTCTTTGTGTCTGTAATACATAATCATTAGTCAATTGACTTCAGAAGACTGAGTTTAGCCCGTGAGCATAAGTTGCATATAGTTCAAACATATCAGATGTACGGTCTTGTTTAACAAATCCTGTGTGCACATATGAAATTAAAGGACAAAGGCAATTTATCGTCTTTAAACAGCTGTATTTTTATTTCAAGTGTAAGTACTAAAATGTGCTACGTATCGTTCCAAGAGGGATCCTTAAAAAAAAAAAAAAAAAAAAAAAAAAAAACTGAACTTACGTACCTAACATTGCCACTCATCTTCTTCTTCACGATTTGATGTAAGAAGCGGCCGCATGATTTCCGGCCAATTGTTTCATCCCCGGTATCTTTGAGCAATGAGATGGCAGTAGGAGACAAACTTCGTTCTTTTAACTTGATATTTTGAAAAACTTACGCAAGTGGTTTTGTTACTTAAATACATATCTATTCACTCTAATCAATTTCAAAAGTACCATTAACTTTATAATAACATAATGAATGTAAGAGTTACCATAAAAATGTATTTTGTATTTCTTTTTTAATATGAAATTCATTTTTTTCTGAATTTCACTGGAGCTATAAGAAATCAATTGTCAGGCTCCCCACTTTAAATTTTAATCGCTCCCCTACCGCCCCCAATGTAACATTGGGTTTATTTCTTTAAAATAAATTTTTCAAAATATGGTAGAAATACTGGATTTTTAAATTACCAAACCATGCTAAACAATGACAGGTTAGATATCAGAGAAAGTTATCTTTATCTACCATCTTAATTAGGAGCGGATCCAAATCTCCTTCGGAGGCGGTTAGATTAATTATCAGTTTCTCTGTCACCAGTCTTTTGCAGCACACCCGAAAATGATCTCAATGCAAATTTGTTACTGAAGGTACTGTCAATCGATCGATCACATGGTCCAAATTGGTAGCAATTTCGAAGACGCCTTATCTCAAAACTACACAATAAAACTTGCTTTAAACAATGAAAGCGCAGTTGCCAAAGTATAACTTTGACTCACAAAGATGAACTTCGAGGTTTTGTTAACAGATGAAGTAGGAATTCCTTACACTGTAATGCTACGAAGTTCTCAGTGTTCCTTTGTACAACACTGAGGTTAGTTTATTCGCAAGTTTATGAAGGGTGTATGTACTTTTTTTTTTTTTTTTTTTGCAGTCCCTTAAAATGTTCTGAAAATAACTTACATAACTTATGAAATTGTGTTTGTCTTAACTTGAACATATGTGTGAAGTGGTTTATTATGAACAGGGCAAAAACAACTGTGATAGATTAATTACAAGTAATCCGGTTAGAAACACTGTTGTTTGTATTTTAGTTCCAAAACCGGCTGCCCGCACTCGTTCGCTGGTCAGGATATATAATAAATCAATTAATAATAATATTTTGTATAGTTTTCTGTTTGTGCGATTACATTTTCCACTGCCTGCGGTAAACTGAAAACCAGCTCAAAAATGGCATCACTGTGTACAATAGAGACTTTCCGTGAGAGGTCGTTCCAGTAGTATTCTATATATTCAGCTCCATGTATTGTACAGAGTGAAGCCAGCTAGGCAGTTGTTCGTTTTTCGCAGATCCTGGAAAATGTAATCACACATTCACACACATAGAAAACTATAGAAAATATGATCATTCATCATACATCAAGTAGTAACAGAATATTGTTACGTATTATATGTCGTCCATAATAAATAAATAAATAAATGTAAACGTAACCGAACAATAGATCGGTTAAAATAGCGCCAAGAATTGAAATCACAAAAATGAGCGCCAAGTTCAGGTGAACAACAGTTACAAACACTCAAGGAATCACTTTCAAATTTATATTTGAAACTTGCCTATGTTGTCTGTTGAAAATTATTAAGTAGTTTGGCATAATTGTGAGCTAATGGTAACCATACAGACAACAGCAAAGTTTCAAATCTAAATTTGAAGTGAGCCAGTGAGTGTTTGTAACTGTTGTCCACCAGAACTTGGCGCCTTTTTTTATGATTTCAATTCTTTTTAAGGCCACTCGTACTTGGCTCTTTTACAGGAATGTTTTTTGTTGGATATCACTTCTTTTTGTAGGCTAATTTCGAGGATAAAATTTTCTTTTGGTATCAAACTCAATAACTTGTAACTTGCGTCTTACTTTTCATGTACAAGAGAATTATATCAATATTTTGTAAAGAAAAAATAATACTACTAATTGTAAAAAAAGAATACCTGTGCCATACACAGTTTGTAGAAGTTTTTATACCCTTCATATCCTTATAGAACATATTTAGTATTGTACACTACCAAGACTACTAATAAAAGTAATGCCATTTTTATAATTACTACTGCCCCTACTACTACTACAAGCATTCTATAATACTACTACAGGAAATAAAAACAACAACAAAAATAACAATTACTAGTACTATAAAAACTACTGCTACACTGGGCAATTGTTTTTAGAGGACTTGAGTTTTGAGGAGGGAAGAGATTATTAGTTTTGGGGGGGAGTGCGCCATCAGCTTTGGGGGGGATGGGCACCCCTGCATCAGATTAGGTCATGTTACGAGCCAAGTAGAACCTTTCTTTCATTCATCAGATTAGGTCATGTTACGAGCCGAGTAGAACCTTTCAGAGATAGTAGTTTCCTCATCACTGATGCAAGTAATAAGCAAGGGACACCAGAAAAGACGAAGAAAAGGTAATTCTATTACTTATAAAAGTTTCTTCTGTTAAAAAAAATTGAAGCAAGATAATACAGCGCGTTGGCAATAAATATTTAATTTAAAATACACCCAACCAGTACTTTTATTATGAATACAAAGGTCGATCCGCTTACATCGAAACAACTTGTGGACAGAGACACCTGTCAAACCGAGTTGTCTAAGCTGTTTTCTAGTGTAATGGGCAAAATGCCTTCGAAAATAGTCGCGAAAGAATACGTCATGGATCTTTCTCGTACAAGCTTTAGGATTTCCTCCGTAGTAGGACAGTGTCGTAGCAATTACTTTGTGGTAGCTCGGACCACTGTACCTGTTATAATTAAACGTATTCTAATACAGAACATTCTCATTCAAAACTAGTGCTCTCAAACAGGTCAGGTTGGGTCCGGTCAACTCGGGTCGGGTTGTCGGGCCAGGCTACTCGGGTCGGGTTGTCGGGTCGGGTCAATCGGGTCAGCTCGGGTCGGGTTATCGGGTCGGGTCAGTCGAGTCAGTTCACTTTGGTCAACTGAGTTTAGGTTGAGCTTAAACTCGGCTGGAGTCGAAAGCTGCTGTTTTTCACTAGCTGCCTAATTAAAAATAGCAATTTTCAATTGATTTTATAGAAACCATAAATCTATTTTGAACACTTGCAGCTAGTGTTTTTATGGTAAATGCTTATTTTTGTACTTGTGTGTACTTTAATTTTTAAATGTGGAAGATTGATTTTACCAATCGACTGTAACATTATTATCTACGCCAATATGGAGTCTGAATTTAGAACAAAACTAGAAGTTGTTTAAGCAAGACCAAAAGAAAGATTGGCTATGGACGACCAAGCCCAAACAGGGCCGCGGTAGCTCAGTGGTAGAGAATTCATCTCTGGTGCATGGTGTCCATGGTTCGATTCCAGCTTGTGCTAAGTAGGCTTTGTGGTAGAGAAACGCCGTGTAGTGGGTTTTCTCGAGGTTCTCCTGTTTCCTCTCACTTTCTTCATTCCACCATTGCATTCATTTCTCATGGTCACCATATCCCTTAGCCTCGGTGCAGAATCGACGGACCTTAAACTGAATATTTAATTTTATTTCACCAAGCCCAAGAACATCGATGCAAGAATAAGATAAAGATTGGATATGCAAGACGAAGTGCATAGTAATCTTGCTCTTGGCCTTGTTTTGGTGATCACCAAGTAGCGATGAGCATATTTTCTTGCTTTCCGTATAGTATGAAAGACCATAATCAAAATCAC
Source organism: Thermobia domestica (assembly GCF_964235325.1). NCBI lineage: Eukaryota > Metazoa > Arthropoda > Insecta > Zygentoma > Lepismatidae > Thermobia > Thermobia domestica. The sequence goes on from NC_137456.1 coordinate 103,453,994, forward strand.
ACTTGGTCTTCATTTGTACCGATGAGGCGAGCATTCTTGGCTCTTGTATAGCATGGAAGACCACCAAGACTACGAAATGCAGGACCAAGACTTGACTGTGCAAGACAAAGAATAAGACGCAGTATTGATGACCAGACCCAGGGTGCGAATTGTTTGAATTTCATTTGTTAGGCTGAAAGTGATGAAATAAAATTAGTACTTTATAATTAAATATCATACTGTCTTTTTAAATTTTAAATTACAAAATTCATATTATGTATCTTCTTACTTGCAACTATATATACTGTAAAATTATAGTTTTAATTATCGAGAAAGAAAAAATCAAAGTGGCGCGGGTTCCGGAATCATAAGAACCTATTTTGGAATGAAAGTTGAAGGGTTGGAAAAAATCAGAATTGTTCTCCCGTTTCCCCGACCCTTATCATTGTAGTTAAACAATTTCCTTTTGCCTCCGCCAAGAGACTCTTGCTACTACCTTCCGAGAAGACCCCCTGTCGTCCGAGCAGATGAGAACACTGACCTTGAATAAAAATTTCGTCACATAGAACTAAAGCAAGAAAAAAATAAATTTCTCCCACGTCGGACACTGGTATCAGTCATATAAAGAAATAACCAAACCTCAAAAGTGCCAAATATTCATTAAGATGCATATACAAATCCCGCGCTTGATCTAGCTAGTGGTTAACGTGTAAGACTTCGGTACACGTGGTCCGGTTTTAATTCCCAATGGGAGTACATTTTGACGTTCACCCAGTGTCGTGACCATAGTGCTCTCAAACGGGTCGGGTCAACTCGGGTCGGGTCAGTCGGGTCAGCTCGGGTCGGGTTGTCGGGTCGGGTCAGCTCGGGTCGGGTTATTCGGGTCGGGTCAATCGGGTCAGCTCGGGTCGGGTTGTCGGGTCGGGTCAATCGGGTTATTCGGGTCGAGTTGTCGGGTCGGGTCAATCGGGTCAGCTCGGGTCGGGTTGTCGGGTCAGGTCAATCGGATCGAATCACGGTCGGGTCACTCGGGTCGGGTCGGGTCGGTCTTCAACCCGACCCGACCCGACCCGTTGAGAGCACTATTCACAACCCTCATCACCAATGAAATTGTATCCAAGGAGGGCATCAAGGAAACTCACAAGACCTATGCTAAAGAAGATCTAGGATATGACTGTGAGAATTCGTTATCACTGCGTGTTACGGCTAAACGATGAATTAACGCTACGTGTGATCCAATCAACAGTTAATTGTGCAATCCATCATAAATCGAAGCTACAAATTACCCGTAAAGGCAACGGGACACGTTATGGCCACTGTATATCTTTAAGTGGAAGAGCAAGGACAAAAGACTCTACAAGCATCAGGTAGCTGGTGACAACTAGAAGTTTGTTGTGACAATGGATGAAGCATGAATCTACCTAAGTAATTGGAAATTTCCGTGCCATCACCTACGGAAAGGAAATTTCCAGTCTGCTCCATTTGGAGGTACGAATATAATACTTTATTGCTGATCTGATATGTTCCATACATCTTTGACGGCTTCTTAGCGTGCTGATATAATTTCGATAATATACAAGACACCATTTGCAGGCTCCCACAACACAGAATTCAAAACAGGAGAAGGAATCTAAGAACTATACAAAATTAGTAATTTAGGAACAGAGAAAATAATTACTAGAAGATTATCATGAGAAACATGAATGCAAGAATACTGCAGGACAAGAAAGGCAAACAAAATATCAATAGAAAATTTCGAATATGGCGAACAAGACAACGTGGAACGAGATGTCCATTGAGAATTCCTTCTTCAAGGAAAAGTCCCACAGGGAATGGACGTAATGCTATCCAAATGGAAGGAGAAATACAATTGTCTATGTCATTTCAAACAAAACATATGAGAATGAAGAATGAAATGTTCTAAACAATTCAACAAAGAAAGTGATTAGTGAAAAGTTAGTTATAATCTGCATCTGAAGACAAGAAAACTTGTAGGATGAGAGGAACAGTTGTAGGAAGGAAGATTGTTCAAGAGCGGCGTGATGTATTACAACTGGGACTGAAAAACAGTTTTGATGCACTCAGAAAGAGTGCTGACATTTCAGAAACCAAGAAGAAAATTACAAAAATTATGATGGATACAGCTACGAAGATAACAAGTATTACGACATAGAAGAATGAAAAGAGAATCTCCGAGGAACATGACGTCTGACAAGAAAAGAAGAGAAATAAATAATACTAATGACAATGCAACATCTTAAAGTAAATAAGTGGAATATTTCACAGCAATAGGGAAAAGAACTACAGAAGATATAAGAAAGTTCAACAGTAATCTCGTAAGAGAAACACTTGAAAACAACATGATCCTTAAGAAAATAAAGCAGAGCCTAAGCAGTGAACTAAAGCAGACCATACGCTGAAAAAGGAGAATGACAGAATCACTAAAATCATTGAAGAAATATGAAAGGAAATTTAATTATTCAAGAGCAAACTATATTCAAGCAATGAAAAGGAAGTTGAAGAAAGGGAGATACATCAGTGCTGCAAGGATACAGCTATTAGTATGATAGTTCAATATAAAGCCGGGACATATGCCTTTGGGTCCAACTAGTCATATTGAGGGTCCAACTAGCATTGGAGATGTTAAAGTATTTTAATGTTGAACAACTACTGCCACAGATCCGCTTTGTTTGCTTGGCTCAATGTTCAGGATCTTGGCATCTGGTAAACAGCTTCTTGTTTCGATGTTCGTTATAGCTGGATTTGTGGAATTCCTGACGGTATTCCAGATTGGTGCTGTGTATTGCCAACGGAGGATTTCGAAAAGTGGAATATCCTGATCTTTGTGTATTTGATAGATAATAGTTTAATACTAATACACTAATACGAAGTGAAAACGACTCGCAACTACAAATATCTTGAATATAATTTCTTGTGATTGTAAGTCCGGCTGCAAAGTAACCAAGAAATGGCTTAAACTTTTCGATTATGTGTGGTTATTGTGTTGATCATAGTTGTGAAAACTTTAGTACACTCTATAATTGAACACCATGATACGGAGGAGCTTCAATCCTAACCAATGACATGAGAGAGACAGATGAACATTTGATAAATATACACTTTTTTCTCCTTACCAGAATTGTTACGGTAAAATAAGTTGTATTTTCTGAAATATGTTTCTTACTATAGGTTAATTGTATTTTATTTCACAAAATTATTGTTTGTGGTCTAAATGTAGTACTTTTACTGCATGTTTATGTTCTTTCAGATTTTGTTTGTATTAAATAAAAAGTATACTGCCAAAATCGATGAATGTGGGTTTTCTTTCTGTATAAAGTATTTGTGTTTTAACTTTATTGTGCTAACACCTACTAAAAGTCAGGGGCGGATCCAGAATGGACTTCTCGGGGGGGGGGTTGTAATACTGCTACTTAGAGCAACTTTTAAGAGCTCCAAACTCTGGGATGGATTTTATTTATATATAAAATAAGAAAGTTTCCTCTTCTCAGGGGCAATCTCCCCCCCCCCTTCCTGGATCCGCTCCTGCTAAAAGAATGTCTGGACTGATGTAGATTAACAGGTTACCGTGATATACTTATAAACGATACAGTAAAATCTTGATTCTCAGAACTATTCAATTTATCCCCTCCCCCATCTTCTCCTCAGTGATTACACAAGCTCCGTATTTTGATTTTTATCGGTGCAAACCAAAAGCAAAAGTGAATCAATAATTGCCAATTAACTGATTTCAAAAAACATCGTTATTATTTAATCGGTTGGAGGCACCTTCTGAATGACATTCGTTTCTTACTAGCATCTTATTGGAAAATTGTTCGTCTCTAAAATACAACCGATTTGAAAACTATTATTTGGAAATTTTTCAACGAAGATGACAAGTTACCCCCACAATATAGAACTAATTACCTGAAAGGTAAATAAGTATTTTAAACACCTGGAAACTGGAATCCCGGAAAAAACAACTTGTGACTGTATCGGCTGTCATCCATTTCATTTTGTATCTTGTATCGTCGTAAATTTAGTGATTGTGTCAAATCGGACGAAGTATCAAATATGAAAGACGTAAGTTAGTGAACACAAATAGTGAATAGACGCTAAGACTAGCGTAAGAGTGGACATATGTATCACTAAATTATGAGCGTGAAAGGACTCATATGACATTCTGTTTTAACGATAATTTGGCCAGGTAAACGTAATTAATATTTTTTTTCTTTTTTTGGAGGACTAAAGTAGAATTTGTTTTCTCATTGTAAATAATAATATTAAATTTCTAGCTATCTTCAGTAGCAATATATCTCTATATCTTTATCCTTAGATTTGCTCTTAACGAAGTTAAAACCAAAAATCCTGATGAGTCGATTTCGAATGTTGCGATATGTTCAAATAACTTAAATGATTAATGTAAAAAGTTACCTATATAATACGATGTAATGTATAATAACTATCGTCTCTCTCTCTCTCTCTCTCTCTCTCTCTATATATATATATATATATATATATATATATATATATAGGCGCAGATCCAAGGGGGGCTATAGCTCCCCTTGATGCTCAGGTATATACTAGAAAAATGGGCATCAATCCTGCTTTACACTGGATAAAGTGGCAAACTGTTGTTTAGCCCCTCCCTTGATCATATCCAGGATCTGCCACGATATATATATATATATATATATATATATATATATATATATATATATATATATATATATATATATATATATATATATATATATATATATATATATATATATATATATGGATTATTTTTAATTTTCTTTTCTTACTTTTTCTTCTTTTTCTTTTATCAATTGTAATAAAAAACTTGTAAAATTGTAGTTAGTGGATATTCTTCCAAATTATAACTAACCTAATACATTTAAATGTTTACCTTTGTGTGGAATGAGTGGTTGTGTGTGTATGATTTAGTTTATATTTTACTGTCGTTAGAAACTAAAGATTCCTAGGATATTATCTCCAAAGTCTGATATTTGAGTTCTATCATCGATTGCAGCATTGGCCGAGAACTCATGAAGATGTACAGCTATGCATGAACGACGACAGTAAGGATGGAGCGGAATGAAGAAAAAGACTGATATAAGAAAAATAATTATTATTAAAATTATCGTATTATGAACCAAACGAGTTTTGCTTATTTTATTCGTTATGTATTTCGAGTATTTTCTTTTGACTTTTTCACGTGGATTTATCACCATATTTACTCAGTCGACTTCCTATGTTTTTTTTTTTTTTTTTTTTTTTTTACTGTAAATTACATGAGTAATGAACCCTTGTAAAACAAAAACCTCCGCATTTATTATCAATAATAACCTACAGTATTGTTGGTCTTACAATAACTTAGATTGGTCATTATAGTAGAGAGTGATCTTTAAAGGCATTTCTACGTTAAAAATTTATTAGGATATCTTCTTTCAAACCTCAACTAAATTGCCTTAGGTTACGGTAACTTAGCCTTTATTTATTTTTCAAAGCAATTCGCGCAATAGTATATTGTTTGTACTCTTCGTAGACCATATAATATTCGTAGGTTACTAACTAATAATAATGTATTGCTTCATTCTCAGTTCAGTCAGTGCGGAAAGGGCACATGTGCAAAATTTCAAGCTTGTCTATTAGAAAAATGAATAAGGATCGAGAACTATTGTTTCGCACAAAATAGTAGCATACATTCACTATCAAACCACGTGACTTGCGATTTCGGTAATAACACACACGTATGAACTAAACGGTTTTTTGCCTTTTTCTCGAAAACATGTTTTTCTAACATGTGCCCTTTCTGCAATGACCGATTCAATTGTTGCAATGGATAGCGATGCAACTCTGAAACGAAACGACAGTCGTCACAATGGAAACATACCAACTCCCCGCCACCAAATTAATTTCGGGTTGTTGCTAATGCTCAGAAAGTGAAGTGATTCCGTTTTGGGACAACGAAGGTGTAATACATCTTTATGTGAGTTCCAGAGTACACTACAATCATGGCTGCATCTACAAACTCATTTTGAAGACAAAGCTCATTCCAGTATTGCAAACAAACGAATCCGAGAATGCTGCTCAAGTGCTTTCCTATCAAGACAATTCTCCTGCTCATCAGATATTTCTAATTCAGGATTTTCTTTCTAACAAAAACTTTGGAGTGTTGTTCCATACCCCCTACTAACCATACCTCGCTCTTGATGGTTTTTGGTTGTTTCCGTGAAGAAAGAAGAGTCCCCATGGACATTCATTTCCTAGCCGGGTCGCTCTGGAATCAGTAATTTTCCAACACTCCTAAAGAAGCTTTCCTGCCGACCATGGAATCATGGCGTCTACGCTGTGAAAAACGTGTATGTCTAAATGGTTGTTGTGTTGAGAATTGACACAAATTTCAAGTTCATGAGGAAAATTGTTTGTAAAATAAAACGGGAGGCGATGAGACGTTAATCAAAAATTTTATTTTATTTCAGCTCAAAGCGAAGGAGATCTTAGAACTTGAACGCAGCTCGCGGTTCAGAGTATCTTTGTCATTCCTGTAAATAATGCAGCTGTTCAAACAGTATTTTCTAATATGAAATATTTAAGTAGATAGACGAGAAAAGTGACTTGAATGTTAAAACTGTAAAATTGATGTTAATATATTTGTATAACCTGGAACTCAAAACATCTACAGATTACTATAATATGGTAGTATAGAACAGCGTTTCCCAACCGGTGTGCCGCGGCACACTGGTGTGCCGCGAATGGACCGCTGGTGTGCGACCGCTGGGGAAATCGAAACAAAATTATTAATTCTATAGCAACCAAATTGTAAGACATGGGAAAAAATGTTTATTTTTGTATTTCACATTACTATGAATTTCTACCATGGAAAAATTACTGTAATTGTAATATATTATTCTACATCTATTACTGTGTAGCAGACAGTATGGAAGCACGTGTACGGTACACGTCAGGTGAGGGTTCGTAGAACACTCATTCGTACGTGAATGACAGAACAACATTTTAAATCAACAGGTGTGTTTTGACTTTGACGCATCGCAAGCTGTGTGATTGCAATAATATGCACCGGTTTTAGGTAAAACAGCAAAGTTAAAAGTACAAGACATTTCTTTGTTCGTTCGTTATTTAGTGATCTTTGTTCTTAGTGAAAGGTTGGATACAGTTTTCGAAAAAAAAAAGCGTAATTTTAAAAATCTCAGTCCTATATTTCATTGCAATTGTTTTCTATTTTAAAATTAGAATAAAAAATAAGCATAATGCATTAGCATAGGGGAAAACTAGGGATCGAGCTTTCATATCTGTGAGAAGGAGATTACTAATCACAGAAAAAAAATATTGTATTTTTTATTTGCAAATAATAATAATATCTATGAGTGTGCCGCGAGAATTCAAGTTACACCCGTAGTGAGCCGCAAGTTGAAAAAGGTTGGGAAACGCTGGTATAGAAGAAAGTTAGAGGTAGCAAGAAATACGTGAAAACTGGCATACAAATAATTTGTTGAAAATTCCTTCGGGAAAACGGTAACCCTATTTCACAATAACGCTGATCAAAAACTATGCCTAAATATCCAGCTGCTTTAGTGAGCCAAATTGGCATATCTTGAACTGTTAATAGTAGACGGTAGGAGCGAGAGCTTTTTCAGCATTTTTGAACGTTATCTAGACTACAATATTGTGAAAACTATTCCTTGAGTTGCTATAGTTTGCGTTAAATTTCTATTTACATCAGATGTTGGAACAGTGAGACCAGAATAGATCCTAAACAGAGCTGTAGCTAGGAAGGGGGCGAGCGGAGTGGTTGGCTCGGGCGCTGATAGCAAGAGGGCGCTGAACGAATAAGAAGAAAGAAAAAGTGTTGGAAATGAGTAAACGACGCGTCGCCCAGAAAACGTACTGGTGTCCTATTAAATCAATATTGTTGTCGGTTTGCAAAGAAATAGATTTGTTAAGAATTTTCTATCTTGCTCCACTCGCAACGCAAACGTTTCAATAAGAGCCACAACAAATTTCTACTTATTACCTTAAAAAAATATTATATATGATTTGTTAATAACGATGTGATATACAAACTGCCGAGTAATGACTTACTGTGTACGCAGAAGCGTTTGCAAAAGGAGAAACGGTCAAAATCTGCAATACGCGTTCGGCGTTTTGATGGTGATGAGTTTGTTTATGTAATCACGCTTTTCTACAAAATCAGATGTATCACGACGGTAAAAATGAAGGCTCTGAGAAATTCGCGAAGAATGCTCCTTCTGAATTTCCGATACATTTCACAAGGTATTTTACCGTGAAAGCACCGAAATGAAAATGCTATTTGTGTGGTCACATACAAAATTACAGACATTTACAATACTGTAAATTAATGCTGTTATCCATTTCGAACATTTTAAAATCACATCATTTTTAATGTATTGAAATTTCATTTCTTATCGATAGTATGAAATGTTGTAAATAGTTGTACTGTAAATTTCCGTAACTGTCCTCAAGTGAATCTGATACCGATAAAAGGTAGTTTTGTCAAGTTTAACGAAAGGTCCAAAATAAGCCTCTTGAAAACAGCTCTTCTTTGTAAAAGAATACATAATGATCGCTTTTTTTCTGTTGCAATGGTCTGTCCAAGCAGCCACTGGCGCAAGTCCCAGGGATATGACGGGGACGTCCTCTCCAATCTTGGAACTGCGGGGGACTCCCCCCTCCAATAATCCGATTTGCAATGCGTTTTTGGGGAAAAACTGTGATGCTTTGTATCCGATTGCCACAAAGGAAAGTAAGATGAAATTGATGTCCCCTCCGAATAAGCCTCAAATATACCCGCCTCCCAATGTTGAAGACAATTCTGCTCACCTGATCCTCTACAGGATTGTGTTTCAACTTCACAATTATTTTGAGCATCGCATAACAAAAAAAAGAAAAAGAAGAAAAAAGAAAACGGTCTTACTTATCCCCCCCCTTAATGTTGAATACAGATTTGTGCCGCTGCAAGCAGCTAGATAAAAATTCAGCGTAACACAACAACAAAAGCTACTTCTCTCATATGTTAAAAAAAAAAAGGAAAAGCTTGGTAAGGGCGCTCCGTATTCTACTTCGCCCCAGGCGTCGAAATCTCTAGCTATGGCTCTGATTCTAAATAAAACTAATGTACCAAGAAGTAGAAAACAAGTTATTTTGAAACGATCTCACGAAAACACACATTAGGAAACAACTGCATATGTATGAAAACTAATTTTGTACATTCAGTTTTATCAGGTAGTTACGTCAAGATTTAGCGTTAGACCATTTGCAATATTATCAGGATGGCAAAAGAGGCAGCATAACGCTATGGAAGGAGTGTCATCTGATGGCATTTTGAGTCAAACACTTCTTTGTGTCGTATTAAATGCTTGAAGATGAACGAGCGGTACAAACAAAAACGCATCGGGCGAAATAATTACTTGCTGCTTCGAAAAACAGACAAGCATTGTTCCTTACGTTTGTTCTATTTATTAACTTCCTTGGCAAACTATTTCCGCTACAATAAGAAGCGAGGCAGGAACAATAGAGAACCAATTTCTCGTTTTCTGATAACGACGAGAAGAACTGAAGGAAGTTTTGTTACAGTGTAGTGCTAACAACCTCCGCCAGGCGTCCTTTTCTTGTTAAGATTCCATCACCACCACTACTACGACTCATCCTAATATTTCTTTGTTGCTTCCTTGTTCTCCATTCTTGTTGCTAGGAAGAGAAAATGGGAACGACGAAATGCCTAACACAAAAGCAAAGTCCAAGGGGAAAGAGAAAAGAAAAAAGACAGTGTTGTCTCAAAAACATCAGGAGCGAAAATCGACATTAATGAGAAAAACACTACAGCTACCTGCATGAATTTAAATCAACGTGACCTCATTTCATTAAGTGTCGCATTAAATTCTCTGACATCTGAGATCTCATGTTTATAAACACAGATTAAGATAAATAACATTGTTTTTGAGAAGATCAAAAATGAGATTTTAGCATATTTCTATGCAAATTAAACCTTATCTTTCGTATTACTACTGCTAATAATTATAGTATTAACACGCGTAATAAGAAACGTAACAATACTGTATGTTTATAGTATAGCACAGTGGTTTCCAATTACTCCACTGTACTAGGAGAGCTTCTCTCCCCTTTTTAATTTTTATGACAAGCTGCGGAGTATACACATCTTTAAAATTTGATACCTGTATACAAGTAATAGTTGGAAGGTAGGAAACAATATTAACAATATTAAATTGTCAACCTTTGTTTATGTTATAACAAGCATGTGACATACAATATAATCAGTGTTTTAACCAGTCTTCTCGACTTCGGGAAAATCCCTCCCTTAACAGTTCTGGATAAAATACTGTAGTACAGGCACAAATCCAGAAATTTCTTTTGGGAAGTTTCGGGAGAAATCCAATACTAAAAGACACCACTTCTTGTAGTATTAAACTGGTGTAATTGTACACAGCGGCGCAAATCTGTCTTCAACATTGGAGGGGGGACGGGTAATACCGTTCCCATAACTTTTTTTTTTTAAGCGATGTTCGAAATATTTACGAAGTTGAAAAACAATGCTGTGGAGGATCAGGAGAGCAGAATTGTCTTCAATATTGGGAGGCGGGCAGATTTGAGGCTTATTCTGGGGAGACATCAATTTCATCCCACTTTTCTTTGTGGCAATGGGACACAAATTATGCCATTTCTTCCCCAAAAACACATTTCAAATAGGATTATTGGGGAAACAGTCCCCCCAGTTCCAAGTAGTGCTCTCAACGGGTCGGGTCGGGTACATCCGACCCAACCCGTGACCCGAATTGACTGACCCAACCCGATGACCCGACCCGTGATCCGATCCGATTGACCTGACCCGACAACCCGACCCGAGCTGACCCGATTGACCTGACTCGACAACCCGACCCGAGCTGACCCGATTGACCCGACCCAACAACCAGACCCAACCTAACCCGATTGACCCGACACGACAACCCGACCCGAGTAGCCTGACCCGACAACCCGACCCGAGTTGACCCGACCCGACCCGTTTGAGATCACTATGGTGAACACACTGGGTGAACGCCAAAATGCACTCCCATTGGGAATTAAACCCGGGCCACGTGTACCGAAGTCTTACACGTTAACCACTAGCTAGATCAAGCGGAGGATTTGTATATGCATCTTAATGAATATTTGGCACTTTTGAGGTTTGGTTATTTCTTTTTATAACTGATACTAGTGTCCGAAGTGGGAGAAATTTATTTTTTTCTTGCTTTAGTTCTATGTGACGAAATTTTTATTCAAGGTCAGTGTTCTCACCTGCTCGGACGGCAGGGGGTCTTCCCGGAAGGCAGTAGCAAGAGTCTCTTGGCGGAGACAAAAGGAATTCGTTTAACTACAATGATAAGGGTTGAGGAAACGGGAGAACACCTGCGATTTTTTCCAACCCTTCATCTTTCATTCCAAAATAGGTTCTTATGATTCCGGGACCCGCGCCACTTTGATTTTTCTTTCTCGGTAATTAAAACGTATTTTACAGTATATGTAGTTGCAAGTAAGAAGATACAAAATATGAATTTTGTAATTTAAAATTTACAAATACAGTATGATATTTAATTATAAAGTACTAATTTTATTTCATCACTTTCAGCCCAACAAATGAAATTCAAACAATTCGCTCCCTGGATCTTGGTAATCAATACTGCGTCTTATTCTTTGTCTTGACAGTCAAGTCTTGGTCCTGCATTTCGTAGTCTTGGTGGTCTTTCATGCTATACAAGAGCCAAGAATGCTCGCCTCATCGGTACAAATGAAGACCAAGTGTGATTTTGATTATGGTCTTTCATACTATACGGAAAGCAAGAAAATACGCTCATCGCTACTTGGTGATGACCAAAACAAGGCCAAGAGCAAAATTACTATGCACTTCGTCTTGCATATCCAATCTTTATCTTATTCTTGCATCGATGTTCTTGGGCTTGGTGAAATAAAATGAAATATTCAGTTTAAGGTCCCTCGATTCTGCACCGAGGCTAAGGGATATGGTAACCATGAGAAATTAATGTAATGGTGGAATGAAGAAAGTGGGAGGAAACAGGAGAACTTCGAGAAAACCCACTACACACCGTTTCCACCACAAAGCCCACTTAGCACAAGCTGGGATCGAACCATGGACACCATGCACCAGAGATGAATTCTCTACCACTGAGCTACCGCAGCCCTGTTTGGGCTTGGTGTCCATATCCAATCTTTCTTTTGGCCTTGCTTAAACAACTTCTAGTTTTGTTCTAAATCCAGACTCCATATTGGCGTAGATATTAATATTATAGTCGATTGGTAAAATCAATCTTCCACATTTAAAAATTAAAGTACACACAACTACAAAAATAAGCATTTACCATAAAAACACTAGCTGCAAGTGTTCAAAATAGATTTATGGTTTCTATAAAATCAATTGAAAATTGTTATTTTTAATTAGGCAGCTAGTGAAAAACAGCAGCTTTCGACTCCAGCCGAGTTTAAGCTCAACCTAAACTCAGTTGACCAAAGTGAACTGACCCTACTGACCCGACCCGATAACCTGACCCGTCAACCCGACCCGAGCTGACCCGATTTACCCGACCCGAGCTGACCCGATTGACCCGACCCGAGCTGACCCGACTGACCCGACCCGACCCGTTTGAGAGCACTAGTTCCAAGATTGAAGGGGACATGTCCCCCTCATTACCGGGATTTGCGCCAGTGATTGTACCCATGAATAAAGTAATTGTTAAGATGGATCATCACCCGAAAATCAGTACATATTTTAGCTCATTCCCTTAACTACTGCGCAATGAAACGTTACATGTTATAAATATTGTAATTACTACAAGATAGAGTAATATTTCAGCTACAGCACAAATACTGATTCACTTGGTTGTGTCTCCTGATATCGAAAATTGTAACAAATAAAAGAAAATATTTGATTCGTTTTACAATGAATACTCAAGATGGCACTTGCTGGCACATCTTACTAGAGATGGTCCGTTTTATGAAATGTTTATTTGTATGTGTAAAGTATTTTAAGGTAACAATCTTATCACGAAGTAGATATATTGTTTGACCGTTTTTCGTGTTATGTTTCATGTTTTATTTAAATACTAATTTACATTTAAGGAAATAGATTTTGAGACGAAACTTGCGCAGAACGCCATAATGCGTTGTTGCCAAATTTGTACGTTTACTGTAATAGTCAAAAATAAGAAAATTCCTGGATACTAGCGTTGCAGTTTAAGAAGAGGAATTGCGGTAAGGGTAGAAAAATAATTTCTCCAGTATTTATCTAAGCAGAATTCCATGATTACTTCCTTTAATATCTGGCATCAGTAAACGCTTGACACTATCTCTTACAAAGCCGCACTATTCAAGCAGCTTTTAGCACAGCACCGAGAACACCTAGTGATCCACCTTAAGGACTGTAACCTATATTCTCAGAAATAATAATAGAACTAGATTGTTTAATAGTACAGATGAAAAATAAGATCAAATGTTTAGGCTACATCAGTAATTTCTTTACTAAACAAGTTGATTTCTATTAAGAAAGCGTATAAATGTATGACGAATTACGAAGATTTGGGGCGGTCCGGATCGGTTGAACCATCCGTGGGCGCACCCCTGCTGTAATATATACCACAATCTAGATCTCATGGATAAGTAGCGGTTCTAGGCCGAGCCCGTGGGGCCTAGATCCCCAGTTTTTTGAGTCACAAAGTAATTTAAGCTATTATTTATATATTTTTAAAGTTTGTAGTAAACTCATGATATACCTATCATAGTCTAGGGCAGCGTTTTCCAACCGGTGTGCCGTTAATGGTCCGCTGGTGTGCCGCGAGTAAATCGAAACAAAATTATTAATTCTATAGGAATTAAATTGCAGGACATAGGGAAAAATGTATATTTGTATTTCACATTACTATGAACCTCTAAATATGATTACAATTTTATGTTTCATACCGCGTTACTTTTCTGTACATTTTTAATATTGAAAAAGGTATTTGTTATCATTGTTATGACGATATGACCATTATTGCTTCTTTATTGTTGCAGACTATTTCGTAACTTCAAACTTTAAAATATTCAATCCTTTCGACAAAACAAACATGCATACGAGTTACCTACATTTGTGTCCTAAAAGTAAAAGAGATTTGTTTGTTCGTTTCGTTATTTAGTAATCTTCCTTGTTACTGAAAGTTTGGATGCAGTTTTTGAAAACGAAAGCGTATTTTTAAAAACCTAAAAATCTCAGTCACAGTATTAAACTTCATATTTCCCACATATTTATTCTTGGTACTGAAAAGGGACGTTAAACATCAGTCAATGCTACCTATCACTTTCTTTAATTAACTAACTCTATGGTCTGTGGAACCCGGAGTTTCAATGCAGAGATTCACAAAAGCTCTCTTGACTTCTGTCCTTAGCCAACTGAATCCAGTTTCTACTTTGTATAGGCTTACCTACTTCTGCGAAATCCATCTTGATATTGTCCTCCCATCTGCGCCTAGGCCTTATTAATAGTGGTTTTCCGATTGGACTTTCTGTTAAAATTTTAAAAGCGTTCCATTCTGGCTACATGACCTGCCCACTTGGAATGGCGCCAATTTCTCTGTAACTATGGGGGGCTCGTTCATAAAAAATATATATAATAAAAATGCATATAAAAATATATGTTTATAAAAATATCTGGGGGCCTACATGAGTTTTGGGGGGCACGAGCCCCTCCGCCACCCAGGATCGGCGCCCTTGCTCACTTGAGCCTCCTAGGCTTGATGGCCCTAACAATGTGTGGTAAACGGTCTAAATTATGCAGCTCCTTGTTATGAAGTTTCCGCCATTCCCCATTCCCGTTCCTCTTTTGTTGGAATATTCTTCTCAGGATCTTCTTCTCAAATACTTTCAGTCTACGTTCTTCCCTCAGAGTAATGGACCATATTTCGCAAACTACACAGGACTATCACTTCCAAAAACAATCACTTACTTTACAAAATTTAATGATAACATGAACACAATTTCAATAAAGATCTCAACGTTAAACTGTAAGCAACCTCTGAGCTTCTTCGTGGTTAAGCGATAAGCGTACGCGCCTTTGGCGTGGAAGATCCGGGTTCGATTCGCGGCGGGAGCTTCTGTGGTTCGAATTTCATGTTAATCAGTAGGTCCCGTCTCATATATCCTCGCTGCTGAAAGAGACGTTAAACTCAAAACCAACTCAACTGTAAGCAACCGCTCATATATTCTGGGAAAGATGCGTTAAATTATACTAGATTAACACAAAAGTTCATGATAACATACGAACATAAATTCAACGTCTTGAAAGTTCAGAAACAAAACTATGAAACTTCCAATAGGTTCTTAAGATAAGTTCGTTTATCCACACATAAATGAAGAAAAACTTAAAATTTAACAAAGAAAAGAATCAAAACCATCTCAACTAATAGTGAATAATGAATTCAGAAACAGAAAAGCTATTTTCTCTGTTTTGCTTTGAGAGTGAGCAAAACGTTATTTATTGGATTCACTTATAAGGTTTATCCTTTCTAAATCCTTAAACATATATCTCGTTGGAATACTATTTCTTTTCAATTTCAACTGCTGAGAGAACTGTTGCCTCACTAAAACCACTCCTGCACCACCCTACACGGAAGTCATAAAAATAAAAAGGTCCTTTGCGGTTTCGATACATACAGCTCTCCTAACCAATTGGGATCTATACTGTTTTCTTTTTGTTCTTTCTTGTTCAACTAAATCGTAGTCTTGAATATCAATACAAAAAGAGAGGTCCAAGTGGAAAAAAGAAAAAAAGAAATAACAATTTTTTAAAAAATGGTTGCAGTATTTCCCATACTTGCAACGTGTTTTCTTTTAAAAGAGAAACAGAGAGCAGTATTGCAAACACGAACATTTACGTATATATTTCAACACACGTCTGTCTCTCTCTGTGCATGGGATGACTACGTGATGATCATACGTCTTTGCTTTTATTAGAAATGATAGGATCATGAACCTTTCTTTTATTTTTTTCATACACTGCAGTGGAATAGCGTCAATCTTACACAAACCGCATTATTGATTCAGATTTTGGAAAAATAGAAAACAAAAAAGCTTTGCCCAGAATTACTAAAAGGCTATCACGTTCGCCTTTGATGCCTTTGGTCTCTAGTTCTATTCTTGGTATTAGGGTCACTCATGAGACCAGACGAGACGAGACAGAATTTTCGTGACAAAATTCGAGACGACGCAGAATTTTCGTGACAAGATTCGAGACGAGGCACTCAGACTTTTATCTCATGCGCATAGCACTAAAAGTTTAAATTGACAATGTAGATCAGTGTTGAAGCTCGAGCTCCTTTCTTACTAGCTGTTATCTATTTATACACTAGAGTCAAATATGATTTGATTTATTTAGAAACGAAACTACTTTTTCAATTTGAGAATTTAGAAATGGTCTCCCTTGTTGCGCTGTGAAAGAGAGAATGGTATTCTTTAGACGAACTTGATGTTATTGCTTGTGAACCAAACTGTACAGCGTGGTTCGGAAGTGGGCCTACCCCTAATTGGGGGTTTCTGACGGTTTTAGGTTTTACCCACATGTGTTTGGTAACATTGCCTTGCATTGTCTGGTAACATTGCTGTCCATGTTCATTTGTTTTCTGCTGTTTCCTGCTTGGTAACAGTTATTTGCAGTTCGAGTAATCAACAATGTGTGTGGGAAGAAGCTGTGCATCTTCATCAGCTCCCATTACTTGGCCTCCAAGAAGTCCCGATCTGACGACACCAGAAAATGCTCTCTGGGGTTTCATAAAGCAACAAACACTTGGTATCACACAACGCAGGAATTACGAGCAGCTGTGGAACACGCCTTCACCCTCGTGACTCCGGAATATCTCCGTAAAACATCTGCAAGAACTTGGGGCAGAATTTAGTTGTGTTCATACCGACGTTTATTACTCTTAAAACTTCAAGATAATTGTGTACAGACATTCTACAATAACTAACACTATACTGTTGAAACTAAAGGGGGGTACGCCCACTTCCGGACCACCCTGTAGACGGTTGAAAACTTCTGTCTTCTTCTCTTGTCTGTGGAAAATATATTTTTCTTCAATGGTCATTTCTAGTAATTAATACCTCTAGTTGGTTACTTAACAATTTTTCAAAATAATCAATTAATTGAACTTCCCAAATACTAGCGGAACCAGAAGAGTCGTTTGGAGGAGTGGCTCGCCTTGTACACGATGAAATTAGGCTCGAAATGATGTACGGAGTTTTACATCACAAAATTAATAAAAGCAGTGCAGTGTTATAGTACATTATATAACAAGTTATATACATAATATTTTGTAATTTTACTGCTGGATTTTACATTTAATAATGCTATAATAATTGTTATGCAATACTAAATAACTGAACTTGAAAGAAGTGGCGTTTGGGATATGAACAGTCGCCCCATCGCCTTTCTCAGAATCAGCCATTGTATTAAATTATTAATTTTTAAATGTGAACATCTAAGGCCTTTTTATTTCAAGTGTATCCCTGCTGGCGCTGCTATCGATGTGTATTTTTCCATATCTTCATTGAAAGAGGAGGAACAAGTTGCTGTGGTCGAGATCCTTCAATTGTTGGATACGGACAGGGTTCTTTCCCCAAAGTAAAGGGAAGGTTTCCTTCTTAGGAGGGTTATGGGGATTGGGCTGAAGTATGTTTCACATTTTTTCTGAGGGTACACTTGAAATAGAAATGCTCTAACATACAGGGTGTTCACATGAAACCTTCCTGATTACAAATATTAATTGCATGGAAACTATTAGTGCCGGAGAATAACAGTTTGTGGCATCTTGCAGAGAATTCAAACAGATTTTTTTCTGTATGTATATGTACTTCTATATGAGCCCCGTTAGTGTTTAGAATGTGCTGTCGATATTCAATCTCCCACCATGTGTTGCGTAGCATGTTTGGTGTGATCAAGTTGATAGCATTGAGATAATATATAGACCTAGAGGTGCCCTTCCCTATGTCGCAGTGTTGATTCGAGCGAACTCTCGATTGTAGCGTTCGATTCGAGATATCCCTTCCCAAGATGGCGTATTCCGCAATTTACAGTCAGCTGATATATGTAAACAAAGAAAACGTACATGTCGAACTCTATTTGTATACAATGTACAAGGATTAGATAGGTCAAGGTATCGACGAACCTTAATCCTTCCTTGAGTTCTTTAACAGTATAGTCATTCATTTTTTGGTATGGATTTTGTTGAATGTGGAAGAACAAATATAAAAAATATTACTTTGCGATGACTAATGATGCATCAAGACATACGAGGCACATGGAAAATCCACTGGAACTGTATAACGATAATCAATTCTTTGAGAGCTACAGGTAAGTCAACTATGCGTCTTGATGTTAACTTTTATGCTAATTTAATAACAGTAACATAGTGACAAAAATAACAAATATTCATTCTATATAAGTATGAGTAGTTTCACTCATTTTCCTTTACTTTTCTGGCAATTTTTACAGTTGTATTCGCTACGGATCGTAGTACCTATTCTCGTTGGGTACTTCTCCCTTTGGACCTTTCGTTTTAACTTTTTCGTCACATTTTTTGAACCAAGAAACGTTCACTTAATGGCGTTGCATACTGTGTTTAAATTGCTCTAATCATAATTTTCATTTAGCCTATGTGTAAAAAAAAATCCCAAGTATAATTTATAGTTTCAAGTTTACAGCAAACTTCTTAACACAATAACTACATATTATTTTACTACTATGCAATAACAAAATAGGTTAGGGTGGTTTAGGTTAGCATAACTTAATTTTCACAGGAGATCCTTGTAATACATCTAGTGCAAGATACAATAACATAATAACCATACGCATAGGTGCTGCACAAGGTTAAGACAGAAAATCGTGCAACTCAAGAACCAAGGAACATGAAGAGAAAGGAAAGTAGGACCTTATATATAGTCTATTACCAAAATTCATTACTTGTGTAAACAAATCTTATACTTGATACTGGTTTGTGTTTGTGTAAAATTAAGTTGGCAGAAGGAAATTATTTACGTGCTCAACTTGTATCTCAATATATCGGCACGTTCGTATCATTAGATTAAGAAGGTAGTGTTTTGTTGTCTTTAGCCAAAAAGTATAATGCAATTCGGAACCAGACACAACTTACATAAAATGTAAAATGTTTACGATTTGCTACCGAAGTAGACACAAGATTAGGTTAGGCAGGCACTAATTGTACACAATGTAAAATTTTTACAATTTGGTACTATTCTAGATTAAGTATACATGTTTGAATTCATTAATTATGACTTCTTTTGGTCCGGAAATGGATCTTGTAAATTGTTTCGGCCTATGTTTAGCAGAAGGGGTCCAGCTCTTTTCTCTAAAAAATGTTACAGTTTTGGTAATTTCTGTTCACATTAGGTTAGTTTAGGATAGGTTAGGTTAGATTAGTTTAGGTTAGGTTAGTTTAGTTTGTGTTATACTAGTGTAGAGGTCCTGTATAATCTTACAAAAATGATAGAATTTCGCTTATTTCTATTAATATTAGGTTAGTTTAGGTTAGTTCAGGCAAGCTTAGGTTAGTTTATGTTAGGTTAGGTTAGATTTGGTTACGTTATGTTACGTCTAAGTACTTGCATCATTCATTTTTCCTGTAAATTTTTTATTTTTACGTGCTTCTGGCCCCCTTGACTGTTATCGTGGTCAGGTAATAATACTTTTGAACATGAATGAATCATTTATAGTGGCTTCGTATAAATTTTCACAGGGTATCCTGACTTTTAGGGTAAGTTTTTATAGGATGTCTCGGTTTTTTAGTTTAGAAATTTGGGATCTCTATTAATGGTAGGGCCTACATTTAAAATATGTTTCGAAGAATACACACTTGATCAGTTTTATTTGAAGGTATTTTCTGGGTGTAAGAAAATAGGTGAAAAGTCGTTGAAACACGTAGTTTAGTTTTGTAGCACGTATCTTTATAAACAAACATATTTAATTTTTTATCTTTAAAAATCAAAAATAGAAGTCCGCCGCGATGTAAAATCTCAGTTACGGCTAAAAGTAGCAGATATTGAGCCAGATGCGTAAGGAATTGTCCCGAACAAAAAGAATATGCAATGGCGGATCTAGAAAGTAAAAATTGGAGGGAGACAGACAGACCCTAGACTGTGATACGTATATCATCAGTTTACTACAAACTTTAAAAATATATAAATAACAGCTTAAATTACTTTGTGACTCAAAACACTGGGGATCTAGGCCCCACGGGCCCGGCCTAGATCCGCTACTTACTCATGACATCTAGATTGTGGTATATATTACAGCAGGGGTGCGCTCACGGATGGTTCAACCAATCCAGACCTCCCCAAATCTTCGTAATTCGACATACATTTATACGCTTTCTTAATAGAACTCGATTTCTTTAGTAGAGAAATTATTGATGTAGACTAAACATTTGATCTTATTTTTCATATGTACTCTTAAACAATCTAGTTCTATTATTATTTCTGAGAATATAGGTTTCAGTCCTTAAGGTGGATCACTAGGTGTTCTTGGTGCTGTGCTAAACGCTGCTTGAATAGTGCGGCTTTGTAAAATAGTGTCAAGTGTTTACTGATGCCAGATAATAAAAGGAGTAATCATGGAATTCTGCTTAGATACATACTGGAGAAATTATTTTTCTACCCTTACCGCAATTCCTCTTCTCGAACTGCAACGCTAGTATCCAGGAATTTTCGTATTTTGACTATTACAGTAAACGTACAATTTTGGCAACAACGCATTATGGCGTTCTGCGCAAGTTTCGTCTCAAAATCTATTTCCTTAAATGTAAATTAGTATTTAAATAAAATATGAAACATAACACGAAAAACGGTCAAACAATATATCTACTTCGTGATAAGATTATTACCTTAAGATAATTTACACATACAAATAAACATTTCATAAAACGAAGCACTTCTAGTAAGATGTGCCAGCAAGTGCCATCTTGAGTATTCATTGTAAAACGAATCAAATATTTTCTTTTACTTGTTACATTTTTCGATATCAGGAGACACAACCAAGTGAATCAGTGTTTTGTGCTGTAGCTGAAATATTACTCTATCTTATAGTACAATATTTAAAATATGTAACGTTTCATTACGCAGTAGTTAAGGCAATGAGCTAAAATATGTACTGATTTCCGGGTGGTGATCCATCTTAACAATTACTTTCTTCATGGGTGTACAATCACTGGCGCAAATCCCGGGGGATGATGGGGACGTGTCCCCTTCAATCTTGGAACTGGGGGGACTGTTCCCCCAATAATCCTATTTGAAATGTGTTTTTGGGGAAGAAATGGCATAATTTGTGTCCCATTGCCACAAAGAAAAGTGGGATGAAATTGATGTCTGCCCAGAATAAGCCTCAAATCTGCCCGCCTCCCAATATTGAAGACAATTCTGCTCTCCTGATCCTCCACAGCATTGTTTTTCAACTTCGTAAGTATTTCGAATATCGCTTTAAAAGAAAAAAAGGTTATGGGAACGGTATTACCTGTCCCCCCTCCAATGTTGAAGACAAATTTGCACCCCTGTTACATGTTCTATCTTACGGTGGTAGTTGAAACTTTCTCTTTACAGTTCATGGTTTTACCGACAGAGAACTGTGCAACTCTTTTCAAATTTTGTGCAAAGTAACCCCATCTTACGGTGCATCATCAGTTTAGTATAAACTTTCATATATCAGTGGTGTATTTAGGGGGCTTCCGGGCTTAAGTCCCCCCAGAAATCTTACTTACTATAGTAAAGTATATGAAATATCTTGCAGAATTTTCACATTTCCAGGCAACCCCCCCGAAAGTTATCAAAGCACCCCGAAACAAAATCGTAAATACGCCATTGCATATAATAATAACTTGAATTATTTTTGTTACTCAAAAAACTGGGGGCCTAGGTCCCCCCGGCCACGTGCAGATCCTCCACTAATCTGTTGTTAATGCTGCAGCTAATCAGGAAGCAATATTTATCAACATTGGCTTCACATTTTATAGGCATCTTATATAACCTACATAAGTTGATAGTGTTGCAGACACGTATACAGTAGGTGGCTCCTGAGGATCTGAACCCTAATTCTCAAATATCCAACTATTCTGTAAATTCAAGGTAATCTCAGTGGTGGTTTTACAAAGTTCCATATAACTTATCCTCATATTGAATTGAACCCTCCGAAAAGATTTGTACCGTTCACGAAGTAAATTCCCTTGCCATATTATTATATCTAACATAAACTCTAAAATGTATTTTAACGATGTTGTTGTTAGGAATATAAAAATGTAATGTGAGATTAAGCTTGTTTGTATTTGAATAAATAATGAGAATACATTTTATTAGTAGAAGTCAAAATGTGGAAGACAAATAATGTGTTAGTTTACAATACAATGACAACGGGGGGGGGGGGAGAAAATTCATTTTTATAACAAAAATAAACAGCAAAAGTAAAGAAGTAAATTCCCTTGCCGTTCACGAAGTAAATTCCCTTGCCATATTATTATATCTAACATAAACTCTAAAATGTATTTTAACGATGTTGTTGTTAGGAATATAAAAATGTAATGTGAGATTAAGCTTGTTTGTATTTGAATAAATAATGAGAATACATTTTATTAGTAGAAGTCAAAATGTGGAAGACAAATAATGTGTTAGTTTACAATACAATGACAACGGGGGGGGGAGAAAATTCATTTTTATAAAAAAAAAATTAACAGCAAAAGTAAAGAGAAGAGAAGAAAGAAAGAAAGAAAATGTTGAAGTACTTTACACGACAACAGGTTCCATTATGAACCAGCGTAGTGAATAATGCTTCCATCTAGTGGAATTAGTCTGAACTTCAATGAATGTGGCTGAATGTCGAAGGAAGAATAAAAGAAAATAAAAAAAAAATACAGTTCGTTGAGAATTAAGAGCAGAAACCAGGGAGGCAGAGTATACGGTAGCTTTCTTCTGTTTCTGTGCTTTCGAAGGGAACACTGAAAGTAAATAGGGACCCCCCCGAAAAAAATAAAATTAAAAAGAAAAAAGGAACACGGAGCAGTTTTAACAAAACGTAAAGCTTAATTCAGTGCTCCAGCTTAGAAAAGAAAGGGAAAGGGTTTAGAAAAAAAACGTCATTCAGTGCATTTAAGCTTTTCCACTACTGAGTTCAATCAGCAAATGGACAGGAGGGCAAAAGGAGGATGGGGATTGGTTTAGAGGGGGTTTCCCTCCTTAACTCACCCAGCAGGAAGTTTGATTTGGTGTGGCGTTGCAATCAACGGGACAAACTGAAACAATTGAAAAGCGGCGCAGGCTCTCAATATTCTCTCTCTCTTTAACCCTTTTCTATAGTCATTCTCGTTTTCGTGTGGGGCTTTGTAATGTCAAGTGCAGTCAGACGGGCAAGGTACTCATTCTAAAATTGATTGCACTTTACTCATGCAAAGCATACACGAATTGGGACTCTTTTAGACGTCATGGATATAAAGAAAAAACCCACTCCATTCCTTAAAAAAAAAAAGCATAACTGAAAATAATGAAGGAGCGCTCTTATTTAATTTACACTTACCAGTGACCCTTCAGAATCCTATTTTCCTTTTCTCCATCTTGACACTCTTTTAATTTTTCCATTGTTCCTGTGTATGGTGGAATAATCAGAATTAAATTGCCAAGCTACTGTGAATTTATCATTAAAAAATCTACCTTATATGAGGGTTATTGGGAGTGAAAAGTCAATAAATTAAAATTATGTGAGCCCTTAACTGGTATCAAGGGGATAAATTCTAAAATGGTAAGGTTAAATCTAACCTAATTTTAAAATAAATAGATTATTATTAACGCTTACGGTTTAACAAGGCACATTACTCACAGCGAGAAGAAAATGAAATATGTCGGTTTTACGTCACACGAATATGCCATATAGGCTAAAGGAGACAGTGATAAGAATGAACGAAATTAAGAAAGTGGGAGAAAACAGGATAACCCCCGAGAAACTCCCTCGCACACAGTGTTTGTCTACCACAAAGGCCATTTGGCGCGAGTTGATATCCTCAATAAGGCCTCACAATTAGCTGTAAGATCACAACGAACTATATAAAGAGTGTTGCATTTCATTGACAAATCTTGTAATTAGCCTAGGAATGTAATTCTATGAACCCCAAGATTGGATGTTGGGAAACTGAACAAATGCTCGGTGCTCTCTCGGTGCGTCCTCAAATCTAGTTAATAAAGAAACAATATTTTTTTCTGAAACACTTGCTTATATTGTATGTCTATAATAATACACATAATAATTTAATTAATAAAATAATATACAAATTAATTCGTGTATGTTGTGAATGTATGTTGATAATAGCTTTTCAAACCGCATGTAAAATTGGTAAGTTACAGCTAAATTTCGTTTTCTTGTGAATGTATGTTGGTAATAACTTTTCATACCGCATGTAAAATTGATAAGTTACAGCTATATTTCATTTAATTAATAAAATAATACACATAAAAAAATTCGTGTATGTTGTGAATGTATGTTGGTAATCAAGGTCCGTCGACCCTACTGTTCCGCGCTTTTGCAGGTCCCTTCATAACTCCCTGTTTCTGCGTAGCCACTTTCTCCAGCTGTAGTGTGACGTCACCGCGGGGAAGCAGGGACAAATATCGTGTGCTAAGCCTATGTTACGCCGTAGCGATTTGCAAAGGAAAACAAATTTTTAAATGCAATAAAAACAAAGACTACATACGGATACAATATGTATTCACTATAGCATTGAGTAGCACTTGAAGAATAGCTTTGCATCCACTATCTTAAAGAACATTCCTCCTGCGGAGTTCCTGTGTTTTTCTATTCAAAACCCGAATTCTGAAGTATGTCTTAGCCATGTCGAATAGTTTCAAGATCGAATTGTCTTTCTTAGGACATAAAACGGTTGGCCAATCATATTCTTTTTTTCTTCGATACACAGTTTTCTGTGAAATGTTCGAAATATAACTTCATACTATTTTTTTGCTACCATCCACCTGTAAGGTGAAACGAGACCATCACGTAACCTCATATTGCCATCATTGAACTTTGAAAGAATCGCAACTATCTTGAATCCTGAGACTTCAACTTTCGATATGATTTCGAAGAGTATTTTTTTACTTTTCATAGTTTTATCGAAATCATAATGCACTGGCTGTTTCCACACATCTATTAAGCCTCGAATCATTGCCACCTGGACATTTCTGTGTAGTTCTAAAAATAAATAAACGTCTTGGTCATAGCATACGCGCCTATTAACATTCAATTCATCAAATATAAACACTGAAAATTTTTCCACACTTTAAGTAGCGCCCTTGCTAAGTCAAAATTTTCAAAACTGGGGTAAGAATACCAGGAAAAACCGGTAATTTTTGCATACAACGTCGAAATGTTGACACATTGGGTACGGGGGTTCGAACTTGTAACCGCAGATGATTGTATGATTTATCAGAGGCGTGTTGTGTTAATGCACGAATGATATCTTAATCAATCCATCTTAGTATTTTCTTGCCATTTATTAGCATTTGGCCTAGTGTAAAACTTTTTCGTAATATAGCTATCATCACCCGGTTATTAACCACTTTATTGAAACGATCACAATATTATATTTTAGAACTGGCCTTTGAAATTAATTCTTTATTATATTTGCTTTCCAATTCTTTTAACTTCGTTTGTAAACATATTATTTGGCTTTGTACATACTGTTAGACTTAAGTTTTTCGTTCTTTTTACGCAAAAAGGAGAGCTCTTCTTTTGGTTTATGCCCCTCACTCTCCACAGAACAAACGGAAAAATAACATAAACAAAGAGTTATTTTTTGTTTCAGTCACAATAGTTATTTCATCTGGCTGCACCCCAATGTCTGATCTGTTTTTTCTTTGAACACCTAACTTCCGTACATTTAATTCTTTCATTATTTACTTCAACACGGTTCCGTATGGTAATGGTAAGTTTAGTAAAGGCACATCTTGTTTAAACTTTTTCTCGGTTAGAATATTTAGAAGCTCACATTTTAAATTATGTCCATAAGCTTCGGGAATAAAATGATCGGAATAGACGCTGGCGTTTTCAACTTTAAAAATGCCTTTCCGACAGCATTTCTTTTGCCAAACTTTCCGCAAAAAAATCCGAGGGAAATACATGATAAATAACTTTGGAACCCGTAGTATTTCTACTATAATTGCGACAAGTACTTAGTGTAGAATTCGACATGCTTATAGGCCAACACGAGTACTACAGTAATTATGTTTTCTTAATACAGGAAAGCAAGAATCACTCACTTTCCTGCAAAAATCAAAGAAACAAGCAAGGGTGAATGACTAGGACCTTGGGCGAAAGCTGTTTCTGCTCCCGCCGTGACGTCATAATTTTACTGCATCTTAGGTTTTCAAAGAAGGGTAGTTATGACGCGACCTTAAAAGAGGAACGGAACAGTAGGGTCGACGGACCTTGGTTGGTAATAACTTTTCATACCGCATGTAAAATTGGTAAGTTACAGCTATATTTCGTTTTCTGGTGAATGTATGTTGGTAATAACTTTTCATACCGCATGTAAAATTGATAAGTTACAGCTATATTCCATTTAATTAATAAAATAATACACATAAAAAATTCGTGTATGTTGTGAATGTATGTTGGTAATAACTTTTCATACCGCATGTAAAATTGGTAAGTTACAGCTATATTTCGTTTTCTTGTGAATGTATGTTGGTAATAACTTTTCATACCGCATGTAAAATTGATAAGTTACAGCTATATTTCGGAGCGCCATAGCTGTCTTCTGTAACTAAACACTAAACTGAAGAGCATTTTGACAACTTTCGAAGTTGATGATGCGAGGTTTGTTATATTATCGTTTATTGACACGAAAGGAATGTGTAAAGTGCGTTTAAGTTTTTTAGGTTTATAATTCAAGTACTATGAGCAGATGAAAAGATACAGTTCATTTTCAAATATTCGAGCACTGTTTGTGAATTAGTGATATAGAAACTGACATCATGCAACGTTCATTGATCCTACAGTCACCGCTAGAGTAAACAGTATTTTCGATACTACAAAAGATGACGTTCTGTATGCTAGAATAGTGTGTGGTCATCCATTTCCTCCACCTGCATTGTATGGTACCCGACATTTGGTAAAGGTGGAATGGATGTGGAAAATGTGCGTTGACGGTGTAGAAGTTTAGAAAAGGTCAAAAATTATGTGATAACGAACCAAAGCAAGATCGATCACGGACAAGCCAGAGCGACAACATAATGAGGACAGTTATGGAAGTTGTTATGGAGGACCACCGATTACGTGTGAGTGATATCGCTTTTAGACTTAGCATTCCCATGGGATCTGTTGATGCCATTCTGTATGAAGACCCGAAAACTAATAAAGGTTCCTTAAAGTGAGTTCGATGAATACTCATTGTTGACCACCAGGCTGAACGGCTGGCACTGAGTCAATCAGCATTAACATGTAACGACACCATCAATTGTCGTCAATTGTCAAAGTGGATCAGACCAACTTTGAAATGAGAGGGCAATCGTCACAATGGTAACACATAGATTTTCCGTCACCAAAGACATTTCGGTTACCGCCATTGCTAGAAAGTGGTAGTGAAAGGTTAATCCTCACTTAATGTAGTCGAGAGGGTGCTACTGTGATGTCTACATCTTACGAACTGTTTTGAAGGCTAAACTAATA
Organism: Thermobia domestica; assembly: GCF_964235325.1. Lineage (NCBI taxonomy): Eukaryota > Metazoa > Arthropoda > Insecta > Zygentoma > Lepismatidae > Thermobia > Thermobia domestica. Next base: position 103,481,757 of record NC_137456.1, read on the forward strand.
CTACCATTGAAAGCTAAATAACTCGAGAATGTTGGTAATATGCTTTTCCATCGAGGCAATGCTCCTGCTCATCGGGCACTCTTAACTCATACTCCCTTCTTATAAGACCTTTCTCCTAACGATTTCTGGGTGTTTCCGACAAAAAAAAAAAAAGTCACCGTGGACGTTCATTGTCGATCAGTGATTTTCCAGTGGTCAAAATATCCCTAGAGAAGCATTCCTGTGACTACGGAATCACGGCGTTGACATTGCAAAAAATGTTATGTTCAAGGAAATTACGTTGAGAAATAATACAAGTTCCAAATCTAAATAGATTGTAATTTTTTTTTTCAAAAGATAGCCTTAAGAAATTGAAGTCATTTTGTAGCTTGAAAAGAAATTATAGGAAAAAATAGAATAATCAACTTTTGTCTATAGAACTCGCTGATGATAGTGAATTGTTGCGATTGAAATATCCTGTGCGACTGAAATAACCTGGAGGTCAACATTTCATCGTCCAGTTCCAAAGCGGCTCTTGTCCATATACAGAAAATCCCAAAAAACTTTTTAAAATTTAGAATCTGCATGTTTTGTAGAATTAGAAATACTTCAGGGGTTCATGTGAAAACCCTGAACATCCTCAAATATTTCCAGTTCTACAAAACGCATCGATCCTACGTTTTTCTCGGTTTTCTGAGACTCTCTGTAAATGGAAGAGAGCCAATTAGGAACTGAACGACTCATATATTACATAATGGTAGTAGATAACCTATGAATTACTTTAAAAAGATAAGTGGTTTCCGTCAGTTCCGTTATCACCTCAAAATCATAATCTTATTCTAACTGAAATAAATATCCAATTTAAGAATATAGCCATAAGATAAAGTAAGAAATATGATGTTGAACACTGAAAATACGTTTAAAAACCATCTTCAAATTAAGAACAGCAGCATTGTTCCAGGTTTTGCCTGGAGAGGGGGGGCAAGACCTTCCATTATAAGTAAAAACTTACGTTTTACATTAATATATTGTTATCATATTGATTGAAATGTATATAAATCTCAAACTCCAGAGAGGGAGAGGCACTTGCCCTCTGGTGTCCCAAATGACGCGCCCCCTTCAACACACATAAACAGGTACTAAGTAAGACAAGTGAAAACTTATCAGACTGAAGAGAAAACGATAGTGTACCATGAAAAGAGAAGAAATAAGAAGTTTTAGGCTGTACACAAAATTTTAAGAAAAAGCGAAGAAAGGGTGGGAGAGAAACAATATTACACTGAAAAACGAGAAAAAATTTATAGATAATTAAACATTTTTTAAAGAAGAGCCAAATCAGAATATTATAAACATACTTAGTGCTGGTACTTGGCAGCCATGATGTCTAGAGCACCTCAAAACCATCAAAGGGATAGCAAATATGTTGTAAGGCGTTTACAATTTTAAATTATGATTGAAAACACTTTTCTTAGAGGCGGTGTACTTAATAGGTTTCCTACGAGACTAGAATTGAAGGTGTCTCGTCTCGAAAATATGTTGTGAAAGTGATGTCTCGTCCCGAAAAGATCTGTCACCAGTGACGCCGTAAGAGGGGCCCGGTGGTGTCCCTAAGTTTACCTATGAAATTTCCCTCAAACTATGAACGCTGAATAGTAGCGCTGTACGCTCAAATTACTTTTGCAAGCTGATCTCGATTAATTTCACTTGCTTGGGACTCCAGTTTCTCTTCCGCAGCCTCTGCCTGCTGCTATTCGAGGAGCTCTGTCTCTTCTGAGGAGCAACCCTATATATCTATATATCAATATCTATCTATCTATTTATCTATATCTATATATATAGAGTACATATCTAACAGCCTTAAAAAATAGGATAACAGAGATTAACTAATTCTCATTTCATGGTAGCTTTTTCTAAAGAACAAGAATAACAAAGAATGAACAATACAAAACAGATCCTATACTCGTAAATTGCCCTTAACAAAGGGAACGTAAATACAATAAGTCTTGTTTTTACTCGTTTGTTGTATTTGACATATTCAATATGAAGAATGACAAGTAAATTGCTAGCAATAAAGGAAAAAAAAATATATATTCAGTTCTTCTACTCTCCAATTTTTCACAAAAGAAATATATTAATAGTAATAACAATAACAACAATGAGGAAACTTGTGTGTTTGCGAAAGTTTTGCATTGCATTTGTGTTACAACCATAAATCATGACTACGGTATATCAGAGTGGCAAGCCAGCAATTTCAGGTAATGTGGTTGCTTTGTCACCATTTTCCCCTTCCCTTGTCCTGTACCGTAGTATGGATGTATACACGTTCATACAAAGTCACCCCCTTTCCCGCTGCCACGTTTATAGGGGGAGACTGTGGGCTGATAAATGAAGTTGCCAGAGTTTGCAATTTCTTGTCGTATTTATCTTTACAGTCCCTTCTACCCAAGCACCAATCACAATAAAAAGAGAAATGTCCGAACTAAGTGCAACAAAATGGAAGGGAAAATTATCGTATCAATCCCTTGAAGCGTGAGTTTCAGCAGTGCTCTATTCTCTTTTCTTAAAAGTTTAATTTACTATTATGGGCCATAAACATAACAAAATAAAATTAATTACTAACAGTATTGAAATCAGCTCTTCCCGCTGAGTGCGTGTTTCTTTTATATGCTATAACAAAAATTCGCCAGTTCGTACTAACTAATATTTATTACTTTAACTGTATTTGCTTAATATAAACTAGTTACAGGGACTATCATCAGAACGTAATGCCCAAAGAAAAGTTCTGCTTCATGTTTACCAATATATACTGTACTCCATTTCCAAAGTGACTGTAACCTTCGGAAAACTGTATCAAAAAACAAACATATAAGTTTCCCTTATTTAACTTTTTCTTTCTTTCATTCGTTGTACCAACAGGTACAGTCAGCTACAAAAGTTCTTTCCGTTTGGTAAAACTTTATTTTAGGAATAATGATGTTATAGCTGGAATTTGGGAAATAACGAATGTTGTAACATACAGAAAATAACATTCTTTTTTATTTACTGAAAACTGTACTGAAATTGACCTTCCGTTCTGAAGTTATTTACGAAACTAAATTCATGAACCGGAAAGAAGTTTTGTCGCTGACTGTACAACCATATGACTGCAAACTTAAATCCAAACAGCTTGTATTAAAGTTTTAATTCCATTAAATTTTAATTGAATCAAATGATTTCAATGTTACAACATACATATTGTAACCATAATGATACAGGCAAGAGTCGGAATATCCGTATAAAAAGAAATGAAATGAAATCTTTTTGAGTTTTACGTCCCACGATTATGCCAGCTAGTCTAAAGGAGGTGGTGATGACGAGAAATTAATGAAACATGGTGGAATGAAGAAAGTGGGAGGAAACGGGAGAACTCCGAAAAACCTAAGCACACGGTGTTTGTCCACCACAAATTTCGCTTGGCGCGAGCAAAATTGCGTTTCAAGCTGTTGTTATTTAATCTATTGAATTGTTATAAAAGGATCTTGAGACTGGTACCGGATATATTTTACTTGAAATACAAAATCATATTAAAACACGAATTCTCTAAAGTAAATATTATTTCATCATAACAATACTTGTATTTAATCACTCTTTATTATATCTTTATTTTTATTTGTGGGCAGAAGTACTTTTAAATTATGCACAAGCTGCTCTAGAAAAGAAGATTATGAAAAAAGGTAAAGATATAGATGTAATTTCTTTTCTAGTTGTCATAGCAACGAAAAATAAATATATATAATAAAGGATCCATCTTGTGTACACTGCATGTACAATTTTTAAAGAGTGTAAAAGTTTAATGTGTTACATTCTATAATAAAAGGTAATATCATGATGTCGTGTGTAAATGGATTTTGTTAAATCAGTTGCCTTGTAGTTATATATAAATGTATATGAACTATGGGGATTTCGTTATACGTTATATAAATTTGGTGGTCCTCGCCGCAGGAATGTCGTCGTTATATAATAGTACAACAAAGTAACAGTGTCAGGTGTACACCAAGTGAAAGAGTTTGGTATGTACAGCGTGATAGTTTCTCAATTATTATTTAAACCGGAAGTAGAAGTAGATTTATATCATTGCCGGTTTTAGTAGAGAAATTATAGAGGAAATTGAATATATTATCGGGATGCTAAATTGATTACTGAAAAAGTACCTCTTACTATCTGCTAATGTTTTAATGTTCTATGTTAATACCGGAAATGGTTGATTTATACCACTTCCAATTTGAAAACCGGGTTAAGCGTGAAGATAGTACTTATTCTTAGAATGCTAAATCGATTCCGAAAGAAAAAAAACGCTTCTCACTAACTGCTATCGGTTGTGGTCAATATAGGCTAAATCAATATTGAAACAGAAATTCGTAGAGGATCTTACTACTTCCGGTTTTAGTAGAGAGTTAAGTATGAAAATATAATGTATCCTTAGGGCGCTTAACGGATTGCAATAAACCGTATCTGTCTTATCTTTTACCGTTTCTGTTATGTAAAGATCAACGTTAAAACCGGAAATGGTTAATTTGTACCACTTCCAGTTTGAGTATCAGCTCAAAAAAAAAAAAAAATTCAGTTCCTAATTTCAACTCCCTACATTTTCATTAAATTTCAGGAGGAATTTTCAAATGGTTCCTGAGATTATTTGTGACGAGGTAAATATATAATGGAGGTTTGGTAAACTAAGCTCTTTTAAAATTTATTTAAATGTAAGTGTAAAACTCTGCTACTTATCCAGCAACACAACGTCTCAATCCCCCTTATTTAACTTGGAAACAGATTCAGTCTAGCTAAACGAAATATAACCAAGAGTCAACAATTTAAAAAAAAAAAATGTCCGATTTTTCAATGCAAACTAATCTTTTAACTACAGCAAAATGAATGTCCCATTCCTAAACAATTGTTTTAATGCAGGCGACTTTTGAGTTCAAGGGAGGTCCAGGGGGCAAAGTGCCCTACGGAGATTAGAAATTACAGCCCGAAAGGGTTTGCCATATTATATTCCCATTGGATGTTCTATAAAATGTAATTTTTATATATTATCTTTTAAAAAAAAAAAAGAAAGTTTGTTCATTTGTTATGTGACAGTGTTTAGAACACTGTATGTTAAGAGCAGAAGTAAATATAGAAAATATAAAGGAAGGAATGGTGATTACTGATAGCCAGTGTAGTGTATTCGAGCGGTTTGAAACATTAGACTGACGACAGTGGGGCGAAAGCCAGTGAATTTTTCAATTGCACTGTATGCTGTTATAACTATGATTATTTTTTGTGGTGAGTGCTGCATTATACGCTTTATTCATATCTTTCACTTATAGTGTTAGGCTTACTAAATAGGCCAAACTATATTTTGAGTTTTACGTCCCACGGTTATGCCGGTTAGGCTAAAGGAGACGGTGATGATGGAGATGAATGACGGTGAGAGATGAATGAAATGATGGAATGAACAAAGTGGGAGGGGCAAATCTTTAGTTTAGGCAAGGCAGTGACAGGAACTGATTGCATTAAGTACAAGGGCAATATTGTAGTAAATTAAATAACCCTTATTACTGCCTTTTTAAGGTCGTACATAGTCTATGAATAATCCCTAGCAACAGAAAGGAACCAATGAGACCTGTGATTAATACTAACAGTGACGGGATATCACTGCCTTGCCCAAAGTAAAGAGTTACCGTGGGAGGAAACGGGAGAACCCCGAGAATATCCACGCACACGGTGTTTGTTCACCACAAAGTTCACTTGGCGGAGCAGGGTTTGAACCCGGGACCCCAAACACCAGAAGTGAACGCTCTACCACTGAGCCACCGCTGCCCCCATAGGCCTAACTACATATTAACATTCTCATATATAAAGTATATATCAATTCTCCAAATAAATCATTATCAAAATGTACCACTGGACATGTACTTTAATACCAAATACGATTTTCACTCAAAATGCCATTAATATAAAAATATACATAAAATTTAGGCAATATAAACAAATACTTAGTATACTCCTGAAAAAGTCATAACAACGAACATAACATGCACAGTGAATACAATTCTTTCTTCTTTTAATCTGTTTTCATACTGCCAATACTAACGAATTTAACACATCTTGCCAATCTCCCAACAGATGCTTTTCTGTACGTGTCTCTGATGAGTCTGAAAGTACGCAAGATTTTAATAAAGGGAAAATAAGCGTAAGAAAAAGTATTTTTAAAAAAGCAAAAAAGGAAAGTTATAGAACGCTCGTCTCTAGGGTAAGGTATCATTGGTTCGATCTCAGGCCATATGAATTTGTGGTGGACAAGATTATATCCATGGGTTTTCTTCCGTTTCCTCTAAAGTTATCATTCTACCAATTCTTTCAGCAATCACCCTTAGCCTATACAACAAAGAAAGGAATTGTGTTCTCAATTATAAGAAATTCATGACTATCTCTTTCGAAAATTATTTCAATACCGAAAGTCCGGTGTTATGGTTAACACGTGTCCGGTTTTACCGATTTGAAAGTAAGTCTGTGTTAAGTAGTGTGAAAATAACACTGGGATTGTCTTAAAAAACTACTTGAATAAACACAGGAACGCTGAAATAGGGTGTTTTTCATATATACAGGGTGTTTCGAAACAACACCGACAACGTTTGGGAGGTGATTCCTGATACCAAGATAAGACGAAAAGTATAGACCAACCTTGGCGCACAAATGCTTCCTTTCGGAGCTATAGGCTGCCGAAAACATGAAAAAGTGAAATTTAAAGGTCCAAAGCTCCAACACTATAGGACTTACCGTAGTCGTTTCAAGACTTTATTTAGGAACTAGTATGTGCCCTATCCAAATATCCAAGTGTCAAAATCCTGCGGTACTTTCGGAACAATTTTTATAGAGGTAGTTGGTGAGTACTTCAAATTATACACCCGTAGCCAAACTCCCCCTATAAAAATTACTTCGTGAGTACCGCAGGATTTTGAAGCTTGGATATTTGGATAGGGCGCATACTAGTTCCTAAGTGAAGTCTTGATCCGACTGCAGTAGGTCCCATAGTTTTGGTGTTATGCACCTCTAAAAGAGCTATGGACATTTAAATTTCATTTTTTCATGTTTTCGACAGCCTATAACTCCGAAAGGAAGCATTTGTGCACCCAGGTTGATCTATACTTTTTGTAATATCTTGGTGTCAGGATTCACCTCCCAAATGTTGTCATTGTTGTTTTGAAACACTTTGTATATACGTACCTTGTGTTTTTAGTAACGTTCCAACATGGTGAAAGCAAGTCATTGAGATAAATGATGATAACTGTATTGTTCATCAATGATCAGCCAAAACTATCATTTTCTTTGGTTCTAGAAATTTCGATCTTCAAGATGCCTCTCGCAGCGGGCGATCAATCATTGAAAAAGTGCACGATATTCTGACAAAAATCGAGCATGACGGACATGTAAAAATTAATGACATCACCAATATCCTAAACATCCATCACCAGTGTTAAAAGTGTTCTTACCCCCTCTGGTTATATGTAACCGCTTTACGCTGTTGAATTTCTCGTTGTAGTATATTTTAGGATAGGATTTTCTCATGCGTTGTAGGAAATATTTGATTTTTAAAAAATGATTAATTATTACTTGTTTCGAATTTTTTATATGTTTAAATCTTCTTTGGAAATAGCTTATTCGATTAGTGAAAACCACATCAAAATATGACCAATGGTTCTCAATACAATCCGAACATACCTACATACGCACAAGTCAAACAGAGAATATCCTTTTCTTGGAAGCCGGTAAAAAATGTAGAAAGTGAGTCAAATAGTATCTACAAAACGCTATTACATAAACTAATAATTGTTTACAAGATCTTTTGTATAATCTCTAAATTTGAGTGCCAAGAATTATGACGTCGTAAATTTGCGGACTCAAAATTCTAGTCTATAAGAAAAGGTTTGGAAAGTTATTAGTTGATTTAATAGCACTTTGTTGATATTACGTGGCTCATTTTCCTAACTTCTAAGTTAATCACTTAATTTCCACCAAAAAAAAAAAAAAATGAGCTTTAGTGTTGCCAGAAGTAAAAATTAAAACGTAGCAAGATTGTGCTCCAAAAGTAGCGGATATGAACTACTTGTAGCCCAAACATAAAAATGAATTATTTTGCAGTAATACACTTTTATTAATTACATATGTACAATATCTTGGTTGGGAATGGTCAGGCGGCAACCACAGTTTAAAATTGTTGGTGATGTTGGTATTAAGGCAAATTCCATGCTATGTTAGGCGCAGTAGACAGGCCTGCAATGTGGAATACATTGGGAAGACGGTGATAATATAGAACCTTTTTAATTTCCAAGGAAACAACTTTGGTTAAGTCAGTTTTGTGGGCTCTGAAATATACTTTACAACATTTATAGTATGTTTTTCCAGCGTTGTTTCTTATTTCTTTAATTCTTTTCCTAAATTCGTTATCTAGGAGCCATGAATTTTCGACTCTTTTATTGTAACTACACTTACTTCTTCTGTTAATATGGATAATACAGTAAAAAGATTAAATTTGAGATATCCACGTTTACACAGCTCCGTACAACTGTAAGGCCTAGGCATTAACTAAGACAGCAACACAGTTAGTGATATTGCAACAGTACAAGCTCAACAGAAGTCTAGTGTTGTCAGATTTGGTGATCAAAAAAAAAAAAATACTACAACAAGAAATGAACTTGTATCGAACACGTTAGTTTCAGTAAAATTATTGTTCATTGTGAATGGAATACTCAACAAACAAAACTTTTAATTGTATTATATAAAGCTAATAATTTGAAAATGAAAATGAAATCTTTAAGTTTTACGTCCCACAATTATGCCGTCTAGGCTAAAAGAGGTGGTGATGATGAGAAATGAATGAAATGGTGGAATGAAGAAAGTGGGAGGAAACGGAAGAACCCCGAGAAAATCCACGCACACAGTGTTTGTCCGCTACAAAGTTCACTTGGTGCGAGCTATGATCGAACCAGGGGCCCCACGCATCAGAGGTGAACACCCTACCACTGAATCACTTCGGCCCAAAAAAGCTAAAAATTTGTGGTTTTGTATATGAAAATAAAAAAAAAAGTAGCGAATTCTTAAGGGCTATACCCTGTAAACAATTAAAAGTAGCCCAAAATGTAGTGTACCCCTCAATTTGAAATTTTTGTAGCAAGGAAGGGCACCTAGAAAATCGCCAAATCCGCTATTTGTTATCCATTCTGGCAACGCTGGTGATCTTAGCAAAAAGCCTTGCTTCTATCTATTGGGCTAGCAAAATGCTTAGGAATTATAATTGGACAAAGTTGGTTAGACGACAGAAAAACCAATTCTTGTTCAGTCAAACATTTGTTCTGTGAGTCAAAAGCTGAGTCCTTCCCTTTGAAGACTCACAAGAACTAAATTTAAGAGAAAAAATACCTTAAGAAGCACTTGCAAATTAAGAATAACAATCACTTATAAATAACTATCAGTCAGTAGAATTTAGCGTTTATATTTGTTTATACGTTGTTTGATGTAGACTGCTCTAAAACTCATACTACTCAAAATACAGTATAATTGTTAGTATGTACCAGGGGCGGACTGGCCCACCCTGCTACCCTGCAAATGCAGGGTGGGCCCCCCAAACAGGTGGGCCCCTCCACCAATTTTAAAACGATTTGCTCAATTAAACCTACCAGCATCAAAAATATGGCAGGGTAACTCACGCAGACTTGTGTTTTGCATTTAAAAAAAACGTAAAGTTAAACTTTCATGAACAGACCTTATTCTTCTTCACGTTTATCGACTTGAAAAGGTTCCGTCTATGAGAGAATCAGGCCCTAAAACATTGCGGGGTTTGTGATACAGCAGCTGTTAAAAACGATCACATTAACTACTACTTTTTTAAATATAAGAAACACGGTAGATTTCAGGCTGTTATTGGATTTGGATACCATTGCCTACTTCGGTACATCGGTCCTTTTACAAGCCGGCGAGTGGCGATGTTTTAAAGAAACAATAATTTCATAGATATTGTTATTGTGGAAAGTGGAGGTGGAGCCGGAACGCGATTCATATAAAAGAATGCAAGAGTCGATTAAGTACAATGAAGAAAACTCAAGTGGTAGACAGCTACTTCGCCGAATACAAAAAATAAATCTGACAAGGTGGTGGAGTAAAGATCGAGCTCTAAGGAGTATCTTTGATGATTTTTCGACACCTTTGCAAGATCGGAAGAGGTTCATGACGCTGCTTCAATGTCTACTTACTATTGCAAGTATGAGTGGTTTTCAAGCAGAAGTCACATTTAAAGCCAGGTGTTTGGTTCAGAACTGGTGTAAATTTGAAAACATTCTTGTGGCTTTTGTTTTCAGCCAACTTTTTCACCTATGTACACCTATTTCGCAGTATTTGCAAAAATCTGGTTTGGATTATCTAACGGCTATAAAAATGATTTGTACGTTACAATCAGACTCAAAGCAAAAACGGAACGTGTTTTGTTCTATTGAAACTATAGCTATGGAGTTTGCAAAGGACTTGGAAAGACAATTGAAGGATGCAGGATACGATGTTGCAGTTGAAACTTCTCTCCTTGCAAAGAGAATACCAGTAGCAACTCTTCAAGCAGACGAGCTTTCCCATGATGAGGCAAGAATTTTAGATTCTCCATCAAAAGTGTTTCAGATAAACGTTTTCAATGTTATTTTCGATACTGCAATTGAGCAATTAAATTCTCGGTTTATCTGCAATGACAGTATCATGAAGGACATTGCATGGCTGGATCCTACCCGTTTCCATGAGATAAGTGCTTTAGAAGAACTACCTGATTCAGCTCTCAATACTCTACCACATTATTGCAAAGTGGAAAGAGAACAAATTCAAGAGGAACTGCTCCAATTTGCTCGTCATTATAGGGACAATAATCCACCAATATGTAAAAAGCAGGATATTTTAAGAAATGAGCATGGCAGCGAGCAATATGCTCATAGTAGTGAAAAAGAGGAAAATGAAGAAGAGAAAGATAATGAAACTGAGAGTGAAGAGGAAGATGAATGATGCAAACCTGCAAGACAGTGTAAAGCAAGGATGTTATAAAATAAAGGATCTGCCCATACGTATCTTCATTATATGAACTCAATGAAGCCAAAAAACAACAGAGCATCGTCTGAGCCGGCACATCTGATTGGCTACTCTCGTTTCCGCCATGATTGTTGGCTCGAAACATTGCGATCTTAGTGGCACGGAGTGGGCAGAGTAGGTGTGGCGAAGCTGTGACGTATGGCTTCACGATTTTGTTGTATGGGCAGATCCTCTATTTTATAACAACCTTGGTGTCAAGTGTGTCTAGTTTGTGCACTGCACCTGCTTCACGAATTAAATCTTTATGGTCCATTATATCCATCGTTGTATAAAGCGTATAAGTATGTTCTAACTCTATCGTGTACCCACGTATCTTGCGTTCATCGCTTGGACAAGATTTATTGGAAGACTTTATTCTTTTATACATAGAAAGATCATATACGTTTGATTACGACAAAGTGATTGACGATCTTGTATCTAGCTTCAAAGAATTAGGTAGATATTTGAAATTGTGAGTGTAACTGGGGCATAATGAAGATATTAATATTAGGATACATTTCTGGCATTCATATTAATATTATATTATATTAGATTTCAGTATGCAATTCAGTAGAAAATTTCAACCAATTTGATATTAGAACTGATTTATGAGGAAAGAAACTTACATAATTTCTGTCAGTGCTTTAATTATTTAGTGTTTCAAAGTTGACTGGAGATTAGTTTTTAATTATTGCACATGTTTTCTAAAACGTGACATTCATTTGTTTAAATAAATGGTTTAAATTCATTACATAAAAAACAATAGCACTATATAAATAACTGAAAGCACCAATTCCGGTATTGTGTATGTTTACAATAAAAAATGATAATGCCAATTACACTGTATGAGTTACTATTAAAATGTTCCTACTTCAGATTTTTTGTAATTAATGTTTTGCTTTTGTATGAATATAAGGGATACTGTTTATGGGTTTGAAGATGGACTTTTATATGTTATACATATGAAGAATGCCAAGTACATTTTTTACATTTTTATACAGTGGGCCCTCATTTCAGTTTAGCAGGGTGGGCCCTATGGTTGCCAGTCCGCCCCTGGTATGTACTGTAACAGAGTAAATGGACCACAAAGAGATTCTTACTGCACGATACAATTATAATGGCAATTCTACTGGAAAGTTCACTTAACTTGCTCTCAAACTTATATTAATCGCTTTCTGTTAAAAAAGCGTATGTGCAATAAAAAAATTTTCGGCAAATGACAAAAAACTGTTTTCCCACGAGTCGGTTTGTTTGATGAGTAAAGAAAAATATGTTGTTTGTTAGCTATATAGGGTGTAACTGTGAATTATTGTTTAATCTACAAAAGATATTAAATTTCTACACATGCTCCCTTTTAACAGAAAACATCTTCACCACTGAATTCAATAACCTACTACTTTGAATAATCAACTTCGTCAATTCATATAAAGGCGATCACGTTTCCTAAGAGCTCGTTCGATAATGGTGAAATCCCCGTCACATGGAAGGTCGTTGGGATCGCGACCAGGAAAGAGATTTTGGGCACATTTCCTTGTGTAACGCTCTTTATTATTATGTTCCTGCTTGTTTGATTTTCAGTTAAAGGACGTATTTGTGGAATTAAGTCCTTTTAACAGAAAATTCAGATTTTAATGCCTTGTATTTTCAACACGTTTCAAGGAATACACGTCCTTTTAACAAAACTCGTTTCATCTACCACTAATATACTCAGTTTCTAAAAAAAATGAAAATCGTAGAAAAATATTACGCCCATTTAACAGAAATCGATTCATATTTTTAGATATTTTAAACCTATGATTTAAACATTATACCCTTGAAAAAGCTCAAATTTAAAACGGTCGCCTTATAAGCGTGACTTAAATTCATTAAATAAGTAATGCTGAGTAATGTACTTAATATGACCAAAAAAAGAGAATATAATAGTACGAAAGAGAAAGTTGGTAAGTGAATCTCTCAACTCAATTTTTTTTAGTCTAACATTCTCCATCACGAAGCTTTTTCCAAGAGTTCGCGTGTTATGTATTCTTTCTCGCGTGTAGTTCAACTACAGAGAAATGTACTCCAGGGATAGAGATATCTCCCCACATGCTGGTTACCACGCCCTGCAGAGACAAAGAGACATGTATTTACTGTATCTTAGAGATCTGTCGTGCTTCATCTACGCTGTGGGAGCTACCAATCTTCCTGAAGGACAGTCTCTGTCTTATGAAGGTTTCTTTTTTGTCATTAAGCTGTAGTGCAATCATAAGATGTGTACGTACGTAACAAGTAAAATTATGAAGCGATGTACTTAATTTTGCGAATAAATATAAAAAAACATAAATCTTTGAATTTAAGGTCCCACGATTATGCCTGCCAGACAAAAAGACTATGATTAAAGCAAGTGAATGATGATGAAAGAAGTGGTGGAATGAAAAAGTGGGACGAAACGGAATACAGGCACGATGTTTTTCACCAGAAACTTACTTGATCAGAGATCCAACCAAGGACCCCACGCACCAGAAGTAAGTGTTCTAAGAAGAAACATATATCTTAGTCTATTATCTGTACTACTTGTAGCGCCTGAGCTTTCGGCTCCCAGTACATTATACGTTAAATTGGTGCTTTATTAAAATAGACCAGTAAAATTATATTTTAACTTCGAAAATATCCAGAAGAATCTGGAATTTTGTGGATACCTTCACTTTGATGACCTCAGCTTATTCTGTAAATTATCTTTAATTTCAGCTTTTTTGTACTGAACGAGTGGAAATTCTAGTTTTTTTTTTTTTGCAATTATCGTGAAAATTATAATTTTTTCAAAAAATAGTTATGAGAAAAATTGTACTTTATACAATTCTACACACAAAGATCCTTTGACCAATTTTTCGTAAGAGCAATCTTTTAAAATATATAGATTGAATAATATCTGAACAGAAATAGCGCACACTATTACTTATCTAACTTTTTTTTTTTAAAAAAATGAATATTTCCTTGATTGTCCGGGATACAAATCCACACTGTTTACTTAACGAACTTGTAAGTTATCACATCAAAGAAAACGTGAATTTAAAAGAGACTATAGGCTATTTAAAATTTTTGACGCATATTCTAAGGGGGAAAGAGGGGGACTGAATGGTGTAGAGTAAGTATACAGTAAAGTAAATTAGATTTCGTTAAATATTCCGTAGATTACAATTATTTCAGGTTAACTTTATATACCGATATGTTTCCAAGCAGTAAGTATTTCAAGGATGTTCCAGAAACTATAGAATTGTTCAAAGCTAAGTATTGTTTCTGTTAATAGATTTTACTTACAAGCAACGTACAGAACAAGGCAGGATCAGATACAACTCAAACTTCGCCAAGAGGACACATAATAGAAAAGAACAAAAATACCAAATTGGAGCTACCAACATCCAGAAACACCAGAGATATGCTCCCCAACATAACGCACCACGCGACAATATGATATAAAGTAAGCATCGCTAGATACCCATTTATGTCGAAAACGGAAAGGATGGGCAGCACCAGGATGATATCAAGATATTTGATATACTATAACACTGACTTGGCGGCCATCTTGAAAGCAGCGATCTTGGATATAGCGTAAGATATTGAAATGAGAAACGGGGTGTGTGATATATCAATGTAGGGTAAAATGCAAAAGGAAAACCAATAATGTAACCGCGAAAAACATATGTGTAATGGTATGGACGGGACGAAGTGTGGAAGATGTAACGATCCCGTTACGAAGAGCTATGGCGAGAGGAGAAAATAAGAAGATAAGGATTGTAAAACATCTGGTCAATGTCAACCTTGCATTTCTCTTGTAAGAGAATGTTAAAATTTATCTGAATTTTCATTTTTGTTTCTTTTTGTAAAAAGACTGAAAGGTAAGAGAGGAAAAAGAATGAAAGAAATTTGTAAGTTGCGAGCTGTTATCAGTTGAGTGTATTTAAGGAGAGAGAGAGGGGAGGTAAACTTCTTACTGCCTCAAGGTCGTGGTCGCTACGCGTGTATCCCGTGACGCGATTGTGGCGCCAGGAACCATGGTCGGTACGATCGTCCGTAGGGACGGCGTACTAGCTATGTTGTGTTGAAGACGTGTAGATGTCTTGGTATTGGTGTCTGGGGCATGCAGGTGCCTTTGGTTTTCGTTGTTCAGAGGGGAGAGTACGTCTGTTCTGTTAATGTTCGTTATGGTAGAAGCGGACTTCTGTTAATAGGACACTTATTACATCGTTTGATTCCAACTAAAGTCCTTATTGGATATCTTCATTGTGTGTGTAATAAAAAGGAATGAGAATAGTGAATTGTTGCCGTGTATTGAATTTACCAAATTTTCGAAAAAGAAGTGCAGCAAAAGAAGTGAATGAAGAGGATTATTTGTGAACGTAGTTTAAAGCTGCTTGTGCCCAACTGTTTTTCAAGTCGAGTGAAGATTTTTTTTTTCACTCGTCATTTTGTTCCTCGCTTTTTCCGTGTTCGGGGTGAGTGTAAAGAAAAAAAGTAAAGAGAAGTATATTTGACTAAGTCTTGTCAAACGGCGAGTTGCCTTGTTCGAGGAAATTGCCCTTTGAAATCGTTTTTCTGTTCTCAATTTTGTGGAATGAGAACGTAGGGGATTTGCGTGTGAATAGGCTGAAAGATCCTGTTTTAGTTTCACTAAGCATTCCATAGAGATATTTATTGAATCCAACTCGCTTTATGCTAGTTCAAAATGAGAAACTGTGGATTCATTTTTGGTTGGTGAAAAGGGGATGTGGGAGGCGTAAGTACGCTCAGCAGTTAAACTTTTATTTTGCCTTAATAAGGTTAATTGCCATCATCCCTGGAAAGTATCATTGCTGTAACTTTGACATTTGTTGGACATACATTGACGTTTTAGAAGTAGTGGAATGCGAATGTGGGAAGACACTAGCCTGAATCTTGGCCGATCGATCAGTAAGAGGAAAATTAATTGCGGAAATATCTTCATTGGGCTTAATAAGATATTCTTTGGAATATTAAGTACTTGCCGCTCAATTGTAATTATTACAAGGGAGTGTTGCGAAGTGCGACAATTTGAATGTCGATTGAAATCCTGTGTTTTCGCAGAAATTGACTAAGAATAGTCGGAATATTAATATTTCCTGTCTTGTATATGCAACAACAATTAAAATTATTCTCTATTCCTCGTTATCACTTGAGAGACGAAATGCAGACCGAGGTTCAATTGCATAAGGAGGTAAATATGAATCCAAAGGAACTGTGAAGGTGAGTGCTAAACCATTTATTATATTCTTTGGTTGGTCCGTTGTGTGTGTTTTATGTTGTGTGGGTTGTTAATTTGCATCCATTGTGGTTATTGTGGTTTATTGCGGTTCAATTCGTCGCCTATGCATTTTCATTTTCCGAGATTTTGATAATTCAGCATTTATCATTTTTGGCTATAAGCTGATATTACTTTCGTATTTGTGGTAGTGTTATTATTGCTCCATTATATTTCTATTACTGAATTATTTCTTATAGTGTAATTAAGTTTGATTAATTTATTGATTAGCCAGAGATTTAATTGGAAAGATTTTTGAAAGAGATAAGACATTTCGGGGTTCGATGTTGAAATTTACTAATGACAACCCTTGCTTTAAAATTTAAATATATAAGAAGTATTATTGTTGAGATTGCATTAGTATTCATCCTCCCCAGAGCTTGGACTTTTACGAAGTACTTAATAATTCGAATGATATATATTGAAACTACTGAGGCATTTTGAATCTCGATCTCTCTCCTTAATTGAAATTAAATTTAGTAAATACATTGATATTTGGATATAATTATAACATTGAAGAATTAATTTTGACTTGCATTTGACTTGAATTGACATTGAACGCAGTTAAATTGAAGCTGATGAATAGAATCTATGATACAGTACTTCGACGGTAAATTTATTGTTGTTTTAGATATCTGAGCGATCAGATATCACCCTGTAATTTAATTTGTTAATAAACCTTTGTTAAGTTGATCTGAGTCTTTGGTTATTTATTAGATATAAGTGCTTTATATTTGTGGTATTTCTGGTATAATGTTGAATGCTGAATTATCACTTAATGCCTGCTTTTGCTTTGGATACCATGGAAGGACATCAGCTCGTGTAGTTCCCTCTGTAGTTGGTTGGGGGAGCTGCTGATTGGTCAACATATCGTGCGACCTTTTGCTAATCCACGTGTGTTGGACACTCGGCGGGTTTCCTGGCTTCGACGGCGGATGGGAACGCTACAAAGACTCGGGCAAAACAAACGTGTATTCGAAGGACAGAATAATAGGGCAAGACCCCACAAGTAACTGCAACAGTGTCTGTGCATGAAAGTGCATCTGCCTTGACAGATTATGCCTTTCGAGGATATTAGGATTCCGTTTGGAACAGTGAAAACCACAGTTGCAACCCATGATACGAGCGCTTGTTTCGAGACTACATAAACTACAAAGGACTATCTCTTATGGAACAGCAATTCGGCAGCTAGTTCCGGAGTGTAGAAGATATAATCTTGGATTGGTGATCAAAAGCACGAACTACCTGGGATTGAAGCCCACTCCTGGACAACGTTTTGTACATTTCTTGTTCTCGTTTCGTGCTGTTTCGTGTGAACAAGGGACATTTCGGCTTCCATTTGTTTAATCAACACTATCTGAAACAGTGTGTAAGGATGAGAAAGCCCACATTCTAGCTTACCTTTCTTTACGAATGTTTCTTTTCCTTTGCGTGGTTTGCTACACTGTTTTGCGACGGTCCCAAACAGTCACGATATCAGGGAAAGGTAGCGTTTCGCATTGGCTAGATGAATTCCATGAGTTGTTGCAGTCTCCCAATAGAAGGCTCGTTTACTATACAATGAAACGACTTGAATTGTGTCTACTGGTTTCGAGAGTCTCATCCACGTTCAATTTTGTTACATCGTGGTTGTTCAAAATTTCCAGCATGTGTTCAGTTACTTGTCGTTCGTCCACTGTCAGTTCTGTCGATTGGACGTACATTTGTTTTGGAAGTACACTTTGCACCAGTAACACCACATTGAGAGGGTTCGCCATTGCAGCTCTAGATTGGTGTTTGTAGATGAACGATACTGCAAACACATTCCCTACACAGAATATTGCGCGTTTTGGCTTGCGTATGCCACAAACACACCATCACTTCTCACTGGCTGGCCCTTTCTCATCTCATCCGTACACACTATTTCAGATAGTGTTGATTAAACAAACGGGGGGGGGGCGAAATGTCCCTTGTTCACACGAAACAGCACGAAACGAGAACAAGAAATGTACAAAACGTTGTCCAGGAGTGGACTTCAATCCCAGGTAGGTCGTGCTTTTGATCACCAATCCAAGATGATATCTTCTACACTCCGGAGCTAGCTGCCGAATTGCTGTTCCATAAGAGATAGTCCTTTGTAGTTTATGTAGTCTCCAAACAAGCGCTCGTATCGCGGGTTGCAACTGTGGTTTTCACTGTTCCAAACGGAATCCTAATATCCTCGAAAGGCATAATCTGTCAAGGCAGATGCACTTCCATGCACAGACACTGTTGCAGTTACTTGTGGGGTCTTGCCCTATTATTCTGTCCTTCGAATACATGTTTGTTTTGCCCGAGTCTTCCACACTTCGTACCATTCACACCATTAAACATATGTTTGTTTTCCGCTTACATCATTGGTTTTCCTTTTGCGTTTTACCTTACATTGATATATCATACACCCCGCTTTTCATTTCAATATCTTACGCTATATCCAAGATCACAACTTTCAAGATGGCCGCCAAGTCAGTGTTATAGTATATCAAATATCTTGATATCGTCCTGGTGCTGCCCATCCTTTCCGTTTTCGACATAAATGGGTATCTAGCGATGTTTACCTTACATCATATTGTCACGTGGTGGTTATGTTGGGGAGCATATCTCTGGTGTTTCTGGATGTTGGTAGCTCCAATTTGGCATTTTTTCTTCTTTTCTGTTATGTGTCCCCTGGACGAAGTTTGAGTTGGATGTGATCCTGCCTTGTTCTGTACGTTGCTTGTTAGATATAATTTAGTAATTTTGAAATAGCATATACAGGTTTCCAATGTTAAAATATCTATTATTGTAGGATGCCTATTAGTATAGAATTGTTCATTTTATTCATGTTTCATTTGTTTCCATGCTGATTATGTATTAATACTTTACTTGGTTTCAGGTTCTTGAACGATATGGACGTCGCAGACTACAATTCAAGTAAATATTCTTAGGAAGACAATCCTGCATAAAGAAGCATTATATCGTAACAGTTATTATGCATATATATTCATTGAACATAACTAAAATTGGTATACCCAATTCGTATTACAACGTAGTAGGGTAACTGTCTCAATAATTGACAGTGTACCAGTAATTGACACTGTCGTCTTTTTTCCGACGCAACAAGACTGCGGGACTAGGTACAAGCAAATGCTGCCACCTTTTCTTCCTTTGCAGTGTTGTTAATCCCACACCACTGTTAATATTTGCCTCTAAGTAGTAGTTCTCCAAAGAAAACATAAAATCGATGGACAGTGCAAAATAGTACTATAATAGCTATATTAGCGAAAGAAATAAACATGTTTATCCAGGTGGAAACTTATAAATCAGCTTGATAAGTTGGTAGAAAATTATATGGTTCATTAGAATAAAATATTAGGAGATGTCAATTACTGGGTCACAAGGTGTCAATTACTGGTGAATCTCACAAATCTTGGTGTCAATTACTGGTACAATGATCAACTTTTCGTATACATATTGTAAAAAATAACAATTATTAGTGTATTATTTTTATGATGGTCTATATAGATGAAGGAAGGATGCCTTCGTACCTCTACGAGAGATCAGTAAGCCAGGCTCATTTAAAGGGTGAAGAAACTTGCAATTTGTCAAACACTGTTCTTATAGTGTCAATTATTGGGACAGTTACCCTATTCTTCCTTTAGTATATTTATTTATATTTTAATTAACTTTTCTTCTTTTGCAAGAATGAATCCACGACTTCATACCATGGATTACGTGTGTCGTCATTGTATGTCCTATATGTATTTATATAAAATAAGAAGTTTCCACATAAAAATCGCATGATTACTACTTTTAATACCATATACATGCATATAAATATTACGTGTTAAAGTAATTAAGTTGTCAATTGTGAACAACAGAAAATAAAGGCACAACTCTGAAATCACAGGCATTGCTGCTACATATGCAAGTTGTCATGGCTACCAAAACAAGTCAGATATGTCGTAGAATTTTTAAGTGGAATTTAGACAAAATGTTTCAGAACTTTATTTTATAGATGTCATAATTTTCGTTGAATTTTGCTTTCGGTGGAACATGAATTCCAGGGAAAACTAGCTCACCAAGCTATTAGAACTTAAAGAATAAACATTTTGTATTGATTTCCACCATAAATAAATTTCAATGAAAATTTATATTTATTTTCACTTTACCTTTTACGAAGCTTTTGTTCCGTAACAATAATATTTATCTTCAAATATCGTCTTCAAGAACGAAAATAATAAAATTATCTTAGGTATGCATTCGAACTAACTTTATATCTTCAAAGGTTATTTCATATAATGAAGAAATTTTTCTTCTCTTCAAAATTGTATATCTTATTGGATCATCCCCCGCATCTTTTAATATTTATTATCATCATCATCATCATCATAGTTATTCTGCCGTTATTAGCAGGTCACGCACAGCAATTCAGAAGCTTCCATGTTCCACGGTTTTCCGCTAACCTCTTCGTCTTCATGCACGATTTTTAATTTTGATATCATTCATCAACTGTAGTCTTCTTTGCCCCCTCCCTCTCTTCCCTGATATCATACCTTGTAGCACGTCCCTCGTGATACAGTTTCTTCTTAGCCAATGCCCCAACCAGCTTCTCTTCCTCTTCTTAATAATATCTAAAACTGTTCTTTTCTCCCCCACAGTTCTAATACTCCTCATTAATTTTCAGTCTGACCCAACTATTTCTCTCCTTTCTTCTCAACATCCACATTTCGAAAGCTTCTAGTCGTTTTTCATCATTTTTGCGTAATGCCCATGTTTCTGTCCCATACAGTACAATACTCCACACGAAACATTTTATAAGTTCCTTTCTCAATTCTTTTCTCAAGATCCCACAAAATAACTTCCCCATCAGGATCCTGCCGCCTACAGTCGGAAAATTTGTCCATGATGACCAGATGCCGAGGTCGGATTGCCGGCACCGGACACCGGCGTCTTTCCGCGCGATTTTCGACCGCGACGAGTAGTCGGCAAACAGTCGCAAATAAGCATTAAATGTATCGGCGCCGCCGTCGGAAATTTGCCTTACCGAGCAGTCGGCAAACAACCGTAAAGGCGCAGTAAATGCACCGGAGCCGCCGTCGAAAAGAGGCCGGCATAAGGTGTCAGCGCAGGGTGGGAAAGAGGCCGGCATAAGGTGTCAGCGCAGGGTGGGAAAGAGGCCTTTCGAACTGTTTTGCCGACTCTGACGGTCGGCAACAGACGGCAAAGAGTCGACAAAGGGCATTTTATTTTACGATTTTTGACCGCTTGTTGCCTCGGGAAAGGTTGGCAACTTTGAACAAGTAGATCGTCGATCGTTTCCTCATAATTATGTTGTTCGATAATTAATATTCGAGATAATTAAAAAGTTAGAATTGTCCCCCTTTTTCCCCTTAAAAACATAATACATCACAGCTGAAATCAAGGATACTTTTCAGGATATACTGACAAGTAACGAACTGAACATGCCATCCAGACATCCGAATCAAACTTAGTCCATTCGATAAACATAACAAAGATATGTTCATCCATAAAAAAAATTAGCTGCCATGGACAACGGAGTGAGTCCTTGGGACCTATTAACCCTGTTAGTATAAACAAAATCGTAGATTCGCAGTGAAATAGCTAGTGCATCAATGCTGTTTTCATTGGAAAGTCATGGTTTATAGTTTATCCTCTTCAGCATGAAACAAGACTTCCGGAAGTGCTGTCTATTGGGGCCTATAACGTACTTGAACAGGGAAAATTGGGAGAATGTGAAGAAAATTTCCTCCCATCAACTTTGGCTCCCTCTGGAGTGGTCCCAGATAAAAGCACACAATCCAAATGTATCTCGAAAAATACTAGGGGATAAGAAATAAGTGTACCAAGGTTTGTTTAGAAGATATAGACGGAATAATTATGAGGAATAAGGTTGTATACCATACAAAACCGAAACTCTGACCTGCCCTATAGAGAGAACATAATACATAAAAAATATAAATGCACTCCTATTTATCCTGATATCAGGAACTGTACCACATTCTCTGTAAAATAAAGCAAGGTTTTAGATAGTTATCACGCATATTGTTCCATAACATATGAAGAGGGAAATTGGGAATAAGTCGCAAAAATGTCTTCCAAAGTAGCTTTATTCTGAAGTTGTGCGTCATCTGAAGCGACACCGGAGCCGGTAGGAGTCAGTGTGTGAATTAAAGGGCATTTTACAGGGGGGGGATAAAGTGTACATCCGAGAAATTTAGCAGGGGGAAGTTCAAAACTTACGAGAGACATCCAATTCTTCAGGGGTGGATTTTCCCCTCATCTTCCCTAGAAAGTCGCACACTGGAAGGAGTACGCAATTCAAATATATCTTGGAAAATACTATGAGGTACACGGATAGTAGGTATATCCTTAAAGCATGGGAGAAGATATAGTATGACACAGTAAGAACGGAATAGAGGACAAAAGGCTATGGGTGGTGGTATTGGTGGATGACATGGGTTTACACCAATATAACTGTGGCACAGTTGGTGTTTAGAAAGCTTGCATCATTCTACAGAAAATGTGGTACAAACCTTGATATTAAAATAAATAGTAAAAACTTGAACGCTTATTGAAACATTTAGGTTACAAGCGAAGCGAGAAGGAAAATTTTTACCAAATGTATTTCCTTGCAAACCGACAACAGTATTGATTTAATAAGGCTCCAATACTTTTACGGGTCGCCGTGTCGTTTCCTCTTTTCCAACTCTTTTTATTTCTACCGCACTTGCTCTTTCGGCGCCCTCTAGCTATCAGCGCCCGAGGCAATGGCCCCGCTCGCTCTCCTCTCTGTAGCTAGCTCTGGCTAATAGATACCCACTCCGCTATCGCTTGCCTGTATAACGAAGTTATTGAATACTTGCATAAATATATGCGTTTGGAGTTAGAATGGTTGGTTAGCAAACTAACATAATAATAATAATAATAAATATAAACAATTAGAGCTTTTGATTAACAACGATTTTAACCATAATATACAGGGATTCCAAAGCTTGGGTGGAATAACTACTAGTTCCTCATAGTTGAGGACCTAAATATTTTACCTCCAACTATTATAGGAATGTCATTTTTTTATTTTTCGTACAGTGTCATTTTTTAAAAAAATATTGATTGTATTATTGTCATAATTTTGTTGCAAATTTTGTGTATTAATAATAGTTATTTAATCTTTACAATTTTGCGTTTACGCCAATTAGGTAACTATGTCTTGATTTGACTAGCATATATGTGGGCGTAGTGATACTAATGATTAATTTTGTTATCCATTAAAATTTATATATTTAGGAAAAGCTTCCAAATTACGTAAATTTACATCATTTTAATATTACCGCATTCTAAATACTCGATTTCTTTGATTAGGATAAATATTTTCAAAATTATTAAACTAGAAAATCCGATGATTATTAAAAATAGATGTATTATAATAATTGTCTTGTATTAATATTTACATTCCCGTATGTTTTAATGTATGTTACCATGGAAACAAACGTGTTAACCCCTGTTGAGATTAGTTAGTTGAAGGTTTCCAGAAAATATTTAGCGCTTTTGCTAATATTATCTGAAGCAAGGTATGTTTGATAATTGAGGAGTGTATTTCAAAACATGCTAAATCCAAAAATGTCCGATTTTGAATTGAACATGGAAGAGTATACTTTGAAACCTCTTACGTTAAATTTTGTACTTATTTTTTCTCAAAACACATTATTTTCTCTGGTGAATTATGTTTGAAATATCACCTGCCATGGTGTTTCAATGTAAGAAGCCATAGTTTTTTGCCATTTCTGAACAATAGAAGACTTTGGGGCAAAAACAGGTTAAGTCCTAAAAATGAAAACGTAAAGGAAGTAGCTTCACAACGTTTTCCACTCATCCGATTTTCTTCAAACTTGGCACATATATAGTAAACCGAAAATAAATCGACACATTTTTTTTAGTTTCTTTCGGAAAAGAGGTTAAGGGGGCAAAGACCCCTTTTCAAAAATGGGCCCTCTTGATTAAAAGGGCCACATTAAAGAAACGAAACTCTGCCGATGCAAAGATGACTTCAAAGTAGGAAATACGGGTTTTGTCGTTTTTGCGAGAAAAGAGTTTCAGGGGCAATGGCTCCCATCGAAATGACAGGGACACCGCACAATCCTTAGGAAATTAGATTTCGGTGGAATTGCTTGAAATCGTGATATATATGTTGTAGATATTGTGTACCTGAGAAAAAGTTTCAATGGGCACTACCAAATATTACTGACCGTTTGGCCACTACAGGGCCACTTTTTTGAAAACAGCCGAAGATAACGATATTCTGGATTACAGTAAAAATGACTGAAATCGTGATATGTTTGTAGATATTTTGATCCTGAGAAAAGTCTTAACGAACATAACCACCAACTACTGACCGTTTGGCCACTACAGAGCCACTTTTTTGAAAGCAGCCGAAGATAGTGATATTCTGGATTTTGATTAAAATGACTGAAACTGTGATATGTTGTAGATATTGTGATCCTGAGAAAAAGTCTCAATTTGTACAACCATGCATCACTGACCGTTTGGCCACTATAGGGCCATTTTTTTACTGGACGGATAGTGATTTCAAGAAAATCGTAGACCTTTACGTTGGCGGCCCTAATACCCCTTCTAAATGTCACAGGAAAATGAACTATATCTCATTGTAAAGGTTATGGAACGCAAATTCCAACGAGCTAACTTTTCTGCCCCTCGTGCTAAACTCGTAGAAGAACAAGAAGACGAAAGTTGTGAAGAAAATGAGATTTTTTGTTTTTGGTAATTTGTCAAAAGCTGGATACACTGTTACTTGTACGCAGGAAAAAAATATTTTTCCGTATACACCAGACATTGAGTACAGTCATGTAAAAAAGTGAAGTGCGAAAGTTCAATACCAAGCGAGAAAAAATTCCGAATGTGTTTCCTACTAGAATCACCCTGTACACATTTTTCTAAATATTTTGGTCTAAACTGACGTCCCTAGTTGGCACAGAGATATAAGCCATACCTCATTTGAAAGCTTATGAGACATATTTCAAGGAGGTAACTTTTGTGCCCATCGTGCCCAACCCGTAAAAGAAGAAGAAATTTTTAAAATGAAATAAAAAAATACATTTTTCGAAGTTGGCAACACTGTTATTTGCCGTGCCCAAGAATGGCCATACACAGGGTATCATTAGTTAGGATGTTTATTTATCTTTCTTGATACCGCTTTTTATGCTTGTAGCTCCTTTGGAGGCAGAGTCTCCCTCCCCCAAATGCTGAGGGGAAGGGGAACTAGTACATCTAACTTCTCCCCCTACCCTTCCGCTACTGGATTCCCGATGTGAACGAAAAGCACACCGTTGGAAAGTTTGATCCTTCCTAAAGATATAGACACCTAAATCATCTCTTTAGATTAATTAGGAGCGAAGTGATGGAGGTTTAAACTGCTGGCTCACCCCTTGAGCTGTTCGTCCTGTAAAGATTAAATGAGCAGAAGGTAACGGTATTCTGGATTTCGGTGTAATTACTTGAAACTGTGATATGTTGCTGAGCATTTGGCCACTAGGAGACCACTTTTTCGAAAAGAGTAGAAGGTAACTGTATTCTGAATTTCGGTGGAATTGCTTGAAGCCATAATATGTTGTTAATATTGGGTCCTGAGAAAAAGTTTCAATGGGCACAACCACCCATCACTGACAGTTTGACTACGTAAGGACCACTTTTTTTGACAATAGCAGAAGGTAGGTCTAGATTTCGGTGGAATTGGTTGAAACCGTGATATATTGTAGATATTGTGATCCTGAGAAAACGTCTCAATGGACATAACCACCAATTACTGACCATTTGGCAACTATGGGACCATATTTCATAAAACATCAGAAGGTAAGAATATTTTGGAATTTTGGTGGAATTGTATGAAGCCAACAACCCACAACCAGGAAAAGGGATGGGGAGAGTAGCGTCTAACATCATTTAAGCATAGACAACATTACGATGTTCATCTTGAGGGACAAAGGAAAACCCTGGAAAGCACTAGACATTTTTTTCATGATCATGACATCTACAACGTATCACAGTTTCATTCATTTACACCGTAATCAAAAATATCGTTATACCCGGCTGTTTTCAGAAATCTGGACCTGTAGTGGCCATAAGGTCAACACTTGATGGTTGTGCCGATTAAGACTTTTTCTCACGATGAGAAGATCTACAACATATCACAAATTTACTCATTCTTACAGAAATCCAGAACATCGTTACGCACGGCTGTTCTTAAGAAAGTAACCCTATTATGAACAAATGATTAGTGACTTATGGTTGTATGTATTAAGACATTTCTCAGGATGACAATATCTACAACATATTACGGTTTCTGTCATTTTGACCAAAATCCAGCATATCACTATCTTCGGCACGGTGCTTTCAAAAAAGTTGCCTCGTACTGGCCAAACGGTCAGTAATTGGTGGTTTTGCCCATTAAGACGTTTTCTCGGGATCACAATATCTACAATATATCGCAGTTTCAAGCAATTCCACCGAAATTCAGAATACCGTTACCTTCTGCTTTGAAAAAAAACTCTGCAGTGGCCAAACGGTCAGTGATGGATGGTTGTACAAATTGAGACTTTTTCTCAGGATCACAGTATCTACAACACATCACGGTTTCATTGATTTTTACCGAAATCCAGAATACCGTTACCTTCTCTGTTTTCAAAAATGTGGCCTTGTAGTGGCCAAACGGTCAGTGCTTGGTGGCTGTGCCTATTGAGACTTTTTCTCAGGATCATAATATCTACAACATATCACAGTTTCAGTCATGTTCATCAAAATCCAGAAGATCACTTCGATGCTTTTAAAAAAAAAAAGTGGCCAGACGGTCAGTGATTGGTGGCTGTGCCTACTGAGACTTTTTCTCAGAATCACAATATCTACAACATATCAGGTTTCAGCAATTCTCATCGAAATCCAGAATATCACTATTTTCGGCTACTTTCAAAAAAGTGGCCCTGTAGTGGCCAAACGGTCAGGGATTGGTGGTTATGTCCGTTAAGACTTTTTCTTAGGATCAAAATATCTACAGCATATCACGATTTCAATCATTTTTACTGTAATCCAGAATATCGTTATCTTCGGCTGTTTTCAAAAAAGTGGCCCTGTAGTGGCCAAACGGTTAGTGATTTTTGGTTGTGCCCATTGATACTTTTTCTCAGGTACACAATATCTACAACATATATCACGATTTCAAGCAATTCCACCGAAATCTAATTTCCTAAGGATTGTGCGGTGTCCCTGTCATTTCGATGGGAGCCATTGCCCCTGAAACTCTTTTCTCGCAAAAACGACAAAACCCGTATTTCCTACTTTGAAGTCATCTTTGCATCGGCAGAGTTTCGTTTCTTTAATGTGGCCCTTTTAATCAAGAGGGCCCATTTTTGAAAAGGGGTCTTTGACCCCTTAACCTCTTTTCCGAAAGAAACAAAAAAAATGTGTTGATTTATTTTCGGTTTACTATATATGTGCCAAGTTTGAATAAAATCGGATGAGTGGAAACCGCTGTGAAGCTACCTCCTTTACATTTTCATTTTTTGGACAACCTGTTTTTGCCCCAAAGTCTTCAATTCTACCAAATGGATTTAGCATGTTTTGGAAATACACTACTCAATTGAAGTGTAATTAATAAAGCTCGCAAAGATGTATTGAACAAAACTTGCTACGAACATTCTATTAAATAAAACAATTTGGAAAAATATTTGGAAAAATATCTTAAGTAGAAAAGTCCCTCGTACAAGCAATTAATCATTGAAATAACCTGTTTCATAAGTTTGATGATTATTAAATCTTGACCATTAACGAAAGCTGAACTCTTATTTTGGGTTAGAGATTCTTCAAAATTTGAGTAAAATCTGAATGTAATGTTTTATATTATACTTCAAATTACTCTACTGGCAAAAGTTGGAATTTTGAAAGTATGCAAAAGGCAAGTAACACGATTTGTGGCTAGTTTTGTTTTAGCCTTACTTCCACAGATTAAACTGACCTGTATTTCCGAGCACTGCGCAATATTTTACTACATGTTTAAATTATTAATATCTTAGCAGCGTGAAAGGGTCTTACGCGAATAAAAATATAATTTTGTTTCTCCAATTCAATGACTTCAAAATTATAGTATTGATAAAGCTCTTCAAACCAGTTTTATTCCGCAGAATATTACTTATTATTGCATATATAATTATAGCAAATTAATATGAATGGAACACGAACAGTTTAATGGATACTTTTATTTAAATTGATGCTTTGCTTTTATTTACAAAATTAAATTTCCACATATATTTAAACTTAATTACATTGCTATTTTCATTCTGGTACAGATATACGCTTAGTGGCCAACAAAATATGGTTAAATGATTGTGTTTAATTATGAGTAATGAAATGTAAATAACAAAATACTAACAGCACGTAATTTCTATTAATGTATGGGCCAATATTAGAGTAAGGTAGTGATGATGTATGTTTTAAAATGTGTAGAAAGCATGCAAGGCTATTATCATAATTTAGATTTGATATTTATCTTGACATTGCATGTGTAGAAAATAAACGATTTAGTATTTCGTAAACTATTCGTGTAAACACCTAAGCACAATCTTGCAAGAAAATGTGAAATTGATTTTTATTGAAAAACTTTATAGTTGCATAACTATTGCAAATCGATTACAGCCACAACTATTAAGAAACTTGTGAATTAATTCATATCAGCTGTTTATTACAGGATTTTTCTTTTGTTATACATATTTGTACTTTTTGTGAATAAAAATTAACATAATGAATATAAAATTTTATTTCCGTATTTACCTAAATAATTTCTTTGCATTTTGAAAGTTGCTTGATACCCATAATTTTTTAGTATATTTTCAGTTATGAGTAATTATGTTTTTTTTTCTTATTAGTAATAACAATAGACTTCTCAAGTGTTCAAAGACGAGCGTGAAATATATCTGCTGAATGAAAATTTTCACAGTTGTGTGATAAGTCAGATTGCCTTTGCAAAATAATAACAAATATGATTTTTATTTTATTTTAAGTAAAATTTCGTTTTTAGCATTTGTAGGAATATCCATAACAGCTGCTAATTCACAAAGAACTAATTCACATAAATTATTACACTTTGTTATTAGTATCAATGTAAATACATTTTAAATAGTAAATATAAAAGACAGAAGAGTTTACATTATTAGGCATGATACTTTATTGAATTAGTTTTACGTAGTGTATGTTTTAATTCTGCTTTTTTTCCTTTTAACAGAAAAATTACATTTTTTTAATTTGACGGTAATTTTCATGTTCGCGTACTATTGAGCAACTCTCATAAAACATCAACAATTTTAATAAAACATTTTAACATTAAACAAGAAACTTTTTAACCAAATAAAATACAGATTATACACATAGTCAACAGAGCACATAAAAACCATACAATTAAAGTGGCTCTCTTTTAATCATTAAATTTTTTATCAAAAGTTTACCGAAATAAATAAAAAAATGTTAAAAGTTTAACAAGTTCTGACATTGACACATTAGTTGAAATAAGCTAATAAAATATGAAAGGAATTAGCTGTGACTAACATAAATAAAGTTCTTTCTCCAAAATCTTTGTAAATGACAGATGGTTTCGTACAGTAGAGATGATTCAGTTCTATAACAAAATTGGTTCTTCTATTTCGAATTTAGTGTAGAAATAAATAGTTTTGCAAATTCAAATAACTTCTCAACCGATTCCATGAGTTTTTTTTTTAAATCAAAAAGAATCATTATTGGTGGGATTTCATCTAACTTAGAGACTGCTAAAACAGACTGTTAGACGTGTCTAGATTAGAAACATATGAATTGAACAAGGATTCTATAATTTTAGGCGTTAGAAACGAAACATTTCGTAATTTCATTCCAATTCTTCGATTTTAATTATCGTGTATTAATTAAAATCCAAGAATTGGAATGAAATTACAAAATGTTCCATTTCTAACGCCTAAAATTATAGAATCCTAGTTCAATTTCCTTTAAATTCAATATTACAGTGATTTTATTTAACATTAAAATACTTTTTTAGCTGACTTCAAAAAAGGAGGTGGTTCTCAATTCCTTTACACATATGTTGTAGGTATGTTTACTTTGAGCTTCAGCATGTGTACCGACTATTCTTTTTTGTTTGCAATACTATACCTTCCCGGTGGTCCATTTTAATTTCTTTACGATTTGATTGTAATCTTTGGACCTAGGTCATGAAACATCCCAATCTATGTTGTATAGAATCGGCTAATATCTTTTTTAATAAGTTTTATAATTAACGTTGTTGTAAGGTTTTGAATCCAAAAAATGTTAAAAAAACAAAGTTGTACTGAGAATCTTTAATCTTACTGATGAACTTGTGGAATTGATATTTTAAAAAGGATAACAATTTTAGTTTTTCCTTTTTAGTATAAATTTATTATTCTATACCTTTAGCATTTCAAACTCACCATCTTTTACAATTGATACATCGCTTGAATACAAAACGAAAAGTTTAAAACTCAAAATTCGTATCATATACGACTCCTCATTAGTGTCTATACAGTTCGTTAACATTAGTGTCACTTGGACCAGCCTTGTTAGTTTGTGACCTTTCCAATTTGTTCATCTTCTTAGCACTCTTCAATTGTTTCAGAGCTTAATGTCACAAGGGTTATCTTTCTTTTTCTCTCCTTCTCTTCTTTTTAACTAGGTAACTGTTTCATTTCATATTCGCAGCTTTCATGTGGCCCGACTTCAGTTCATTTCTTTAATGTATAGAGCTCTGTGTATCTGTGTGTGTGTGTTTAGATTTTGGATTATATTTTCTCATTTCATTTCAGCTTTTATCTCTTTCTCTTCATATGTCTCCTTTCAAGATTCTATAATACTGTTATAGGTTACCTCATTATTGAAATAGATGATATTCGATATGTCATATTTAGCATTTTAGAATAACACTTTTACCATTATATTTTTTTTAAGAAAAAGAGAACGCTTTTTCATATAGAATGAATTCTGCTAAATTTTTCGGTACTGTATTTTTCCCCAGAATTACATTAATGCCAAGAAGCAAAATCTGTTACCATTTGACAATGTGAGAGATTCTTTTGACGATGTGACTGTTCTGAATTTCTGTTGGTGTGACTTAGTGTTCAACTTCTTGAAAACATCACTGGATGATTTTTATAGCATTTAGTGCAAACGGCGGACAGATTCATTGAGAGTTTGTATTGAAACAATTCCTAATGAAATATAGAATTGTATGACGCAATTATTTCCCAGCTAGATACTATGTGACGTCAAAGGCGACAGTTAAACAGAGATCGATTGTTTGGTAGGTAGAACATTCGTTACTCCATGACTATTTGTGGCTGAGTGGCTAACGCGGGCATGCTTTCTGCATGTATGATCCTGGGTTCGATTCCCGCTGAGGTATACCTGCCAGGCGAAGTATATGAACGCGAGTAGTGGTTCGAATCCTACTTTAATAAGTAGGTCCCGTCCTCTCTAGCTTCGGTGCATAAAAGGAGGGTTAAATTTAAATAACTCAAATCCAACTTTACTATTTCCTGAATTGCTATAGCTCTTTCTTTGTATTGCTGCTCCAGGCATAAGTACGTATTTCTGGCTTCATAAATTTTCAGCTGGAAATGATTATGTAGCGGAATAATGCTAATAATATAAAGCAACTCGCACTATCACAGTTTACAGCACGTGAAGGAGTGTTCGTCACAGTTATAAAGCATGAAAACGGTAACTAAGAGAACAAGAATACTTTTTTAAAAAATAATTGAAATTGTTGTCTAACTCATAGACAACCACATTAACACCTAAGATGTGGGTGTTGCATAGCGTATAGGGGAACTTCTCCTGCTGGTTTTTATATTGTTATTATTGTATATTGTATAGGTATATACCATAGGAATACATGGGAAACTATTGTTCATATCTTGGGATCAGCAGGATGGGTTACTTCCATCAAGCAACTCGATTTCTAAATTTTAACCCTCTACATTCTGCCAAAAATTTATGGTGGTTCATCAAGTTGTTCTTGAGATTGACCGTGTGTCTGTCCAGAAGATACAAAGACTGAATATATATATATATATATATATATATATATATATATATATATATATATATATATATATATATATATATATATATATATATATATATATATGAGCTTTTTTTAAGTCAAGCTCCTTAATGAAGACCTGCTACCCAGTTAACATGAAAGAAATGTTGGAATTATGTTCATAGTATAAATATATTGAAATGAAGTATAATTTAAGTAAGTTATTATCTGTACCTCAGAGATAGGCCATGCTAAGTCACATTTTGGTCGAAATTGATTTAGAATACTTTTCTTAATAATTCAAATATGTTCTTGCTAGTGATGTAATAATGTACGTTATATTTCTTTAATATAGAAAATGGCATCTTTGCAATTAGTCTAAGTCAGCATCTGAGTTAGAAGTAAACTGTAAGTATATTTATACTACTTTTGTTTGAGAGCATTATATTTGCAATCAGCCTTGAAATAGTTTACTTCTCCAATGGTCGTGATATACTTTTCGATTTTCATTTGAAAATTATGGACTTTCAATTACACAAATTTATAAAAGCACTAAACAGAAACTGCACTGCCTAATGTGGGATGAAACAAAAGCTGCAAAAGGTGGTAATGAAATGGCTTTCGGGCTGTGTAAGTGGACAGAAAGTGAAATTTTGAACAGTGACGTTAAAGTACTAACACTATGGTCTGACAATTGCACTAATCAAAACTGAAATAATGTTGATAGTGTATTTGTGCATCTGATTTCTCTGTAAGTTTTCTACATTTATGACTATAAAACAAAATGTTTTGTTTAAGGCCATACTCACTTGGAAGTAGATTCCCAATATGCTATTAAACCTTTAAGAAAGGTTCGCCCAAATTTTGGTATAATGGTACCCTGAGATTGACAAGAGCTGATTAGAAGTTGTAAAGAAAAGAATTCCTTTACCGTTCTCAATATGGATTTGGAAGATTTTAAAAACTTTCAAGCCTTATATGAGAATCGTTTGAATCCTTTGCGTCCATGCAAGCAAAGTGGCAGTGAACACGCAGTTACATATATAAAAAATAATTAAAATTCAAGTGCGAAAAAAAATTATCATCGGAAACTTTACCTCAAGCAAAAGCTAGCAGAAAAATAATCTTATATTGCTTCAATATAGGTGCACGAGAATATGTGTGGCCAAATGAAGTTCGTTAGTGAAGTAATGAATTGGATCCTGTAAGTTTCATAAAATACAGAGATCTCATGTAATTGAAATGGGTTCTAAAAATTTGGCATGAATATTATACATGAATATTCCTACCACATGCAGCTAGCGTGAGTACTAAGAACTGTGTGATATATTTGCTTTTTACTTTAAAGTACATTATATTTTCCAGTAATCTGACAAGTTATAATTTGGCGGATGGTATTATTCGAGCTTTTTTAAATATAAGCTTTTTTAAAAATAAAATTTTGTGATAAAATATTCTAAGTCATTTCACAATCACACTAGTAAAACCGTTGTCTATAAAATCAAATATAATCTTCATGACATAAATATAGCAGAAAAATATGATTAAAAGTTTGTACTTTTAGAAACATCTACTAGTTTGTAAGTACTTAATAAAGTTTTAAAATATTTTCACAGATTATTACTTAAAAAACAGTTTTTCGCTTTTTTCTGTAAAACTATGAATTTTTTACTTTATTTATGTACCTCTGAAGTACAGTTAATGTCAGAAACACATCTGTTGCAGATTCGACTTTATTATTATTACGTATAAACACTTACATAAGACTGTACAAAACTCTTGTCAGACCTAAACATGAATTTTCAACTACGATCTCATTTAAACATTAAGAGAACAACTAATGACAAAATATAAAAGATCCAGAACAATTTTGTTTTCCATTTACTTATGCCAATATTATTGTGAATACGAGTAGTTACTAGAAGATTTTGACTAGATATCTTGTTACAAAGAAAATAACAGCGTTGGGAATTGTAGACTGTAAATAGAAAATAAATTATACATAGTAAATAACTTCTGAATCAGAGTATCAACTCACAGAATAAGAAAAAGAAACCTGTTGTGTGTAAATAGTGTAGAGCACTAGTATTTTTAATAGAAGACAAACAGAATTCTAAATATTACAACTACACTGAACTTTTAATACCATATTGTGATGCGTAATTGCAGCAATTTTTTTTCCTTGCGATTGTGATGACGTGGATTACACAGTGATTACACATAGTTTCTTTGAAGTTGTGATCGTCGATTCAAAAAAAATCTTACTCAAAGATATAAGATGCTAAAAAGGTATCACATTTAGCTAAGGAGATGTTATTCAAGAGAAGCGTGATTTAAACACAGATTCACGATATGGATATTTACTTATATGTCAGCTGCACAATCCTTCACAGTCACTTGTCTGCTTTTATTACAAATGAATACGGTACATGATTAAAGATGTTACAATTAATTTTTCATGATATCTCATCTTTTGATATTGTCAAAAATCTTCAAGAAAATTGTTTTTATTGTCAAGAAAATAGTTTTTATTCATTATCTTAGATGTTGCATGAGTGACTGCAATACAAGTTTCAAAGTAAATATTTATCATGTTTAACCTGTTGTAACAAATAAATTGCACTTGCTTCTATTTTATATGAAGTTTACATTTATGTTTTAGCATTAAACAAACCTTATTCTGATTATTAGGTCTATTCTACCTAGGTAATGCTCTTTTATTTTATTTAGCAAGTAATATGTGCATAACTGTTGCGAGTATCTGTGAGCGGGCCCATATCCATTGAGGGCACGGAAGGCTGGGACCCCAAACATTTTTACAGTAGGCTTGCAAGTGAACTATAGTATGGTTGGATGTGGCCCTCCTACATTTTTGGGCTGCCCACGGCCCTGTCTGTGAGACTGTTAGTAGTATTCGTTACACCTTTAGAAGACAAACAACAACAGATACAATTCCCCAGGAGAATAAAAAAATAAATTATTATTAACAGCTAACAACATATATTTTAGCACAATAGAAATTTGCTTTTGTTGGTTTTCTCGAAAACTACGCATGGCATTTTACACTCTCACTCATAAGTGTTATCGAAATTGGTAGCCTACGCTGAGAAAAAATCCGTTCTCCAGACAGCGGTATATTGTACAAATATACGGAATTTTCTTGCTTACTACAGAAATCAATATGGAGCATAGGTTATCCATATGCTACATACGCATTTCTCTTAAATGTTACATCATGCCGTTACAGGCTGTCTGACGTCTAACAGTATTCTGTATACCACATGTATATACTTATGTTACATTTCTCAGCTATATGTTATATACGTCCATTTGTATGTGAGATCCTGACCGCCTATATTTTTTTCATACAGAAGGTACGTATAGATGAAACTCTTATACTAAAGTATTATAAAACATGCGTTTTCAGTTATACGTCTGCTGTATGTTAAGTCCAAAAACTACAGGAATTACGCATGTAACCTAGTTTGTACCCCTACCCACCTACATTTTTTTCTTAGTGTATTTCCTTCATCGTTGGAATTTTTTTTAGTTAAATGCTATTAATTTTGTAGAATTTTATTTACTTTGTTTCTACACACGATATTTTACAATTGTACTTACGCGCCGTATTTACACTTAATTTTACACTTTATACTAACATTGGACACAAATGTATTTAATTACCTTACATATTACAGTACTATACATGCCGCTAGTCCTGTTTTAGCACTTTAAATGTAATATTAAATCACAATGCATTAAATTAAATAAACTATTGCTATTTATTACTAGCTAAATACTCATTCTTCACACGTACTGAATACGTTTCATTTCAGACATAAAGGGATGAATTTGGATTTAAACGCATCGGAAGTGTCACTGTTCATCTCAACGAACCCGCAAACTAATATCGGTCATTATCGATCATTTTCATATGCCCTCCTCCCCCTCTCCTAAGTGGCACCGTCAAAGTGAAATTATAAAAACCATCCCAGGTTCAAACCTCACACTGAGAAAAAAATTGTAGGTGGCGTACTTAAAAAGATAGGTTACATGCGTAATTCCTGTAGTTTTTGGACTTAACGTACAGCAGACATATAACTGAAAACGCATGTTTTATAATACTTTCTGTATACGTGTTCCACCTATATGTACTTTCCGTATGAAACAATATAGGCGGTCAGGATCTCACATACAAATGGACGTATATAACATATAGCTGACGAAGGTAACGTAAGTATATGCATATATGGAAAACCGTTAGATGTCAGACATCCTGCAAAGGCATGATGTAACATCTAAGGGCACTGCCTATGTAGCATACGGATAACGTATGCTCCGTACTGATTTCTGTAGTAAGCAAGAGGATACCGTATATTTGTACAATATACCGCTGTCCGGAGAACGGATTTTTCTCTGTGCATCTATGTGGTAAACTTGATCGAGATCGGTCTCGTGGTTCAAGAGTTATTAAATTTTATTCATTTTTGTATTTTCTCCCTACGTTGTACCGTCAAAGTCAGATGATAGCATCTCTCCCAGGCCCGAGCCTCATCTATGTCGAAACTTTAATCGTGATTGGTCTGGTGATTAGAGTTATTAAGTCACAAACATAGTGACATAGATTAGACACAAATATATTTAATCACCTTACATATTACAGTACTATACATACCGCTAGTGCTGTTCTTAGTGCTTCAGCTGTAAAATTAAATTCAAATACATTAAATAAAATAAATTATTACTATTTATTATTATTATTATTATTATTATTATTATTATTATTATTATTATTATTATTATTATTATTATTATTATTATTATTATTATTATTATTATTATTATTATTATTATTATTATTATAGTTTGAACTCTTTTTGAGAAAAAGATAGTAGAATAACAACTTCTAATCCAGATCGTGGTATGCCATCAACTTTATGAATACAAAAATGTTCTGTACATTGGTTTCACTACATTTTTCGACTTTGACAACTTTATTACGATTACTTCGTAATTCACTTTTA
This sequence comes from Thermobia domestica, assembly GCF_964235325.1. Taxonomy (NCBI): domain Eukaryota; kingdom Metazoa; phylum Arthropoda; class Insecta; order Zygentoma; family Lepismatidae; genus Thermobia; species Thermobia domestica. The sequence goes on from NC_137456.1 coordinate 103,519,294, forward strand.
TGTCTTCTTGCCTTTCAAGAATAATATAAGAAGCAAAACTATAGACTTGCTGTTCAGTCAAAATTTTGTGATCACAGTTCCTTTTAAATATTAGTTTGTATTGTTTTTGTTCTAATTTCTGAATCCGTTTCTTGTATTTTCCCTGATTCTTTTTTAAATCTACAATTGAACATCGTAAATGGACATTCGAATTATAGACGTACGGTATAAGAATGTAGTCTGATACAACAACATCTGGCAACACTGGAAGCATTGGGAAAAAGTGGAATCTTGGCCGAGGAAACTTTGTTCATCCAGCTCCCGAAATGTTGGAGGACGATTCTAACTGCCAAAGAAGAGGAAAAAGAAAAGAAAGGGACATTAAGGAAATAGGCTTAAGTTCTGGCGAACAAAGTAACAAATGACTTTGGAAAATGGGGGAAGACTTTATCGGATTTCAAATAAACTGTGAACTTCTTTTCTTCACATTGTTTGAAGAAATTATTTCTCTCTGTTGGTTCTGTACTTTCTTCCTCTCTCTCTCTCTATCATCCTTAAGAAAATTCGATCATTTTTACGTGGTTCACTCAGTGTTGAAAATAAAAAAAAAAAAAATCAAGAGACTTGTTTGAAAATTTGATTTACGGAAGTCCAAATCTGCTGCAACTTGTAAAAAAAAAAAAAAAGATAGATTTTTCTTTCTTCTTTTTAACTTTTTCGGCAAGTTTGAATTTCTTTCTGGTCAGTTGTACTCTAGTGATTTCGTATCTACATGAAGGAGAAAAAAGAGAAGATATTTGCGTAGTATATACTTGCTAAGTCCGGCAAGCCGTAAGGTCTTGAATGGGGTCGAACTTCGCTCTCTCCGACCATAATGTCTAATATTTTTCCAAATCCTTCTTTCTTTTTTTTTCTTTCTTCATCTCTTGGAAGTGTACTGAAATGGTACCGTAACTAGAGACGGTTCGTTCTTTCTATTCTTCTCACCAGACCGTGCTCACATAAAGATTTCATTTCAAAGAGACGTGAACTCAAAAGTGTCGAGACCTTGTTTTGTTTGTTGATTTCCTATAGAAGGGAAATTCTGGAAAGCTACCAAATTTACACGAATGTATGAATGCTCAGGAAGAATGGATTTTGTTTGTTTGTTTGGAAAGATTCTAGACTCCTTTGATTATAGAGTTTATATGGACACGTGGAAAATCGTAATACGTTCAATGTTTCCCCACCCGAAATCAAACCCGGGACCTCGTGCACCAAAGGGAAGGATTTTATAAAGCTATCACCATGTTTGCACTTCCACTAGCCATATGAGCTCCCTCGTGGCTAAGCGGTTAGAGTACTCGTCTTTGGCGTGGGAGACCAGGGTTCAATTCCTGGAAGGTACCCTTATGGTTCGGATTCCACATTAAGTTGTAGATCCGCGTCTCATATAGCCTCGCTCCTGAAAGGGACGCTAACTAAAAAAATACCACTAAACATATACTATAGGTATATCGCTTCTTTCACGTAGGGATCGCAATTACTCACATTACGAATTATTACTTCTATGGAACTTAACGGTACCTACGCAATTTTTACTTTTTAGGTCATTGGTTTGTATGAGGAATTATTATTATTGTTATTGTTATTATTATTATTATTATTATTATTATTATTATTATTATTATTATTATTATTATTATTATTATTATTATTATTATTATTATTATTTTGTTTTCTTGGACATGAAATGGAACTTTGATGGTGTGATTTTGTTGATATCTTTTTCAAATCTAATTGATCGTCTTCTTTTTTGCTCTTTCAAAACTAATTTTCATTATATATAAATTTAATATAATTTAAATTAACATGTATTAATGCTACAATATTTTTATTAATGTTTAACTGAAAATATGTTATCCCAACTTTGGACATTTGATAATGAATAGTACTCCTTGAATTGAGCAAAATCACATGGGTGAGTATAAATCCTTATGTGTAGTTTTTGATTTTAAAAAATTACCACGCTGCTGTAAAAATAACACGTCTATTAAGATGAAGCTCTTACTAAAAGTATACCCTCATCAATATTTTTCATTATAACACTAGCAATATTACAATATATAGATTCAGAAAGTAATGCCTCCAAGGTGATACCTTTATTTGTGTTTGACAGATGGCACCGATACAAGTATGAGTGGAAAGCTTGTAATGTCAGCTACAATTGATGGCATTTTTCAACATAGTCGCCATTAAGTCAACACACTTACTTGCGCCAACGCGAAACAAGGTTTTTCATTTCGTCGGCGAAGAATTGCGGTGGTTGCTGGCCACACCATTGCGGAACTACTGCTTACACCTGCGTACCACAGTTGTAGCGTTGGTCCTTAAAGTTATTCTTAAGAGTCTTCATCCCGGCGAAATTAGAATACCGCTAATTTTACATTAAATATGTGATATCTTCAAATAGATGAAAGATAATTGAAATATGGAACAAGAGCGCCCTAGACAATATTATTTTACATGAGAAACCGTTATCACGACTCACTTATCTGCTTTCGATTTCGAACCATTTTGAAAATCAGCGTTTATTTTCGCGTTTCTAAACAACTGAAAACGGAAAGCCGCTAGGTGACTTGTGATAACGGTACCTCACGCAAAATAATATTGTCTAGGGCGCTCTTGTTCCAGATTTCAATTATCTTTGATCTATTTGAAGATATCACATATCACATAATTACTGTAAAATTAGCGGTATTTTAATTTCGCCGGGATAAAGACTCTTAAGTTCGGGAAAGACCTAAAAGTTGCAGGGCGCAAGATCCGGACTATAGGCAGGATGAGGCTGAATGTCACCAACACTTTGCCAGCAGATGGAACAATTTCGAATTTTTTGGTGGAGGACAGGACGTATGGCAGTACTCCATCGACTGACGCTTCGTTTCTGGGTCGTAATGGTGTATCCAAGACTCGTACCCGGGGATGAATGTTTCTGGGCACAAACGTTCCGAGTCAGAAATTCAATGACAGCCCATTGTTTCAACCGGACTTCAAAACTGGATGTCATGGATTGCTCCATTACTCTGGAACGAGAAGAGATAGGAAGGTGAAATAAGTTACATTCTATAGCTTAAACATCAGTGCATTAATTATAAAGAGTTCAGAGTGTTTACATTATTATTGGCCAACTATGGGCTTGGAGGCATTATTTTCTGGATCACCGTCGTAGATATAGTTCAACATTATGATTAGCGCCTAAACTTTTAAATTATGTTTAACTCTATTGTTATCAAAGAGCTTCTATAGACATCCTGGTTTAGCCTGGACACTCCCGGATTTATATCATCTGTCTCTCCGAAAATTGTTCAAAACTCCAAATGTGTCCCAGTCTTTCTCCTTAACGCATTTTAATATCATTCGTGCGATTATTTAAAAAAAAAAAATACCGCTTTTATTAGTTATCGATAGGCCCTACTAAACTAATATGAGTAACCTACTGTCAGTCACTTTTGGTAGCGTTGACCTACTGTTATGTTTAATTAATTCTGACGTTTCAGCAACAAGCAAGAGCATAACGACGGTGAAAGTGCGAAACCTCGTACCTCCACTTTTTATGGAATTTTAGATTTTGGTTGCATTCAATTCCCAACATCTATATTTAAGTGTGTGCAAAAAGCTCGTAAACGAAAATCCAATAAAATCGTGAAAAACTAACTTTTAATATCCTCGTATCGCATATAAGAAGTAGTAAAAGCAGAACGGTTTTATTGCTCTCCTGGAAAGTTTGTTTTGATGAGTTACGAGGTTTTGCACTTTTTGCCGTCGATAATTATGATTATATGCCACTTCGTGTGTGGGATTCTGGAATTCCACCGTCTTTCGTCATACTGCCGCAATCTCTCTTTTTCTCTCCTTAAAAAATTCTTTGCTAAATCTCCCTACGCCGCGGGAAATTTCCCTCAAACTAGCATCACTGCCCTCAGTGTGCTCTACTCCGAGCATTCGGAGAGTGAGGACAAGGCTGTCCCTGAGGGTTGTGTTTTGATCTTGTGCAAGTAAAAATGCAGCGCTGGTTAGAACAAAAAATTGCGATCAAGTTTTGCGTGAAACTTGGCAAGACTGCTACCAAAACTGTTACTATGATTAAGATTGCGACGTGACTTTTGGTCGTCAGCGAGCACTTTTGGAGCCCTTTTTTCGCACAACTTCCGCATGCCGATATGGTTTGTAACGATTTCATGAACTTGAGTTTTCGGAATGTTTAACATATCGGCCATTAAACGAACACTTAATCGTCGGTCTGAGTTCAACAATTCCCTCACTCGCGTTACATTGTCAGCCATGGTGGCAGTGCCGGACTTACGTATAAGCTAAACAAGCTATAGCTTAGGGCCCCGCTCTCTTGGGAGCCCCCAAAAATTTTAAACTCAAAAACTGGCTCTAACATAATTTCCAAATAATAAGAGAAAGCAAATAAGATAACGGTATTTTGTATTGTTATGTAAGTACTAGGCTCTTATGAAGCAACTAATGGGGCCCCGCTTATAATAGTGCTCTGTTTCTCCATTCTGCTTGTAATAGGGTCCCTGTTACCCAGCCTTGCTTATAATGGAGCCCCGCTTCTCTGTCAGCCCATTCATACGCTGTGGGAGGAGTTAGAGATGTGGAGCGAGAGGAATGCGTTGATAAAGAAGCGAGACAGACTGCGTGCAAAGAAATTAATGGATGTTTTTAAATTCATAAAGTTCTCAAACTTGTCTCATTGAAAGATGATACTAAAGTATAAAATTATCAATATAAATTAGTTTATATTATAATAACTTTATTTTGTAATATTCTAGGGCTACCGCCGGTAGCCCACAAAATACGCCACTGCTAAACAGCCATATTATCTTAACCATATTAATAATGAAACACCAAAAATTTATTACTTCAATGCGGCTAAGTTCCAAATTAGGTAGGCAGCCAACTTACTGAGTAATAAGTAATACATGTCTTATGACAAACTGCAGGTCCACAAGATAGGCTACGCTACACAGATGGTTAATCTAGAGAGATGGTCAAATTAACAGGTTTCACTGTATTTCATTAGCAACCCTATGTTATTGTATAAGTTGTTTTCCTTAGATATCCACCAGGAGTAGTTTATTCTTGAATGTGAGTTTTTTAAACTTTTTTTAAGAAACTGCTTAGGTGATATTACTCATATTGATGTTTTTTCAATAACAATAGTCATTTCTCATGAAAAATCCACAAATAGTACGTGATATGAACCTTGGTCCCCCATACCCTTTCTAGCACTAATGTTTCATGAATTGTTTAAAGTGGATTTGTATCGAAGATCTACAACGAATAGGACCGAGAGCCACGCTCGTTAACTCTCGGCGCTGAAACTTATTTTTGTGTTGGTTATATTTCGTTCATGTAAAGTTTGACAACCTTGGTGTAGTTAATAGGCACATTTGGCGCAGCCCATTCTCTCAAAAGAGTTGTATTTAACAAATTATGTACGATGCTCCATATCAAGCTTATTTGTGCTATAGAGTCCATTTTGATATTCTAACGTAAGCACTTTTGGGGGAGAACTTTTGTTCTCTTTTTTTTCTGATTAAATTATTCATCGGGGGCGCGGTGGCTCAATGGTAGAGCGTTCACCTCCGGTGCTTGGGGTCCCTGGTTCGATCCCAGCTCGCGCCCAGTGGACTTTGTGGTGGACAAACACCGTGCTCGTTGGATTTCTCGGGATTCTCCCGTTTCCTCCCACTTTCTTCATTCCACCATTTCACTCATCCCTCATCATCACCGTCTCCTTTAGCCTAATCGGCATAACCGTGGGACGTAAAACTTAAAGATTTCATTTCATTTTAAATTATCCATCAAAGGGGCTAAGAAACAACCGGAACGAAATTAACATAGCCTCTCACATAAGGTCAAATCCTGAGGAAGCCTACCCCCAAAGTTTGATGGAGCTCGAGTATTTGTATTAAAACCTTCGTTGTTGATTTGTTAGATATATCTCACAACGATATTGACATACCTCAATGTTTCTTTCACTCAAAAGCTTTAAACAAATGAACAGCCTTGGCTTCTCATAGGAACTGCTAATGCGTTCCTAGATTAACAGATGTAACAATAGATAACAAACAACAGCATAACTCTTCAATATATTTGACAAAATAATGTTAAAGCTTACTATTACATGTACCATATCGTGAAATGGAGCTAAGCCAATCACTGGTATTGGAACACGTAAGGTGACGAGCGTTAATAAGACAATTTTTTTGAAAATTGTTAGCCTCCAAGAATCATTATATCTCTCATATCTTCTTGTGGAAGAAAAATCTAAGCAAAATTCCTTCATTTCGTAAGTAGTACATATTCATTTATTGTGGATGGGAAAGATGTGTATGAGAAACGACTATATCTCTGGAATATTTACCTCAGAAACATCATGGCAAAATGTGGATTATTGAAATTTTAGGGAGTCGGTAAAAATTAATTGAAATATTTAGACTAGACTAATTAGTAGCTAATATTTTGTATTAAAAATATACATTATTTATGCAAAAACATTAGTTTTCTGTAATAACAACAACCTGTACTCACTTTAAACGGATATTCAATAAGTTTAAAAGCTGTTTTTTTTTTTTTTAATAAGACGTACGTATACAGACACTATGGAGTTCCAACAAATGAGTATTCCTGTTTAACGCATATATATATATATATATATATATATATATATATATATATATATATATATATATATATTTAGCAGGTTAACGACTTTGTTGCAGCAAGCGTCTGGTTCGACATGTTAAGTGTACTGTAAGTTTAAACCAAACTTACTTTTGTACGTTGGGGTAATAAACCTCCTTCTCCATTTGCGAAAGGTAGTTCTGTTGCCCCTACTGAATAGTCGACAGTTACTCGCCATGAACAAACAGCGACAGTTACCATCTGAGTAGCTAGCATTGTAAAGGAAATTTCAAAGCTCGAGGAATTAAAGAAGTAACAGACTGAAACTGCACGAAAATAAATAAAAATAAACTAACAACATTGGTTTGATACCTGCAAAAAGTAAAGAGTAATACACAATCGTTTATTTTGGGCAGCGTACTAAGAAGAAATATGCTCTCTATATCGTGTTGCGATATCTTCACACCGAGTGTCATGAATAATTCTGCGTAGCTATTCAGGAATACAAGTTTTCAACCAAAAATCCACAAAACTAATCTTAAAAATTGTATTTCAAAACACGTTTAACTATTAGATAATAATGTCACATGTTTAATATTACTTGTACCGGATAAGTTTTTCTAAGGGAAAGGGAGGAAAGGGGTTGTGTTGTCCATGAACATTTTCAGCTACGAGTTTCACTACGAAAACGTAGACTCCACATGATTAGAGAAACGTATTATTATTATTATTATTATTATTATTATTATTATTATTATTATTATTATTATTATTATTATTATTATTATTATTATTATTATTATTATTATTATTAATCAGTTCCAGTCAGAATTTCAGCAGGACAAACACCATGAGCGCGAGTGTTCCCGGGATTAAAGGAAAAATTTTTGAAGAATCGAGACGAGGAAACTTTATTTATCGTCTCGTCTCGTTTCGTGACCAAGGCTCGTCTCTTACCACAATGCAATATTGTATAAAAATAATACATTCTTTCATTTAATATAGATTATTTGACTGAAACAATATTAACAATTCGCTGTATATTTTTCCCTCCTTCCCTTTACCCAATAATAATAAAGGATAGTTTTGTATAACTTATTCCTTTCCATTGTAACTGTTATTAAGATTTTATTTGTTGCTATGTATGAGCTCTCATTCAGTACTTGATTTTTAGTTTTCTGTTGTCATTTATTTATTTATTTATTTATTGTTTTCTCATCTTTTGTATTCTCATCTCATGGTTTGGGGTTTCTGTTTATAATATACTGCTTTTCAGTGTTCCCTTTGTGCTCGTTGATTTTAGACAATTTGTAATTTTCAGAATGATATGTTTACTCATTCTTTTGTTGTTGTTGTTGTTGTTTCTGGTTGTTTGGTGAGTTGTGATTATTTCTTTACAATTATTTCGTGTATTGTAAGGTATATATATATCAGTTATGAATTGTATATATTTTTCATATATTCATCTTTGTGCAATGGACGTTTGTTCCGTAGAAGTTTGTTCCTTTAGATGTGTTTTATAACTTTCTCATATTGCCCGTAAATATGCAATTATATACTTATTCCTACTTTTGAAAAATAATAATAATAAGATAAACGAGTTGTGTTTTAGCATGGAGGAAAAAAATCTTAACACAAGTTGAAACACAAATAACTTTGCAAAACAAAATTCTAACTAACTAACTCTATGGCCTATTGAACACGGAGGTTCAATGCCGCGTTCACAAAACCTCTTCATTGACCTCTGACCGTAGCCAACTGGCTCCAGTTTCTACTTTGTATTTCTATTACTGCGAGATCCATCTTAATATTGTCCTTCCACCTATGTGTAGGTTTTCCTAATGAATCTTTTCGGATTGGATTTCCAGTCAAAACTTTAAAAGCGTTTCTACTTTCTTCCATTCTGGCTACATGACGTGCCCACCTGAGCTTCTTAGATTTGATGACCCAAACAATGTTTGGTAAACGGTATATAATTATGCCGTTCCTCTGTTATGAAGTTTCCGCCATTCCTGTTCCTCTTGGGTCCGAATATTCGCCTCAGGATCTTGTTCTCAAATATTTTCAGTCTGCCTTCTTCCCTTATAGTAAGCGACCATGTTTCGTAATCATACAGCACAACAGGCATGATTATCGTTTTATATATTTTAAGCTTCAAATTCCTTGAGAGAATTCGCGACGACAAAAGATTTTGAACTGAATAATAACACAAATTCTCTGTTTTTAGTCGACATTTAATTTTTCGTGGAAATGATTTTGTGAGAACAAAATTATAAAAAGTTAAAAGAAATTAGGCCTATCTGATTTTCGTAAACATACGAGTATAAATCATTTTAGTTTAAGTCTTCTTATACAAATACGGCTAAAGACATGGTACTTCTTTGTAAAATGTTAAAAAAAATCTTTTTACCAAATGTTGATTATTTATGAAATTGGGATCACTTAGAAGGAAAACAGCATTTGGTTACAAGTGTTCAAATTATAACTTTAAATACATAGCTCATTTTATAATACGATTCTGCTAATGTTAGACATATTTTAATTATTCATGGAATGGCAGTTCTGAATATCTAAACAAAAATCAGTGATATTAAGTTGCAATCAGTTTGTGAAACTCAAAAGAAAACCTTAATATTTGACATACAAGGAAACTTCTTGTATTTGCTGCAATACTTACAAGGGAGGATCACGAAGTGTCTCCACTGAGATCCGAACGAGACAAGTGTGTTTGCATTTGGTATATTATAACTAGACGAATCCCAAAGTAATACGTGTCACCGGGTGGGATGTGAGTTATAACATATTTTGTAATGTAAAAGCTACCAAAAAAAAATACCTCCCAAAGTAGTTTGAACCGAGTCATTTATTCGGAAACGATTGGGTAAATGGAAAACTCGGCGAACACGTATCCTATCATTTTTAAGGACACACTTTTGGAGGGGAAAAAGTTTGCCCCAGGGTCCCGCAGAGTCCCAGACGGGATCCAACTCAAAAGTTTCAAATAGCAAGGGGGTTAATTAACACATCGTTTGAAATCTGTTGTGAAGTGAAAGAAAATGGAGAAAGTCTCTACTCTCTAGGACAATCCTGTGCAAAATCGCGGCGGGTCAAAATGTATACAAAAACCATTGAAATTCCATGACCACCCCTATAAATCAGAAACAGTGGGACACATGTGAAAATAGGAAAAGACGTGTGGCATTATTCTCAAAGTATAACGATTTAGGTTAAAACATCTTGTCCCAGGGCCTCCACAGGGTCCTACGTGGGGTCCAACTGAAAAGTTTCAAATAGCAAGAGGGGTTAAGCAGCGCATCGTTTGAAAGCTTTTGTTAAATGAAATTAGATGGAGCAAGTCTCGACTCTTTACGATAATCCCGTGTAAAATGGCGGCGAGTCAAAGTGTAAATACAAACTTAATTGAAAAATCTATGGCATCCTGAATCCAAGATGGCCGCTTAAAACCTATGTCGAAAGGATAGACATACCAAACTGCTGAAGCTAGGAAAACTAAATTTGGCATGATTGCTGATCAGTAAGTGATGAAAAAAAGACGAAATTCAAAACCGCTGCATCTTGAGTTCAAAATGCCGCACTATGTATCGAACACATATCCAGCTCAAACCATTGAAGTTAGAAAAGCGAAATATGGTATTTAGGGATGGTCAATAGTAGATATTCACAAAATATCAAATATGTATAATCTGTAATCCAATATGGCTGCCAGCGTGAAAAATGAATTTGTAGGCCTATATAAATATGTTCTTTCTTGGAATATTGTGACCAAACCAAGAAAATTCGACGCAACTCGATGTACCGAAATGATTTACATGTGGTTTGGTACTGCTCGCCAATCTTGTAAATTAACGTTTTTTGTATATTTGCTATTGCTTGAAATATTGTGATCAAACCAATGAGTGGCATGCAAATGTAACCATCACGAATACGGAACAATAGAGCCCCCAACCCGACTGGTGCAGCAAGCCGTTTATGTATGAACTATGTATGATAAAATTAGAAAAGTCCCGAAGGTATTCAAGTTTTGGTTAGCAGTGTTCATAGCATATTCGTTATATACACGTAAAAAATATCGAGAGAACCATGACGAACGTGCATTAGGAACAAATAATAGTTGAAGTGAATCGAACTTCAATTGTTCTTTAGTCTTCCTATTGTTTCTATTACATAATAAAGAAAAATAGAGATTTAGATTTGTACTGTTATGAGTGAGATAGGTTGTAAGCGGTCATCTTGGATTCAAAGTGGCCATAGACTTTTCAATTAAGTTTTATTTATACATTGAGTCGCCGCCATTTTGCACAAGATTATCATAAAGAGTCGAAACTTACTCCATCTTCTTTCATTTAACAAAAGCTTTGAAACGATGTGCTACTTAATTCCTTCTGCCATTTGAAACTTTTGAGTTGGACCCCGCGTAGGGCCCTCTGGAGGCCCTGGGACAAGGCTTTTTAACTTAAATCGTTGTACTTTGAAAATAATGCCAAACGTACCTTCCTGTTTTCACATTTGTTCCACTGTTTCCGATTTTTAGGGGTGGCCATCAAGGGCGCCGATCCTGAAGGGGGAAGGGGCTCGGGCCCCCCAAAGCTCATGTGGGTCCCTGTGTTGTATTTATGAATATACAATATTTTGCATAATTTGAATGCAATTTGTCTTAAAATCCTCATATGTATACCTTCTGTATCTGAATGGATCCTCCAAATTTACAAAGAAATCGGCTCCCTTGGTGGCCATAAGCTTTTCAATGAAGTTTTTTTTTTTTTTTTTTTTTTTACATTTTGACCCGACGCGATTTTGCACAGAGTTATCGCAGAGCATTTATGGTGGATGATTTCATTTCTATTGGGTTTTCTCAGAGTACTCAAGTTTCCTTCCACATTCTCACTCCATTAATAATTTCATAATCAATCCTTTTCATTAATCATCTGTTGCCTAAAGGGCACGTTACATTAAATATTTAGAAAAATAATTTCATTTATTTTTCGTACACAACTTGAGACCAGTTTTGTCTTCTTGCCCACTTCACTACCATGATTCAATCAAAATCGGATCAGGATTATGCAAAATCTACTCAAATTACGCTAGATTTTCAACGATTCTTCCGGTAGTAGATTGTTCACTTCCCCTGTACTATTTAGTAATGTCTTTAAATACCTAAGAATTATCTAGAAGAAAAGGTAAAATTTATGCTATATTTGATACCACTACTAAATATGGTATCGCTGCTGAGTTACTTGACTAAACGACTCTATGAACACTCTTAAAGAATCTGAAATCCTTTCAAAGGATGTGAGTGTCATTCTCAAGAGACATTCCTGTATCGCCCCATTGAAATTCCTGTATTGCAAGTTGTTCAAGTAATTTATCCATTCTTTACAAATTTCAATTACAGTAATTTAATATTTACTATTTTGTGGCAGTATTATTACTCTCAATTTGAAATTACAGTTTTCATTTTTGTACTGTCAAGTAATATCAATAATATGCTAATTTTAGGCTCTCTCTCTTGCAAATTTTTCAAGTAACTCTTCCAAGTTTTTACAAATTGAGGTATGTACAAATTTCTTATAGTATTATTAGTCATAATCAAACATTAAAATTTCCACTTTTTTTTTTTACAGCTAGCGTAGTATAAGTATGGTAATGCTAAGATCAAAATATGTAAAACGTATCTTTTATTTTTCTATAGAATAGATGGTTTCTCAATGTTCCTACAATACTGTTTTCAATTATGAGCCAATATGGAGGCTAAAATCTCCGTTCTAATTCTAAATAAAAAGAGCATCTTATTTCAATTTTTTTACTTTATATTTGGTTACTACTTAATGAACAAACTCCATGGCTCTGGATAAGTAGAGTAACAAATAAAACGCAGTTCTGACCAGAGCAGGATGAAATATATTAAAAACTATACTTACAATATGTTACAGTTTCAACGACCTAACGTCCTCTTCATCAGACACAAACACTCTATACTATCAGAGTGTTTGTGTCTGATGAAGAGGACGTTAGGTCCTTGAAACTGTAACATATTGTAAGTATAGTTTTTAATATATTTCATTCTGCTTTGGTCAGAACTGTTTTATTGGTTACTACTTATCAACTCTAATCGGATTGTGAATATTGCTAATTTTAGATTCGTAATTTTTACCAAATGAGCCGTCCAGATACCAAACCGATTAACTCCATTAAACGAGATTTTTCAGTAGTGAGCATTTTAGTAACTTAGAAAGAAATATTTAAATGAGAGTAATCAGAACGTTTACGCATTCTAGTGGCAAATTGGTACACTATGAAGTTAATCGATTTTGCCTCTGAAAAGAATGTATTTTTTCCAAATCAAAAATGTATAGAATGCATTTATCATTTTGTCATGTACAACTAAACAACTGGATTTTTTTCCTGCCAGTTGTTCCAGTTGCGTAACCCCAATATGGCGTTATGTATTGCAATAATGGGAGAAATTAACAGAACAAAACGCAGAACACGTACGGAAAGCAAGTTTGACTTACTGGAAGAAGAAGAAACGAAAGTTCACCATTATAACATGAAGTAACATTAAATTATCTTACATACGTCTACATTAACATACTTCTACTACGAGACTGTAAAAACCAAAATAATTAATATTATTGACAAGCACGATACTTTTGTCATTTGTAGAAGGACATACCAAGTACACTGAATTGTAACTACTACGAAACATGTTCTTAGGTATGAAAAAAAGAAAGAGATTTCCATTTGAGAAATAAAATTTGTTCACTCAATGTGTTGTTTAATTATAATTTGCTCCTAACATTTCCTACTTAATGTCTTCGAATATGTCTAGAGTCTAATAAAATTTGTATATTTCTAATTTTTTCAAAGTTAATTTATACACAAAATCGTTCTCCTCAGAGATTGGGGTCTAATTCTTCGGTAAATGTACGGAAAATGAAAAGAGAATCCTTATCCTCTGCCAAATAAATTAAGTTTTAAGCAAGAGAAAAAATAACGAATATTCTAAACCAACTTTCCGATTACAGTAGTACTATGAATTTAATTTCACCATTCTTATTTCTTGATTATCAGATCCCTTTATAAATAATATATTAATCCGGATATGAGATACACTGTAACATATATTCTATTCTTTCAGTATTAAACGAAACCCTGGATCTACATGAAATTATATCGGGTGTTCTAAAAATGGTGCTCACGGACCACAGAGCGCTATTCAACAGGTCAAAATAAAGCGAAAATATATGATAAAATGTCCTTCAGGGCCTCCTTCAGCCGCTATGAGGAATCAAAAGCTCATTATGTGACAACATCTCATATTAACTTGGAACCATTAGCACTGCTCTACAAATCCATCAAATAGTTACATCGATTGTTAAGGTAATAATTGGTGCTAGAGTCAACGTCTATCGACTTTAACTGTCATTTGGCAATAATCGATGTAATTATTTGATGGATTGATAGATCTAATCTATCGTTCTTTATCTGCGACATTTCAATATAGTGCAATTCACGTCTCCAGACGAGGACCCGAAAGAATATATATATATATATATATATATATATATATATATATATATATATATATATATATATATATATATATATATGTGTGTGTGTGTGTGTGTGTGTGTGTGTGTGTGTGTTTACTTTGACTTGTAGAATAGTGCTTTGTGGTCCGTGGGCGCCATTTTTTAGAACACTCGATATAATCAGGAAGTGAATCAAAACACGCAAGATATAGATCATGAATTCTAAGATTTATAAAATCATTTAAAACAGAATATCTAAATAGAAACCTTAAAAATTTAGAGGATGGAAAAAATTACAGATATCTCTAATAGCTTATAACCAAGGGAATCGAGCTCCTCCATGATTCTTATTCGAGTCCCCATGGTCAGCTTGTTCATACCCATATACTTCAGAACCTACTACAAAATGCACTTCATGTATCATGATCTGAAATATATGTACTGACAAAAAAAAAAAAAATTTCACGATACACATTTCTTAATCTCTTCAACTGTAGACGGTCAAGGGATCTATAAATTGAATAAGTTAATTAGATTTACGATTTTACTTGAAATTACACCATTATTTTTTTAAATAACTAATACATCTTTTTTTATTTTATAATGTATTTGTTTCCATGTTGCAAGTTCTTTTTCATTTCATTTTTAAAATATAACAAAATTATTTTTTCTCCAAAAGTAATGTTTTCTTCTCTTATAGGATTTGTGTAACCCTATTTATAAAGAGTAACTAATATTCGTTCAACTTATACTCTATTTCCCCTTTTAGAAATTTTCATATTTTAAACAGAATAAGGAAACGAGAAAAAAGAGAAAAATTATATAGTAATAAACCTTTTAAAAGTTAATTTAAATTACTTCCAAAGTAGAATAAAAGTTTATTCTTCTAAGTTGCAGTACATAAAGTCCACTGCTTACTACACAAGACTCAACAACATTTAAGTAGAAATAAATGAAAAACAAAAGGTATTGAGAATAAAACGCATTCCTACAAAAAATATGTTCCATCACGTAACAAATTCTCTAACTACAATACTCTTACCTTGTTTTTATAATTAAAGGTTTTGATCTAATATATTTCAATTTCAGAACTATTTATGTTGTAGCAAAATACACAACAAATTTGAGGTTGATAAATGTATCATGCATATCAATAAAATAAACTATCACTGCTGTGCTCAGACTAGTAAGGGGAAAATATTATAACGTAACTAACAACGTAATAGATAGAATATATTATATTTAATGTTATAGTGATGAAATTCCATTGCTTTCCGAACATAACATGTTTCAATTGTGAATTCTGATTTGTTTTTACAAAGATACTGTAATTAGCTACAAATTCCTTAAGTTTGTTCACAGTTCCAATATGAGAAACATATGAGAGTTATGCATTCCGTTTTAACAAGGAATTTATTCCAGAATATTATAATATTTTTTTTTATAAAATTTTATTTTAAAAAATCAATCTAAACGAGGTTTGTCAGACTTTTTTTCACTATAATTACAATACATTAACAACTGCCAGAAAAATCAACATGTATATTCCTTTTCTGCTCAAAAATTATCTGATTGTTTGGAAATTATTTATTTGTGAAGTTTTAATTGTATACAATAATATCAAATCACATGACACTAATTTTTAAACCAAATTATACTCCTTCCTCTTCAGATTGTTGTGGAATTCTTTTGTAACCAAAAAATGTGTCTCGTTTGTTCCATACGACTGTTAAACCTCCCATGTAGCATATGAAGCACAGTAGAAATATTAAACCTAGATAACCCATGTGTTGTATAAGATCTAAAATGGAACAAAGACAAGTATTAGATGATGTATTGTGTAAAGATTGTATTTTAGAAATTAATATTGTAACTTCCGTAAATTTTAAATTTACTTGTACGAGTATCTAATTTTGTATCTAACATACCTTAGAATTTAATTGTTATATCTTGTTTAATACATTTGTACTTGATTCTTACTTCAAATACCTAATTTTAAATGAGTTATAATAAATAATTGCCTAACATTCTTAAGAAATATATTTCGTATGATGATATGTAAAATTCGTTAGAATGCAATGTTAAGCTCCAAACATTTGTGCGCAAACTAAATTGCAAAATGAGAATGCAGGAATTTATTACGAACTTTGTTAATAATACTTTCGTCCTTAGATGGGTTCTGCGAAACATATCATTCAAAACCTAACAACTATGTAACTAAAAGAGCTCCCTCTTCGCTAAGCAGTTAGCGTACGCGCCTTTGGCGTGGGAGACCCGGGTTCGATTCCCGGCGGGAGCTCATGTGGTTCGGATTCCACGTTAATCAGTAGGTCCACGTCTCATATAGCCTCGCTGCTGAACGGGACGCTAAACTAAAACCACCTATGTAACTAAAAACATCTTATCTACTGCTCATAATCCTATAATGACATCGCATAAACTTGAAATATTGGTTAATCGTGGTCTCATTGTTTACAATACACCATAACATTATTGATATTATCAAAGGATATGGTTCCTCTAATCTGTATAAATAAAAATTAATGTAACCATGTTTGCTTGCTAACTCCCCTTAGACCGTTGCACGATTTTGATTATTTTTAATACATGAGTGGATTCTGGTCTAACTTAGGTTTTTAGCACACTTTCGGTAAGGGAGGAAAAGGAGCGATGGAGGTGACATGTAAAAATAATCGTAAATGACGGATATTATTGTCCAATCCATAGTTTTCAAGTCTCTGAGATGAATAGTGATACTCCAGATATAAGTCCAAATTCATCCTCTATGGGTGTTCTAAGTGGAAAAGGGATTGAAATATTTCTTATAAACTTATTCTTCCCATGCACAGAACAAGAATTTCAGCTAGTCTTTTATAAATTATCTACTTCTAGCAATGCCCTTATTCTATACTAAATCTTAATTTAAAAATCACTAATATTGTTAGTATCAACATTATGTTTACTCTCCTTAGTATATATATATATATATATCTTGCATTCTTCTTTCCTTTTTTAAGCGTAGACGTGTGTACAAAATATTTACCTACGTAGATTTCTAGAAAATTACAGTGATAAAAAAAAATATACAAAATAAACTACCAATTTCTCGACCATCTACTGCTCGTCGTCGGATAATGGAAAGGAAGAAAGAAAAAAGAAATTTTGGAATAAATATGCAAAATGTCAAAGAATCATTAAAATTTTATTTGTCGTCTTGGGTAATGTCATACTAATGTGGTGTCCCATTAAAATAACTGTGAGTCCCCTTGTTTTGGTCAAAAGAAAGTATTTTCATATAATTGACCTATAACACAACGTCGAAGTCGAAATATAGCAATAGGAACTGAATGTACTACTATGTGGCATATGTTGTTTGGTTACCCGTATATTAATATGTAGGTGTAAGATTAAATGGCGAATTTTTAGTGAATACGTATGAATACATAGAGAAGCATTCTATAATTCTTTGAATGAAGAGTTATAAAAATTTATATTGAGTGGTTCCTGTTGGATATATATTATGCATTCGGACTGGTAACGTGGGAAGAGAAAGAATAATAACGACCTCTAACAAATTATTATACCTCTCAATTTATGAACATGAAATGTTACACGTAGAACAAGTAGTATAAATATACGACATACTTCTCTATGAAATCTGAAAATCGTAGGGATATTAGGAAACAGAATCCATAAAAATGAGTTATAGCAAAATTTCTCTCTTCAGAAGAAAATGATAATTTGATTAATATAAATAAATATACGTACAGTGCGTTTCCCTCTACTAAAGGAAAGATAAACAAAACATATAATAAACTGATTACAGAAAACATTTGTATTTCAAATACAAAATTTAAAAAGCTGCTCATTCTTAATAAACATACAAATAACCTAGCACTTCCAAAGATATACGTGATCATATAGCTCAGTACTATACAAAAATGCAAATCTTACAACAAAAAGTCATTAATAAAATCTAAGGAAACTGTTGTAATAATAAATAAATATGCACAAATGTATAGAATAGTAAATACAATAAACTATGAAGTACAAAAGATAAATAAAAAATACGAAAATTTCTGAGCCATAAAAAACGCAAAGTTAACTTTCGAAATAATTACATTTTAAAAAAAAATTGATTCCTGAGTACTTAAATTAAGGCGTGTTTTTTATACCCTAATTATTAATTGTTATATATATTCTTTTGTTATATATATATATTTGGTCTAGGAATTAATTCGTGCGGTTGGTACGCACACATTGAAGCTGTAGTACAAACACAAAATACATAAATACCTTAAGAAAAATATTGTCCATCGCTAGCCACCACTTTCGCCCATCTGTCAGACAATTTACGGATTCCGTGGCGAAAGAAGTCCTCATCCTTGGAAGCGATCCAGTCAGAGACCCATGTTTCGATATCTTCTGAAGAAGTAAACCGCTGTCCAATCAAATCGTTGTTCATGCAATCGAACAAGTAGTAGTCCGAAGGAGCAACGTCTGGTGAATACGGCGGGTGGGGTAAAACTTCCCATCCGACATTTTCTAAGGTTTTGACCGGTTTTGCGACATGTGGGCGAGCGTTATCATGTTGAACAATAAGTTTATCATGTCTGTTCTCCCATTCTGGTCGTGTTCTGGCCAGAGCTTGCTTCAAACGCATTAATTGTCGTCGATAACGTTCTCCATTCATAGTTTCACCCGGTTGCAGCAGCTCATAGTACACCACACCTTTCATATCCCACCATATGCACAGCATAACCTTTGCACAGTAAATATCTCGTTTTGGTTGTGATGGACCTGGTTCACCTGGTTTCACCCAGGCCTTTTTTCGTTTAGGGTTCTCGTAATGGATCCACTTCTCATCACCCGTAATAATTCGATGCAGAAACCCCTTTCTGCTCTGTCGTTGAAGCAGCAATTCGCAAATGTTTTTTCGTCCTTCAACGTCTCTGTCTTTCAATTCATGTGGAACCCAATGTGACATCTTTTGAATCATTCCCATGGCTTTCAAGCGTTTGGAGACTGTTGTTTGATCAACGCCTAATGCTGCTGCAAGTTGTTCCTGCGTTTGACACGAATCCTGCTCGAGCAATGCTGTCAATTCTTCGTCTTGAAATTGTTTTGGCTGTCCAGCTCGCTCTTGGTCTGCCAAGCCGAAATCACCACTTCTAAACCGTGCAAACCACTTCTGACACGTTCGCTCAGCTAGAGCATGGTCACCATACACTTCCACCAGAATACGATGACTTTCAGTCGCACTTTTCTGCATGTTAAAGTAATGCAGCAGGACACCCCGCAAAAACACTTTATCAGGCACAAATTGCGCCATGTTCACTTAACTACAAACTGGTGTTGTTGACGCTTTAATCCACTGCCCTATACTACGAACGATACGCGATGACAGGGGTTTGCAACGCATGTGTGGATACACGGAACTGTGGGACGCTCCGTTCGTTGCGCCATCTCTTGTCCACCCGCACGAATTAATTCCTAGACCAAATATATATATATATATATATATATATATATATATATATATATATATATATATATATATATATATACTTATACTCTAGTTATTTTTATATATATATTGTTAAATATATTCTTTTTTCTGTTGCTGATAACACAATAATATATTGAACAACATAAGTATACTTTTCAAGAAGACATTGCTTTTACACTGTGGTTTACTACGAAAAGAATCACAGCCAAGTGTGTATATATATATATATATATATATATATATATATATATATATATATATATATATATATATAACTGAATTTACTATAATTAATTTCACACACAAGTATCTTAACTGATGCAGAAACTATGACTAATGAAAAATGTGAATATATTAACTCATCAAAGTTTCTAGATAGCTATATGTGTGTAGATAACAAATTATTGTGAGAAGAACACATAGATAAATTAAGCAAAGAAATCTGAAGTCACGTACATAATACGAACTCTAGATCCAATCGTCATTACATAACCCATTATTTTCTACACTATTATAATCTATTCACATGTTATTAAATATTGTATTACTTGATATAATCCACTAGAAAAATATATAGAATGATGAGTTCACATTGGTATGTCCATTAGGACTGGCTTCGGTCGGCAATATGAAACTAAATTTAAAGAAAAATACATATATTTTATAGAACTGGGATTAAACTTAAATGACAGTGTACGTTATTTGTATCTAACAGAGTAATGGTGAACAGCATCTAAATTTAAATGATCAGGTAAATACTTAATCGGTAAACCAGTGTACCATCAGTGACGAGTTTACGCTAACACGCTATACCTAGGTAGAATGATGAGTATATATTAATACATTCTTTCAGAACTGCCTACTGTCAACGAGATGAAACTAAATTCAAAAAATAGTAAATGTATTATACGTATTTCATAAAACTGGAACTAAACTTAAATGGTAGTGTATATTATTTGTATCTCATTATTTGTGTAATGGTGTACATATCTAAACTGAAATGATCAAGTGATTACTTAATCGTTGAATCAGTGTACTAACAATTACCAGGAAATAAATAATATAGGACGCAAATACACAATAACCGTATATTTTTTAATTCATGACAACTCCGGATCCAATAGACTTCTCAAATTTTTTGAACAGAGGATTATCTAAAAATACATCTACAATACATATAGAGTATATTTTTAGAATTTACTATAAAACTACACTAAAAATCAAATCAAATACAAATCTCCCTTAGTTTTCTCCAAAGGAGATGATCACTGAATCTGTGTACGTTCTAAGTTAAAGCGGTAGGCGAGGAAGAGAATAAAGTTAAAACTTAACAAATGCGCATGGTTCTGTTCAGAAAATAAAACCTCTACATCGTATATCGCGAAAGGAAGACACCCCCACATTTTCAAATTGCAGCAAAAAATTATGTATTGGATTCGGAAATATACAATACTTCACCTATTGTTTGCTATTCTTGTAAGGATTGACAACTTGGCAAAGTTTAGCACTATTTGATTATGAAATTTGAAAAACTGTTACAATCAGGGCTTACTTTGTGAATTCGATTATATTATGTTTATGCTTGTGAGCGACGAAGAGTACTCTTAGATTATATCTTCATAAATATTTACCATTCTAATGAAGTTGTTAAATACTACATTTGTCTTAACAAATATTAAGACTAAGGTACTAGAACCATATATGGACACTGTAACCAATATAGGCACCTTTCAGTATTCCACAGTGAATGTTTGAAATAGAGTTTGAGCAATGTAGAGATGTTCATTCTGTAAAATACTGAAGGAGAATTAAGTTGACTCTCAACTGGCAACATTGTGATAAGAGCAGGAGTCGGTATTGTGTTGTGTTCAGAGCGCCTGTGAGGTCCCTCTAATATTTAGTAAGTGTATTTAAACCTATAAAGTTACTAATTAAAGATATTTTACACAGCAAGGTATCTTAAATTGTATAAATTTCCTTATAGATTAAAATAGAAATGCCACATTTCACGGCACTTTGTTAGGTGTTGTTGTAGAAGCCATTTCTTTAAACTACGCAATAGGAATTAATATTGGCACCTGTCATGGCGATGAAATTCACAGTTTATACCGTAGAACATTTTCAGACTTCTCCGTGTCTGCCACGGAGTTTGTAAACAAACGATTATATTAAGGGTTATTTCTGCCCATGACTGTCACTGTTGTTTATTGTTTTTATCTTAGAAATTTCGACTAAAAAATTAATGTTTAATGAAAATCAATGTTTTGCTTTCACAATGTTAGTAACTACGGATGGTGATCAGAAAAATGGAAACACCTGAACGAAATTGCAACTTACCAGATTAATATGGTGTCGGACCACCTTTCGCCTTCAGAACAGCCTTGATGCGACGTGGGATAGAGGCATAGAGGTCGTGAATGGTAGCAAGTGGAATTTTACACCATTCCTCGTGCAGGGCATCGGCCAGTTCTGTGAGAGAGGATGGAGGTGGAAATCGTCGCCGGAGTCGTGTTTCCAAGACGGACCATAGATGTTCAATTATGTTGAGATCTGAGGATTGGGCGGGCCAGGGGAGGTGTTGAACTTCATCCCGATGTTCCTCAAACCACGCTGCAACAACGCCAGCTGTGTGAATGGGTGCATTATCATCCTGGAAGATGGCGTCATTGTCCGGGAACAACATCCGGACCATAGGATGCAAGTGGTCTCCTAAAATTGCGACATAATCGTTGGCAGTGATTCGTCCGCTAAGTGTGACCACAGGACCCAATGAAAACCATGATATGGCAGCCCACAGCATCACCGAGCTGCCTCCATGTTTCACAGTTGGGCGGAGACACTGCAGATCATAAGCTTCTTTGGGCGTTCTCCACACATAAACACGGCCCGTGGTTGGGAATAGGGTGAAGGATGACTCATCCGACCATATCACACGTTTCCAGTTCTCAACGGTCCAAGTGGCACGGTCGCGGCACTATTTGCGGCGTGCGAAAGCGTTATGGTCCTTGATGAGCGATTTGCCCGTGCAACACGACCCTGTAAGTTCATGTCATGTAATTCGCGGCGGACTGTGATTGTCGAAACAGGGTGGGGGAGGTGCTGATTGAGTTCCTCCGTCACTTGCTCCGCAGTGGCACGACGGTTCTGCGTGACAATGCGCTTTAATACCCGTCGTGACCTGTCACTCATGATTTTCTTCCGCCCACTGTTCCGCTTCCCCGATGTGGTTTTTCCCGTGTGTTGTGTGGGCGGGCCGTCATCAC